>NW_022900936.1:4541431-4573450 GCF_012274545.1 Fukomys damarensis
AAAAAAAAAAAAAAAAAAAAAAAAAAAAAGGTGTAGAATGAAAAAGAGCAAGCTATAAAATTATATTACAGTCCAAATTTTACTAAATGCCTACCTATGCGTGCCTGCCTCTGCGTAAATCCATGAACACACATACATTTAAGTACTACATACATACTTTAGTCATCGCTTCTGGACAGTAAAACTGGACGATTTTAGTCCTACTTCCTATTTTTGTGTTTAATTTTTTCTATAATAAACATGCACCAACTCGATAAGAGAAGCACATAAGCTATTAATGCAAACAATGTCTGTGCTGGCTGGTGTCAGCGCTGGGGATGCACAGGAAGGGAAAAGTGGGGGCCCATGGTCAGCCCGTGAGCCGCCCCATCTCCCCCAGGCACGGACACGGGATCTGGTGCTGAACCTGTGCACTGACAAGGGGCCCCTGCCCTGCAACAGGGCTGCTGGTCACATTCTGACCCTCACTGTCCACAGGAAAATGCTGTGTGTTTTTTTTTTCTTCCAGTTTTCTGGATCGAACTGAGGACCTTGTGCTTCCCAGGTAGGCGCCAGCACCACTGAGCTAAATCCCCGACCCAAGGAAGAATTTATCCTCCCTGCATCTCAGTGTTTTCAAGTCCAACCTGGAGAAACAGCCTTTTATTTATTTATTTATTTATTTATGTATTTAATTTTTTTTTTTGGTACCAGGGATTGAACTCAGGTCCTTGCGCTTGCGAGGCAGGCCACCAAATGGCTGAGCTAAATGTCCAGCAAAACGGCCTTATAAAATGGTGATAAGAATGAAGTAAGATTAAACGCCTCTACAGAGCAAGGCCTCAATGTACAGTGAATGAGCTGTCACCGTGGCTACCGTCATCACTATACTAACAGTATAGGTTGCTGTCACTCTCAACCTGTTACCTTAAATGCCTTCACTTAAATGCTTTACTTAGCTTTGAAATACCTTGAGACACACACACACTCACACACACACAGGACAGAAACAGATACTGGCACCATCAACAATGGTGAACCAAAGAATCCAAACTGTGACTGTGGGCCTGCTGGTGGCCACCATCAGGAGAAATGCCAGACACACACCTGCATGGGCTTCCCTCCCCTGCCTGTCCCTGAGCCGGCCCCGGGGGCTTCTGGGTGATCCTGAGAACATGGCCGCCTCTCTGAGATCCTCGTATTTTGTCACTTGTTGCTTACACATTTGGCCACGGTACTGCATGCAGCCCGAAGGTGGTGTCGAACTTCAGCATTTAGAAAAGCACACAGATAGACGTGGCTGCTGGAACACCCAAGGCAACCAACACCGCCCCTTACACACCTGTGACTGGAGGTACAGCAGGCATTACACGGGTTACCCTGTGGTGCTCTAAGCCCTGACTCATGGCCTTCAAAGTGCCCACAGCAACTGCTGGATGGAGAGGACAGCAGGAGGCCTCAGCCCTGCCCTCCCCGAGGTAGGACAGGCAGCAGACTCCACCTAACCCTAACCTGCCTGAACAGCGCCATGTGCCTTACGGGCGTCTCTCAGACTCAGCTCGCTGCTCTCTGTGTCCTCAAAGCCCCAGCAAAACTTCTGGGGCCAGTGTCTCCAGCCCCAGCCTGGACACAAAGCAGGACATTCACAGGGCACGGTCCCCTCTGGCGGAATGAACTGCGAGGAGCAGACATTAAGAAAACTGGATCCCCTGAGGGACCAGAGAGGCCAGCACAGAGCCTCACCTCCCTACGTCCTCCTACAGTTAGTGCCACCCTGTGAGTCTGTGAACTGCACCCGAGTTTTCTCCGCAGTTGTGCATCTTCAGGGCTTCATTCTGAGTAACAGAAACCCTAAAACCCTACAGTAACACGCACAGATATGTTGGTGGTTTGCTCTTCAAAAAGTGGTGTCACTTCGAACTTACCTTATTTCATTTTGATAGCTAGATTCTGGAAAAAGAAAGAGAGAACAAAATTCTATTAGAAAAATCAGGATACCGATTCTAAAAATGACATCTCACTGACTCCCTGTTTGTAAGAAACCTCCCACTAGTGTATGCGACTCTGTGTGTACTTTCAAGCAGCCAGGACTTGAAAGATGATGGGCACCCAGTAAGTACTAAGTACTTAGTACTTACTGAACTTGGTTAGAAGGCTATCAAGACCCCACTGGTGGAGAGGTGCTGGGTGCCACCAGTTACGGCTGCCATTCACTCAGGTCTCGCTGTGGGCTGGTACCTGCCAGAACTGTACACAGTGTGGCCTCATTTACTTGCCACAAGTGGTAGGTATTGGGGTCAATGTATTTGAAGAGACTAAATGCTACTGCATTAGCATTACCCTATTTCTTTAAGGCTAAGATACATTTTCATTCGATTTCCTATATGCCAATAGTATCGCTTCCTGAAGTTGTACTATATGATCCCCTCCCCGCAAAAGATCTATCGTGAAATTACTAATGTTTCTAATCAGTGGAGTCTCGGACTAGGAGTCTAGAATTTGAAGATGGGTAGTAACAGGTTGTTGTAACAGGTAAATTGCCACATGATGGTTTAGATTTAAAAGGTCCCCCTACAGCCACCTCATCTTTGACAAAGGAGCCAACTATCCTCAGTGGAGGAAAGATGGCCTCTTCAATAAACTGTTGGAAAAACTGGATCTCAACCTGCCAAAGATTAAAACAAGACCCTTATCTTTCATCAGGCACTAAACTAAAATCCAAGTGGATTAAAGATCTAAATATTAAAACAGAAACACTAAACTTGTGGAAGATAAGTTAGGTAGAACTCTGAAAGACATTGGCATAGGAAAAGACTTTATGAACAAATCCTCAGTAACATGGGAAGTAGCAGAAAGAATCAACAACAGGGATCTCATCTTATTAAAAAGCTTCTGCACTGCAACATAAACCACCAACAGAGCTAAGAGACAACCTACAATGTGGGAAGAAAATTTTACCAGCTGTTCTTCAGACAAAGGACTATTGTCTAGAATATATAAAGAACTCAAAAAATCAGGTGCCCAAATACAAAGACCCGATTCAAAAATTGGCATCTCAAATGAACAGACATTTTCAGACAAAGAAGTAAAAGCAGCAAATAAATATATGAAAAAATGTTCCACATCACTGGTCATTTGAGAGATGCAGAAGAAAACAACACTGAGATTCCACCTCACTCCAGAAAGAATGGCTGCTATCAACAAATCAATAACAAATGCTATCAGGGCTGTGGGGAGAAAGGAACCCTTCTCCATTGTTGGTGGGAGTGCAGACTGGTGCAACCACTGGGGAAGTCAATATGGAGATACCTCAAAGAGCTAGGATTAGAGGCCCCATTTGACCCAGCTATCCCTCTGCTGGGTATCTTTTGAAAACAATTAAAAGAATCATACCACAGTGATATACGCTCACCCATGTGTATAGTAGTACAGTTTGTAATAGCTAAAACTTGGAAACAACCCAATTGGCCATCAAATGGGGACTGGATAAAGAAGATGTGGTTTTTCTATAAAATGGAGTACTACTCAGTCATAAAGAATGAGAAACTAGAGTCATTTGTAGGAAAATGGATGCATATTGAGGCCATACTCTTAAGTGAAATAAATAGACACACATGTGTAAATACCAAATAGTTTCTCTGGTATGAAAAACTAAAAGTGTAAATAAAATTCAAATTGTATAATTGATAATGTGAAATAGGAAGAAAAAGGCTAAAAAGGTGTAGGGGAAGTGGGAAGGGTAGGGGAAAGGAAATCAGGGAAAAGAAAACATATGAGAAAAGGAAAAAATGGAAACAAAGTCTTTGTAAATAGGGAAGGGTGGAGGGGATGAAGGGAGGGCAAGGGTATTGAGGAAAAAATGAGAACCAAGGCCTGTCATGTAAAGGTAGAAGATCCCAATGATGAATGTAACCATACTGTATACCTAAAAAGTACCAATAAACTCAATGAAAAAAAGTAATAAAAGGTCCCTCTAAAGTGCCCTCTAAAGTCCTGTTCAAAGGACTTGGTTCCCTTTCGAAAGGAGACTGGATCACAAAGGCTCTAACTTCATCAGTGGATTAATGCATTGATAAGATCATAATTCAGTGGCATTACTGGGCGGTGACAGAAACAGGTGGGGCCTAGTTGAAGAGGGTGGGTCATAAGGCAAGACCTTGGGGACCAGATATGGTCCCTCCTTCTGGGGTCCTTTTCTCTCTTCTTCCTTGTTGGCATGAGCTGAGAAACTTCCCTTTCCCACAACCTTCCGCCAAATGTTCTGCCTGACCTGAGGTGCAAAATAATGGAGCCAGCCCACCATGGACTGAGATCTCTGAAACCACGAGCCAAAGTTAACCTCCCTCCATTAAGTCCCTCCCTCTGCCCACTGCCACCCCAAGGTCCCCAAGCCTGGCCGAGTAGTACCCTCAGCCATGTGCCCACTCCTCGATTAACCAGTGGGCACATGAAGAATTCTCCAGGAACTAGGAGAGCAGCAGAAAATATTTTTTGAAACAAATATGCTTCATATTTCTAAGCACTGAAATAATCATGGGAAAATCCAGAGCTCTATGGGTCTTTGCATTTATGTTAAGGCTCCGTGTACTTTCCACCGTGGGTCACACCTGGTGGTGCGGGGCGGGCATTCTAAATAGGTCATGCACGGCAGATCCCTCCACGTTCAAGCTCTGGCCTGGACCTGTTTCAAACAAAGGCAAGAGTACAGCTAGCCTTTCTATGGGCTCTTCATCTCAAAGTTAAAACGTAAATTTGAGTATAGATCACAGAAATTTTAAATATGTGAATTCATTTAATTCTCACAACCGATCTATAGGATAATAATTTGTCCCATGTTGTGGATTAGAAATCTGAAAATCATCCTGTGACTACCTGTGTGGGACAACAGCCATCAAGTAACCTCCTTCAAGGCCAGGATAGAGCAGACCAAAGCCTCAGGGCAGCAGAACGTCCAGGGAACCAGACATCTCCAACTGTTCCCCAAGAGCTGATGTTGAAAATAACCACCCACAATCCACTCACTTCTCAGTTCAAACTGAAGTTATTTCTATCGCTTTCACCTAAAACCCAGTGCGCTTCATTTGAGTAACCCGTCTGTGGCATGCAGGGTTAATTCCCAGGTGAAAGCAAACTCCCAGCTAATCTAGGTCAATGGGAGTTGGCTAGTTTTTGACTTTCACGTCCCAAAGAATAAAGCTGTACCACAGAACTAATCCCCCAAGGCCAAACCAAATCCACGGAGGAGGTAAGGCCAGACCATCACCCTCTTCACTGGATGGCAGTTCAGCTAATAAGTTAAAAATGCAAGCCACCTGACATACTCAAACGTCCAACCTCCACTCTTAAGAAAAATAATGAACCGCAGAAAATACTCAAATAGGAGTAGAAGAGAGCAAGATAAAGGCAGACGTGCATCCAGCACTTAGAAAGTCTGCAAACTTGGCTCTGAAGTCATGACTGCCACACTCCGTGACCAGCCCACTCTTGATCCTGACCCCAAGAAAGGGGTCCCACACAGTCGGGTGTGTTCAGGAGACCCTGCTCAAAGGAAGTTTGATTTTATTAACTTCAGTTGTACTCTTTTTTTTTTTTTTTACGAACAGAAAAACGTATTTTTCTTTCTGCCACTAGATGAACATTCACTTGCAAAAGGCAACTTAGAACTCCACAGGACAGAAACAACCTTCTGATGTGCTTGAGTGGTTATGATTCTAGAAAAAAAAAACTGCATTTAAATGACACTTTACAATAGTCACTCATCCTTGCAAAGAAACACACAAACCAAGTAATCAGCATCTTTGGTGAGAAAGATGCCACCTCGCCACCTTCTCTAAAGTAAGAAGGTCTCACTGCCTGGCAAGGATGCAACAGACCCAAGGGGACAGCTCCCTCCCTCAGGCAGCCTTCCCCCTTCTCCATGAATTTGTCTGCAGCTGTTTGCAAATACGTGGAAAGCCAATATCTCCTCCTTTGTTTTCGGTTTTGTTTTGTCCTTGCTGTTATATCCCCAGCTTTAGAAAGGTATAACTTCCAAATAAAAATTACACAGTGTTTCAATACATGTATGTGTGGTGAAATTATTAAACCCATCTAACACGGGCAGCCCTTCCCGTATTTAATTACTTTTTATGGTGAGAATGTTGAACAACTTGAACTGCACACTGCCTTGTGACTGCACTCATCGGGGTACAGTGAATCTCCAGAGCTGATTTATTCACCCTGCCTAAGCTCATTTTTCGACCCACACCTCCCCAGCTCCTCCAATCCACCCCTGACCACCACCACTCCACTGAGTTGCAGTAAGTTCAACTTTTATGGACTCCACATGTGGGTGAGACCATGCCACTCCTGTCTTTCTGTGGCTGGCGTATTTTACCTCATGTGGTGTCTCAGTTGACAGTTTCCGCACTCTTGAAGGCTGCACACTATTCCATCTGTGTACAGATATCTCAAACTTTCTTTACCCATTCACCAGTTGATGGCCACTTGGATTGTTTCTACTCGTTAGCTATTGCGAGTAACGCTGCCAGGGACACGGGAGTCCAGATGTCTCTTTGACTTGCTGGTTTCATTTTCTTTGGATATATACCCAGGAGTGGATCACTGGGTCACATGCTAGTACTTTTTTAAATTTTTAAAGCCTCCACAGTGTTTTTCCAAAATGGCTGTACATATTTACGTTCCTAGCCCAGTGTACAAGAGTTCCCTTTTCTTCACACCCCTTGTCAACACCTGTCTTCTGTCTTTTTGATAACAGTCATTCTAACAGGTGTGAGGCGATATCTTTTGAAAGAGTTGATGACTTCAACTGCTTGTACCCAGAGTTCACAACCACACATAAATTTACATGGAAAAATTACCTTTTTTCTCTTTCTCGGAGACACAACAGCAGCAGAATATTATAATCAGAACAATGATCAGGATCAAAAGCAATGAAAGTGATACTGCAAGTAGAACTATGGCCCAGGTAGGCAATGAAGTACTTGGCTTATCAATACTGTCTATAAGGTTAAAAGGAGAAAAAAATATTTTAGTGATATTTGCACCATCTAGGATCATGGCTTCTACCACTTTAAATTGCATTTGTTTTCCAATAATATAACTATTCAGCCTGCCACAGTTAGGAGCCATAGGCCAACTTCCCTTTGGTGTGTTAATTAAATACTCTACAATAACTTCCATCAGAATATTTATTGCTGCCAATATATAATTGCTTAGCAACTCAATACAAGCAGTAATCAGTTACTGCCACCAACATTCCTGAGAGGTAGATAAAGTTGGGCCATGATACCAACTTCCTAGGGTTGGAGAAGTGCCTATTGTGCTGAGATAACCTTTGTTCAGTCAAGAAATAACTATTAGCTGCTGCTGAACAAAACTGGAGAATGATACTTGCTTCTGTTTTCCACTTTCATATCCTTTGGGATTCCAGAGCCCAAAGGAAATCCGGACACAATGAGGAAAGGTCACTTCTCAAGGAATTTGGGAGCATAGCTTTTCACAGTAATCCCATTCCTATTCCACCACAGAATTTATTTCTCATGCACTAGTTGCTTCCGTAACTCTTCAGGAACCACCCTCTTTAGTGTCTGCTTTACTTTCTTGTTTTATGTGGTAGTGGTGGAGTTGGGAGAAGAAGAAGGCGAGGTGAGGCACAGCAGGGAGGAAATTAAGGGAAGTGGGAAGAAAGGAACTAGAGAAGAAAAAGCCCTTTTGATTTTTTTT
This sequence comes from Fukomys damarensis, assembly GCF_012274545.1. Lineage (NCBI taxonomy): Eukaryota > Metazoa > Chordata > Mammalia > Rodentia > Bathyergidae > Fukomys > Fukomys damarensis. Next base: position 4,549,136 of record NW_022900936.1, read on the forward strand.
TGCTGCATGTCTTAGAGCTCTCCAATACTGATTGTGTGTGGTTATCTAAATTCAAACTTAAATTAATTAAAAGAATGTGCAATTAAGTATTCAATGCCTAGGCCGTGCTGTCCACATTTCAAGTGTTCAATCACCACAGCAGACATTTCTACCACCACAGAGAGTCCTACTGGACAGCTCAGCCCAGCCATTGACTTGTGGGAACCACATGAGTGACTCCCACAAGATCACTCGCCTGTATTTCATTTTTCCCTTCTCAACCGTATAGAAGCCAAGTCACAGCATATAAGGTGAGCTGCTTAACCCATGAACTCCTATTTAACTAAAGTCTGCCACTCAACTCTCAATGCACAGGTGACATCTCAATATTAATGTCTGCTATTTTACTGGATTCTAATCATTAGAAAATATTAAAACAATAGACCTCCTATGAAGGAACACAAGTTTACTCTGAATACAAGGGTCACCCAGAGCTTCAGAACCAGAGGTTACTGCTGAAAGGTCACCTTGGATGCATGCCCCTTCTTAGAGATTTCCTTGAAATGGACTTTTCGAATGTAGCTATCTCTTCCTAAGTCAAGGTTAAATGCTCAGAATCAGTAGAAGGAATGGTTCAAGATGCTCATTTATGCCTGGGAGCATGTTAGGTATGATGGGTGGGTGCGTGGGTGGGTGGATGGATGGATAGATGGATGGATAGGTAGGTGGGAGGGTGGGTGGGTGGACGGATGAGTGGGTGGGTGGAATGACGGACTCACTGAGAAGCTGCGTTCCCTTCTGCCTTTACCTAGAGAAGTCCATACACCATCAGTGAGCTACAGCTAAGCCAGGCCTAGAACTCACCTCCCTCACCATACTAAGATGCCTGGAGCAGTAGTGTTACCTCCACCTCACTCACCGCCTTCCTGAGATGAGCTGGGATAGACAGGAAGAGGGATTCCTCAGAAAACGTGATGGGAAGACCGTTATGATTTAGATCTGGGGCGTCTCCCAAAGACCTTATGTGTTCAGAGGCGGGGTTTCTAGCAGGTGATTGGATCTGGGGGTGCTGTATTCATCTTTGATGAGTTCAGTTGCTGACCCGCTGTTAGGAGGCGGAGCCTGGCTGGAGGTGGGTCCCTGGGGGTGTGGCCTCGAAGGGTGCATCTCCCTCCCTAGCTCCTTTCTTTCTCTGCTTCCTGACCAGCCTGATGTGAGCAGCTGTCCTCCGCGGGAGTCTCTTCTACCAAATTATTTGTGCCTTGGAGCCAGCAGACCATGGATGGAAAATGTGAGTCAAAATAAACCTCCCCTCCTTTAAGTTGTGGGTGCTGAGTATTGTGTCCTACAGAAAAGGGAAGTGCTAAGACAGAGGAGACAGAATTACATCCTTCCCACTGTGCACCTCCAGGCCCAGAAGGGGACACAGCCAGGCTGTTTTTTTTCTAGAAAGCAAGCCTGCCTTGTTGCTCCACAGCCAGCAGAATCTGGAGCATCCCCTGGAAAGTTTGTGGCACAAGCGAATTCAAAGCCCATCTCCAGGAATGCAAAGTGGAGGGGTCCAGAACTGCGCCCCAAGTGACTGGAGTGCAGGTGGCCGGAGAATGTCCAGTGTGCAGCGGGAACACACTTCCCAAGCAAAGGCCCCCAAGTGTAGGGTCCTCTCCCACAGATGCGATCATTAAATAAATCCAGAACTGCACCCAGGCCGACCTGGAGCTGGAACGAGACAACTGTGTGAGGGCCTTGGAACTGAGAGGCGCTGTAGGCTTCCTGTCGAGGAACCAGCCCCTCTCGAGGCCCTGCTCAGCTTCCTTGGTACCTCTGGCCTCCAGATCGCCCCAGCAACTCTCGCTCTACCCGGCTGGGCAGATGCAGGAGATGTGTGTGACAGTGAAAGGGGACTGTGCAGCACGAGGCGTGTGTCGGGATGGCAGGGTCACCCCGCGTCCACTCTGCCGGGCTCGCACGGGCCGAAGTTGGCAGATACTACACGTTTTCACAGTAAGGGAGCCGGCCTGGCCCAGGAGGTGGGGCCAGGCTTGACGGCTCGTGGAGCCTGACGGCAACCTCGTTAACTGACTCACACTCCCTGCCAGTGGCCTTTCCTTCCCCGTGCTCCAGCCTCTGTCCCCCAGTCGGGACTCACGGCCTTGCCTTGGCCCAGCAGGCCAGTGACTGAGTCCTGGGAGGGAAGGAGCTACACCGTGGCATTCCCACTCCCCCCTTCCTTACTGCAGCCACCGATGTCAGCACTGACAACTGTCCTCACCTAACAGCCCGCTGGCCTCTGATGGAAGTGGCAGCTGGCACCAGGAGCCATGTTGCCTGCTCTTTTGGCTTCCCATCTGTTTTGTCCGCACTGCACCGACAGTCCAACCTTCCAGTTTCACACCAGGACAGCCTGAAGCTTCAGTCTGCCTCTAATCTGGGGAGGTAAGTCAGTGAGTTGCCTGGGTTATGCATAAGACTGTGATCCTCCTGCTTCAGCCTCCCAGGAGGCTGATTACAGACAGACACCACCACATCCAGCTAATTTATCATATAGTATGGGCATACATGTCACACATGCATCATGCATATATATATATATATATATGTGTGTGTGTGTGTGTGTATGTATGTATTTGTGTGTGTGTGTATGTATGTATTTGTGTGTGTGTGTGTGTGTATACCATGGATATTTTTGCTTCACATAAGACTATTTTTTAAATGAGTGCATTTATGGTGGATTGAAAACAATAAATAATAGCATATATTGATAAATCCAAAATATATGATGGTGGGACCACGGGTACAGCTCAGTGGTGCCACCGCCTGCCTCACAAGCACAAGGTCCTGAGTTCAATCTCCGGTACAAAGCAAAAACAAAAATAAAATAACCCCCAAAATATATAATGGTGAACAGAAAATGAAATACAGGAATGACATCCTCCATAGCCCCATCCTTCCACCGGGCAGATTGCACAGCAGGGCCGAGTGCCACGTCGACCCCAGGGCGCTTCACACAGGAAAGCCCAGGTCCCCCCCCATCTGCCCCCGCACTCCGCCACGCTTCGGGTCCGACGTGGACTGACTCTGGGGCACAGTTACCTTCTGGTCTTACATGAAACCAATCTGTCTTCAGGAGGGTGGGGATGCAGGACTGTGACTAAGGAAGGCCATCACCAAGGTCACACTGTGTTCTTCCTCCGCCCCCTGCCCTCCCGGTGAGGAGTTCCTGTCTGCACTGTGTGCTCTAACCTCAGCCTGAGACTGTTCTCCTCCAGCTGGGACGCAAAGGAGAACAAGATTTCCAGGTGCTCTTGAAGACAGGAGCGGTTGCACAGGGTGCATGGGACCCCTTGAAACCAACTGCATTAGCACAAATGTCACCACTGGTGTGTGCGAAGCTTGTTCCTGTGCAAAAAGGGGTACAGGAGGCTTCAGAATCAATGAAATACAGTGGGAGCTGTTTACGCCCCTGTCCTGTGGGCTCTGTGCAGAGATAGCCCTAAGCACTTCGTGTATTTCAACCTGCTTTCTTCCTCCACACACAACAGCTCTGCAAAGCAGGCACTATTATTACATGAGTTTCTTAGAGGCTAAAACTGAGGCTCAGGTTAAGCAGTTTACTGGAAGTCACTCAGCTAGTGAGTGAGCTGTCCGGTGCCTGGGTCTGCGTGGATAGTAGCACCAGATGAGGCCAGGTTGGAAGGTGAGCCTTCCAAACATTTTTGAACCTGTTGCCCCCAAACCAGTAATTTGAAGACTTTTTAAAAAATTGAAATTCCCAAGTTCTGAGAAGATCAATTCACTCAGCGATTTAAGGAAGGAGCTGAGCCTCGGGGTCTGCATTCTGGGTCCTTTGCAGGCTCTGGCACACAGTGAGGAGAGAGCACTGCTCTGTTCTCCTGCCCATTACACAGGTGAGAAAACAAGAGCCCCCAACGTCAGTGACAATCCCAGGGTCACGTCATAGTACAGAGCAGAAGCCCAGCACTCACCCCACCGCCCTTCTGTGGCCCCAAATCGCCACCTGTCACGGAAATGCATTTCTCACGGAAATCACTACATCCTGCAGGTATGGGCTGGGCCCTTCAAACTTGTTTAGATCAGGAGGGACAAAAAGGACAGAGAGCCTTTGGAATTTAAAGGCCAAGACCTGGCAGCCAAAGGCAATGCTGGATGGGGAGGGGGGCGGCAGCTGTAACAGACATTATTAGGGAAAATGGGAAAACCTGGATATGGGCTGTACAGTATCATGTGGATATTAAATTTCCTGATTGCCCACCATATTACGGTTCTGTGCTAGAATGGCCTTGTGCTTATGATGTGCAGGCTCGGGTATTTAGGGGTGAAGTGTCATAAGGCCTCTAACTAGCTCTCAAATTATCCAGGGATAAAAGCTGAGGGAAAGAGAGAGAGAGAGAGACAAGTGTGATGGGATGTGAATGTTTAGTGCACATAGGTGAAGACACAGGGTATTCACTATACTGTGCTTGCAGATGTGTAAGGCTTTAAATTGTCCAGAAAAAAGCTGGAGAAAGATACATAGGCTAGGCCTGCATTCTAGCTTCATCTTTATATACAAGCTTGGCAGGGAATGAGCTAGATTTCTTTGAATTAAGCATGACAGGATAAATTAGCCTTGACTTGGACTCAAAACAGCACAGCATGAAAACAGTGCCTACCCCCAAAACACTGACTTTGACCAGAACCAGCTTTGAGCACCCTGGGGCAGCCATCCCACAGGTCACTTCCGGCCCAGACACTGGAACGTGTTCTCAGGAAGTAAGCAGAAGAGGTGACTGCTGCCCTGGGTGTTGACTGCTCCTCAAAACTCGACAGCAAGGGCCTCCCAGAGCTCTCTAGATGAGCAGGAAGGGTAGAGATCCTTGTACTTGACTCTGACTCCTTGGAATTTGGGGGAGGGTTGTGGATTCTTTCTCTTGGAGATCAATTTTGACTCTGCAGTGACATTTACCTGTTCCCACAAACCTAAAAATGGCTAAGTGTGGGCCTGTTTTATAGCAGAGACTATAGTGGGGTTTGGCAGTTCCAGACCCATTCTGTCTTCTTTGTAGTTTGGTCTACAGAGTTATAAAACATTTTAATTATCTGCCAATATTCAAAAGTTAGGTAAGTTCACATAAAATTCCAGATTTCTACCTGATCATGGAAAACTCGGGGAGATAACAGTGCTGGGTCCACATTCCCTCAGCAAAGGTCAGCTGGAGCTGGGGTCAGTTGCTCCAGTGGAGAAAATGTGACATGCTGGCTCTCCCCAGCCCCACCACTCCATCTTTCACCCGCTGCATGTATTCACTCATGTGATTCTTTCTGTTGTCCGCCTGGTCTCTGGGCAGATCTGAGCTGGAGTCAATATCAGGGCTGTAAACCAAGGGAGCAAGCATATGCTGGATTGGGGATCAATCTATACAGTGCAAAGTGCAGGATCATGGGTGTTTACATAGGTTAAACTCAGAACAGCTTTCTGTGGGTTCACAGAGACACCCTGTTATGAGCTGAACCATACCCCTAAAACGCTCACATGCTGAAGTCCTGATCCCCAATACCTCAGACTGCGACCTTCTTTGGAAGCAGAATCACTGCAGCTAGAAGCCAAGACGAGGCCATACTGGAGTAGGTGGCCTCTGATTCAATACGACTGTAGTGCTTAGGACACAAGGGAAGTCTGGACACACACACAGGGACCACGCCACGTGGAGACGGAGGCAGAGGACAGGTGATGCTGCTAGCGCCAAGGAGTAGCACAGATTGCCAGCAACTGCCAGAAACGAGGGGAGCGGCCAGGAACAGATTCCCCCTCATCCTCCACAGCAGGAGGAACTCGCCCTGCCGGCCCCTGGACCTCAGACTTGCCAGGCTCCAGAGCTGCGGGACAGTGCATTTCTGTCATTCCAGCCCTGGTCTGTGGTCCTGGGCTACAGCAGCCCCTCTCCAAGCACCTGCTCACACGTGGGCAGTGGCATGGAGCAGGGAGCAGACCCGCCGTCCACTGTCTCCACAGACGTGGGTGAGTCCAGGCAGTATTGCCCCTTTGAGTTGCCTCCTGGTAACAGGGCCCCTCCTGGGTGCTGTGCGGGTTAATCTGCTTACTATTTCAGAAGTGCGTAACACAGGGCCTGGTACTTGGTAAGTGCTATTTACTATTATTATTACTTTGCTTTGTGTATAGCTTTGTTCTGAACTTCAAAAGAGCTTCAGTAGTGGTCATTTCATAACAGGAAAAGCTTGGTTCAAGAGAAAATCTCTTAGCTTCTAGGCTCCATCTTCCCATCCAGACCTAAGCCCTTGATTAAAGCATGACACGCCTCCACGCCTCGCTTCTTTTGCAAAATTTCTTTACAAAAGTAAATCATCAGGCCTGACCACACCCACCCACCCCATCTCATACCCACTGTCCTAGTAAATACGGAGATCACAGCTCTGCAGAGTGCTTCAGAGGAAGCAGCTGGGGCGTTTAGTACACCACAAAGTAGATCCTCCCAGAGGATCTAAACTTCAAAATTATGCCCCTTAGTCAAGTTAAACAATATAGAGACCTTGCATTGTGGATTTTCTGGGTAAAAAAATGAAACATCTGGGCATGGAAGCACATACACATCTGTAATCCCAGAACTGTGACAGGCTGAGGGAGGGGATCAAGAGTTCAAGCCAAGTCTAGGTAACCCAGCCACTTAGCAAGATTCTGTCTCAAAATAACAAATGGACCAAGGACTAAGCAGAGGGGCTTCACTTACCTGGTGGAGGCTGAACCACAGTAAGGTTTACAGTTACGGACTTGCTGGCCTGCAGACCCTTCAGCTTGGCCACACAAGTCAGCGTCCCGTCGCCCTGCGGCGTGAGAGCCAGGACGCTCACCGCACGTGGAAGGTCGCCAGGCTCCAGAAAGGAGGAGTAGCTGGAATGGCTCGCGGGGACACCGAGCTCCCAGGTCATATCCGGGGCCGGGGTCCAGCCCAGCGCTTGGCAAGTGATATTACAAGGTTCATCCTCAGTAACTACCAGACTGTCACCGAGGATGTGCAAGGAGCCCACAACTAAAGGAGAGAAGAGAGAAATGACCGAGAGCTGACAGGGAATCCAGGTTCTACGACTTTTGTTTTCAGCTTTTGCTTCAATTCACACGAGACTTTCTTCCCAACCCCAAAAGGCTGTGTCTGTCCCAGAGATCCTCAACTTGGGTTTTATCTGTGTCTTTTTTAGACCTGGCTCTCAGAAGAAGATGCGATTGCTCTTAAGAAAATATCTTATTACAGAGACAATGAATACATAAAACTCAGGAACCAGCGGTAATAAATAAAGGGAAAGAAAAGGCACATGCATGTGCCACGGGAGGCTGCACAGTCACTGAAACAGAGCCACAGAAATGTTGAGCTGCCCTGGGAACAAAAGAAAAAGGGGCAACAATCTTCATACCCCTTTCGTTTTTTCTTTTTCAGTTTTTTGAGACAGGGTCTCACCATGTAGTTGAGGCTGACGTGAAATTCACTATGTAGCCCAGGCTGGTCTCGAACTCACAGCGATCCTCCTGCCTCAGCCTCCCGAGTGCTAGGATTACAGATGTGCGCCACCGTGCTCGGCCTTCATACTCCTTTCAAAGTAAGGAGAACATATCCCAGAGTGTCCTGGGGAGAACTCTCTCCTGCAGTTTGGGTGTGTGGTTTACTTTATTTATTTTTGAAGTCACAAATTATTTAAACAGAACTGTTTCAACACTGTCTGTAAAATGTGTTTCGATTTATAAATAACACCAAAATCAAATGAAATATAATTGCAGAAATAGCGAACCCAATCATGTATGAGAATAATTTACTCAGATAAATGATGTGTGTTAAGAATCCGAATGCCATGCCTTTTAAGAATAGTCCATATTATTTGCATATTATTACTTTGCTTGATTTTGCTAAAAATAACCTGAGGGTGGGCTCTGGTAAAGACACAGCCTTAGAGAAATGTATAGGCACTGAAATGTTCAAACCAACACACACTAAAACTTCCAGCTGTAAAATACAGCGTGAGGAACACTGCAGTAGGGATCAAAAACTCTTCTCAGTCCTGACACTGCCACCAAGTTGTCACCACCCTGGGCAAGAACTGGAACTTTGGAATTCTCTGTTTTGCGCCTATCAGTGAAAGAATTTGCTTGATCACTGTTTCTCAAACATTCTGGTTTCAGTATCTTTTATGCTTTTTAAAATTACTGAAGACTCCAAAGACTTTTCATTTACATAGCTGTTTCTCTTAACACTACATCTTAAATTGCAATGAAGTATTTATTTTTAAGTATTTATCTAAAAGTAATGACCTATTACATGTTAGTGTAGACAACATATTCTCATTTAAAAAATTATATATTTTAAAGCCAAGAAAAATGAAGAGTGACAGCATTTCATATGTGTGCAACGACCCTATGATGTCTCCCTTGGTTGTCATATCTGTTTCTCCCCACCCCCACCCCCAGAATGGAACTTTGGACCTTACGCTTGCAAAGCAGGCAAAGGAACCACTGAGCTAAATCCCTGGCGGCCCTCATATCTGTTTCTTGCAACAGATGGCTTTGTGCGAAGGGTACAAAGAAACTGATTCCACACAGGAACAGTGGCGCAGTGAAGAATATTTAATAGTCCTTTGGATAAACGGTGGCTAGGCTTCAACACCGTATCAAAACTCAACAAAGTAGTGGTTTCTTTCTTTCCTCTTTTTCTTAAGTAGTGGTTTCTCAAAGGTCACTTGGATCGTGGAACCTGAAACTAGATCAAGGAAGTTTCATCCTGTCTTACACTAAAATCCACTACTCTGCCTGGCACTTTGGGTCTCCTACGTTCCATGCTTTGTTGCTATGGTTCAATCACTGGGGAAATGCTGGTCCCGAGCGGGGTGGGTGTAGACACTCCAGGGTACAGTGGGAAAGCTCTTCTGTGCACTGGTGAGAATAAAGTGAAAAGGGCAACTGCCATCTTGGCAAGATAAAAGCAGCTGTATCTTCACAGACCGGCTGGGAAGGACCCGGGGTCATTCAGTGAGCAGGGGGCAGACCATATGGAACTAGATCAGCTCTGCTAGATTGCTTTACTCTAAAATGTTAGGCTTCCAATCACTCCCTTCCAGAACATTCTTCGTCAGACATCTTTGCTAATTCAAGGGTGGTTGTAAATGCAACAATGAACGTGGAAAGGATTTGTCCCCTTGTTCTAAAAGGCCTTGTGCTTGTTCTTTTGTTGTCCATTGTTTTGTCTTGTTTGATGGAGAGGGGATGTAAGATGACAGACTGTGAGAAATGGCATGTCTTTAGACAGTAATAGAAGTCCTTGGACTCAGGTTCTTGTGACCCTCAAAACACAAAAGGTCTTGAATTTGGCTGGGATTAACTGGTAGACTGGACAACAGCAGGTCCACATAGCAACTTGAATCTGTCTTTTTCTTCTTCATATACTTGGGATTCAACTTTTCCCTGCTGATTTTCACAGAGGTTTTCCAGAAGCATGACATATACTCTGTTTAAAAATGATTCACCAAAAGACTTCTAGATTTAATAACCAAACTCAGGGGCATAGCTGGGTACAAAGTCAACACTCAAAAATCAATAGCATTTCTGTACACAAATAGCAAACTCCCTAAGAGAGAAATTAGGGAAACAATGCCTTTAACAATAGCATGCCACAAAATGAAATACCTAAGAATCAATCTCACAAAAGAAGTAGAAGATTTTTACATTGAAAGTTACACTATCCTGAAAAAGGAGATTGAAGAAGATATCAGAAAATGGAAAGATATCCCTTGTTCTTGGATGGGAAGAACCAATATATTGAAAATGGCCATTGTTCTAAAATTATTATACAGATTAAATGCAATTACAATTAAAATACCAATAGTATATATCACAACATTAGAGAAAGCAATCCTAAAATTCACTTGGAATCAGAAGGACCTAGAGTAGCAAAAGCGATTCTGAGCAACAAAGGCAAGGCAGGGGGCATCACAATCCCCTGACTTGAAATGATACTACAAAGCTACTGTGATTAAAAACATGGTATTACCCAGACAGATTACATGAAGGTGCAAATTCCCAATGAAGAATGTCATTATATTGTATACCTAAAATGTACCAATAAAGTTAATAATTTAAAAAACCCAAACAACATGGTACTAGCAAAAAAAAAAAAAAAGTCCACAAGCAAAATAAATAGACCTTAGGATCAGCGGAACAGATTACATGATACAGAAACAACTCCAAACACACTCAACCACCTTATCTTTGACAAAGGAGATAAACACCCTCACTAGAAGGAAGATAGCCTCTTTCATAAATGGTGCTGGAAAAACTGGACTTCCTCATACTGAAGATTCAAACTAGATCCATATCTTTCACCCATGCACTAAACTGAAATTGAAATGAATGGAAGATCTAAATTTTAAAGCAGAAACATTAACTTTGCTGGAAGAGAGAACAGGTACAACTGTTGAAGATACTGGTATAGACAGAGATTTTGTGAGCAAAACCCCGATCACATAGAAATATCACAAAGAATCAACAACGGGGATCTCACCTTATTAAAAAGCACTTGCACAGCAAGTGAAACCACTAACAGAGGGAAGAGAGAACCCACAGAGTTCAAAAAATTTTTTGCCAGCTGTTCCTCAAAGGATTAATATCTAGAACATATAAAGAACCAAAAAAAGCAGACCTCCCAAATTTAAAGACCGAACCTAAAAATGAGCATCTGAAATGAACTTCTCAGATGAAAAAGTATGAAAGGAAAATAAGTATACAAAAAAATGTTCGGCATCAGTGGTCATTCGCGAGATGCACATTAAAACAACACTGAGATTCCACCTCACCCCAGAAAGAAAGGCTGCTATCAAGAAATCAACCAATAGCAAATGCTGGTGGGCTGTGGGGAAAAGGAACCCTGCTCCACTGTTGGTGGGAGTCTAGACTGGTACAACCACTGTGCAAATCAGTGTGGAGATTCCTCAAACAACTAAAGCTATAGGTTCCATTTGACCCAGCTATTATTACCCTTCTTGGTATCTTCCCAAAAGAGTTAAAAGCATCATAGCACAGTGACGTACGTACACCCACGGTTGTAGCAGCACAGTGTGTATGTCATGGCCAAATCTTGGAAACAGTCCAAATGCCCATCAACCTATGAATGGATAAAGAAGATGTGGGTTTTTAAAAAGTACGCAGTGGAGCACTACTCTGCCATAAAGAAGGATAAGCTTGTGACAACTGTAGCAAAAGGATGCACCTTGAGACCTTAATCTTAAGTGAAATAAATCAGACACTTATAGTTAAATATTGCGTCGTTTGCTGGTGTGAGAAACAGAAAGGATAAATAAGAACTAAAATGTGTAACAGATATTGGGAAATAGAAAACGTTCACATGGGACGGGGAACAAGAGGGGGAGACTGGGGAAAGGAAGGAAGGGAGAAGAAATCAATTTTAAAAATGTGGAGAACTGTACATCAGGGAGCGAAAGAAAGCACTGGTTCATCTAACGACAAAGCCATTCAGATCAACAGAATCGGGGGAGCTGACAAGGTCCTGGGACAGCTCTGTGGGTCCCTTCCCCAAGGGAACGAGGGGCTCTGACCCACAGACTCTTGTTTCTCCATCTGTATTAAAGCCCCAAACGACAGGAATTAGCAACACATGAAAATGCACGTGAGGTGCTCAGACGGATGTGCAGACGCGTGGCTTTGGGGAGAGGTGATACAGAGCCCCACGGACTTGGGGATCCGCTGTGCCACGAGTCCAGCAACAGTAAGCTGTGCTTTCACGCTGTGCCGCTGGTCCACGCCCACCTCCTCCCGCTCCCCATTCCGCAAAACCGTGAGGTTCATCACAGATGCCACCTTCTCTATGGCGGCGTCCTGAGGCCGGCTGACAGTCACCGCCTTCCCTCCCGGGACCTGGGCCCATCTCCCTGCCCTGGCACCTGCCAACATCTGCGCTGCCCCTGTGTCACTTGGCAACTTGCAATATCTACTCTTCTCCTCATTAGGTTCCGGAGACCAGGAGAACCTTCCTCCGCATTCCACGTGAATGCCTTTTTTAGAGACACAAGAACTAGCAAATGATCACAAGATAATGACTATGAACCTGGCAGGCCCTAAAAGGCTTTCCACAGACCTGCACATTTGATGCCACAACAGCCCTGTGATGAGGGAACTAAGCACAAAGCCGTTAAGCTCTGTGCCCACGGTCACACCGTTTGTGGATGGTAAAGCCAGAACCTGAGCCCAGGCAGCCGGGATCCCACGTGTGCACAGCCAAGCACGGGGCCAGTCTGGCTCCTCACTTTATGTGCGCTAAGCTTCATGGGACAAGACTTTGGAGTCTTCAAATGAAAAAAACCTCAGTCGTTTTTCCATCTGGTCCCACAGCGAGCCTGTGAGGGGGCCAGGGAAGCTTTATCCTGTTTTAAAGATGAAGAAATTGAGCCACTAAGGGAATGTTGCTAGAAAATAGCTGGTGACAGCAAAACTGGAATTCGTGTCTTTGATTTCTCGTCCTGTATTCTTTCCCTCATACCCCAAGAGCTCATCACGAGCAACCGGCCATGCACACCTGGGCAATGGCCCTGGGCAGCCTCACAAAATCACTCATTTAGAAAATATCATTGTGCCCCTCATTAAACCACACAAAATTAAAGATACAAGAAGAAAAGGCCACCAATTTAACTAAAATTATTTTGAAATGCAGCTAGAAATGGATATGTCTTTCCACAGAATGGTGTCAAATCTGATCTGACAGTAACTAATATGTAGACAGAATCTTCGAGAATTTCTTCAAGGTATGTAAACAAATATAAGAAAATTTTCAAAGATATAGTGTGGTTTTTCTGTAAGAAATACTTTCATAGGGATCTAAGAATAAAAAACATTCATTGTAGATTTTGTTTACCATTTTTCTTTTCTCTCAAAGACCTGGTATATTTGGTTATAACAAATCACCGACTATAATAACCACTATAGTGAGGAAAGGAGAAAGAGTTTGGGGGAACTTCAGCAAAGAAGAGGAAAAAAAAGGTTAAAGCAGCTTCAAAGGTGACAAATAATGTATACAAAGAAATACAGTCAAGCATATAAAAGACTAGAGCAGGGCCAGTAATCCAAATCAGAGGCAAGTGACTTCAACTGGACCAGAAGAACCCCAGGGTATATTTTCAGAAAGCTAGGAAGTGTTGAAATGGATTAGATGGGAGAGGGTTGATAAAAACCATCTTTAAAGGTGTGTTTTTTGTTTTTGTTTTTGAGACAAGCTCTCACTGTATAGTTGTTTTTGGTTTTTTGTGGGGTTTGTGTGTGTGTGTGTTTTGGTTTTGTTTTTTGTTTTTTTTTTTGATATTGGGAACAGAACTCAGGACCTTATGCTTGTGAGGCAGGCAGCAGAACCACTGAGCTAAATCCCCAGGCCCTCTCACTATGCAGTTGAGACCGACCTGCAGCTCACTATGTAGCCCAGGCTGGTCTCAGACTCACAGAAATCCTCCTGCCTCAGCCTCCTGAGTGCTGGGATTACAGGCGTGCGCCATCACACCAGGCTCATCTTTAAAAGTCTTAAGGGAAAAAAAGGTAAAGAAGAAATAAAAGTACAAAGGGAAAGAAGAAGAAAAGAAGGAAGAAAGGGAGTAAGGGAGGGAGGTTAGACACAAACAATGAATGCTGTACAGAGTGAGTCTAAATATATTGCAAACAGCAGCTGGCGTGCACATGAAGACAGGAGAGGGAGGGAAAAGAGGAAGAAAGAAAAGAAGGAGTCAGAGCGTGGAGGTGACGAACAGTAAAACATCTGCCCGTTCGGAGGCGCCGTAAGCGTAACCCTGACTGAAGGCAGGACACGTGTGCTGTCACAGTCGGCACGCACTTCGCAAGGTCCCCTCCAGCCCGCTGACCCTTCGCCACCAGACTCCATTCTGTGCTCTGGAGCCTTCCGCGTACGAACCTTGGACGGAGAGGAAAGCGGATCCGGCCAGGTCGCTGTTCTGGAGGCTGCATCTCACGGGCCCCGAGTCGCTGGGCTGCACGTCGTGGATGACCATCTCGGAGATGAAGTTCCCATCCAGGTCATAACTGGCAGAGGTGAAGCGGTCGTTGGTGATGATGGGCTCCCGGGGTGTGATGCTCAGGACCACTGTGCCTTTGAGAGCCCACATGATGAGCTTCCAGCCTGAGGACACGGTGCAGTTGAAGCGAGCCTCCGAGCCCTTCAGGACTGTTGCATTCTGGGGCCCTTCTAGGATTTGATAGCTGGATCCAAAAGCTAGAAGGCAACCAGTTTTTCACAGGGTAAATATTAATCTACATACATCAGCTGTGTAGTTCAACTCCATTTACCAGCCACTACCACCTGGGTGTCTTTGGCATAGTGCAGACTCCACGGCTTGGTGGTCCTAATATCAGGGCTCCCCCAGGAGTCTAAAAGCTGCCAGTAGACAGCAGGCCACTGTCACACCCTCCCTTCCACTGCCTCCCTTAGCTGGGCTGTACCGGTTGAACATTGTTTCCCATAAGTTTATGTCCACCAGGTCTCCAGAAGCTGACTTTCAGAAGTAGAGTTTTGGCAGAGGTGATTAGCTAAGGACTTCAAAATGAAATCAACCTGGATTTAGGGTGGACCCAAAGTCCAATCCTAGTGAGAGAGCTGCAATACAGAAGTATTAAGAGAGGAGCACCATGTGGAGATGCAGGCAGAGAGGTGGGTGGCAGGGACTGTGAGTAACCACCAGAAGCTGAGAAAGGAGTGAACAGATCCTCCCTCAGGGCCTCTAGAATGAACCAGCGATGTCACAGAAACAGTGGTGGAACTGGGACCCAAACTCAGACATCTCAAACTGTGAATTCCACGCTCGTTACTCCCTGATGTCTCTCAGAAGACCCCAGGAATACCACAGACCTCGGTTTCCTTTCGTCCATACCTTCCTCATTAGTCCAGACATTCTTATTACCTGTTGATGATGTGTGTTCCCTGTGGGGGCAACCAGGGGGCCCACCATATGCACTGGCGGGGGGGCGGGGGTCTGAAAAAAGGGCAGCTCCCCACGTTCCTTCTGCCCTTGAATAAGGAAGTGTAATGAAGTTCTAAAGCAATCTCATTGCCGAGGTGCCTGTGGAAAGGCAGGCTGGCAAACACCCAGAATGCACTGCAAACCGGAACTGCCTCCCCAGGAACCGGAAGCAGAGCAACAGTACGCATGCGTCCAGAACAGGGCCCGCTGCACACAGAACCACCCCGAGGACGCCAAATGGAGGCCCTGGCTCAGAAGAGGCACAGCTAAGGACAGAGCTGAATGCACTGAGCTGACCCACTGTCTGAGTGAACACGATCACACTCATCTTGGTTTTATCCCAGAGTGTGACAGAAAAAGAAGAGAGAAAGTGTGCCTCTCAAAACCACAACTCTGATTGGATTCCATCCCTGGCTGGGGTGCATCTCTCTGATCCAGAATCCCTTTGGTCCTCAAGTATAGAAACAAAATTCTCAAGAAGGAAAGTCCAGGTGACTCATCGGGGAGCCCCAGACAGTCAACCTGGCCCTTTCTGAGTCTGAATTAATTTTAAGAAGAGAGAGAAAAGGCATAGCTCTACACCCTAGGAGAGACTGGCAAGCTGAGCCCTAGTCCCCACACCTGGGCCTGGTGGGGGAGGGCAAATGGGAAACTGGAAAAGCTTCTGGCCGTGGGTGAAGTGGTGCGATCAGTTCACCCCAAGGCCAGGCATCTCAGGCTGCACTTGCCAGCAAGGACCCAGAGCAGGTGAGAGGGGGCTGTACCCAGTGGAAACTCCTGGACCCTGACTCCAACTTTAAAGTAAAAGAAGAAACCAAATTCCCCTGAGCCTAGTACTTGCAACCCATGCTAGAACCCTCCCTCAGTAACCACCCTCCAGCTCTGCCCTGTGACTCAGAGCTGCTTTTCTGGTCCTGGCACCTTGTTCCTCTCTTGTCTTATCAGTGTCGATGATGCATGACCCTGCCCTTCACAGAGCAAACAGGAGAAAATCGTAGATAAGACTTTTAATCAGTCACATACCTACGCAGGACCTCCCCTTCCCTTTTATTTGTGGAGCGGAGGCAAGTTGGTAGCAGAGGACTTGGAAGGTTCAGTGTCTCCCCTGCCCTGGAACCTCTGTGTGGCCACCTGCTGCGGCTGTCACTCGACACCAGGACCTAGCACCTGCTGTCCGTGAGGCTCGGTGTAGGAGTTTATCCACTTGCAAGGTTCTTTTTCCTATCAACTTTCTCCAAATCCCAAATCGACTTGTGCAGCCTGGTCCTCTTGACCTCTTCTCCTGCCCTACCAGGCATCTCTGAGGAAATGACCAGTGGCCACCCAAGATGGAGAGGACCTCTTTTCTTCCTCTCATCCATCCCAACAACCTCAAACTTACAGCAGTCATGGGGCAGCACACTTGCCAGTGTCCGTGATGCCCATGTCAATCCTGCAAAAATTGATCTAAACATAAGCTTTCTTCTGCAATGGCCTCTTTATAGCTCCCCGAAGTAGTTCCCAGGCCTCTCCCTGGCACTGTTATGAAGGTCCACTCTGAAATCTTCTGTTCTCCCACTTTCTTTGTCCCCAGCCTCCCTGGCCATGCCTGTAGACCCCTCAACCTTCGCCATGTCCTTAACACTGTAGCAAATGGAAACGCGGGGTTGGAGAAGTAGATTCACACTCAGGAAGGAACCAGGGAGAGAAAGCTGTGGTGAGCAGAGAGAGCTGCTGTACTTTTCTCCAACCCCACCCCCAGGCCGCTAGACCCCTTCTGAAAATTTATCAAACTCATCAAGTCTTTCTGGCCCCAGGGACTTTCCACATGCAGCCTGGAACACCAGTAGCACCTACTTCTCAGCTCCTGGCCCAGCTGTCTTCTCCTCAGAGAAACTTTCCCAGATCACCCCCTTTAGGCTAAAGTACCCCGGAACTACTCTCAGAGCAGTGGTGCTTCTTTGAAGCCAATGTCACAATGGAGATTTATACTTGCTTTTCTCCTCAATCAGTGCCTGTCTCCCCTACAAGGGCCCTAGGCCCCATGTTAACAAGGACTTTGCCTGGCTTTGCTTGGCCCTGCATCCTATTCCTCAGCTAAGGGCCACAAAACAGGTGCTCAGCGAATATTTCCTGCAGTGGCTCAGGTGCAGAGGAGAGTCTGGGGAGCCCGGTGGACGCCCACGAACACTGCACCCAGGCATCGGAGCGGAGTCTCACACGAATGCAGCTGCACCCAAGGCTGTCCAAGAGGACCACAGAGCTTGTCCTGCGTCCGCCTCTCTGGGGGCTCTGGAACCTGCGCCCCTGGAGCAGGCACCACCAGGCCCCAAAGCAGAACCTTCCCACCTCCGATCAGCACTTCCAGCTCCGCTCCAGCATAGCAGCTGAACCGGTGAAGACCTTCCCGCCGCCGTGGGCGACAGAGGCCTGTGGTGAAGTCTCCAGCACCCGCTCCAAGGCCTGGTCCTCTGCACTCTACAGTGTCTCTGAGTACAGCGCCCGTGAAGGGCTGTGCACCTCACGCTGCTGGGCGGGGACCTCCAAACGCACTTGAGCGGGAGCCCTGGACCCCCACCGCCGTGGGCCCAACACCCAAGGGGTCCTCCCTGCACACAGCCCATGCTGCTCGGTCCTATTCTGTGGACTCCCTTTCGTCCCTTCCAGCAGTGTCACGGCAGGAGTTTTCAAGCCCACAGTCTGGGCTCCCCACGCAAAGCACAGCGTGGAGATGGTGCAGCGTTAGCAGTCACCAAACTGGGCCTCGTGGCTGTGCGTTTCCAGCAAGTGCTGCTCCTCAGCCCTCAGTTCCAGGCGGGAGGGAAGGCGGAGGTGACAATCCCCTGGAGGAAAGAAGACCAGGCCCACACCCAAGGCAGTGGCATTTAGTCCAGACCTTGTCAAACCACAGCTGCGCATCCGGCCCCTCCGCTCCCAGGTGGCCGGCAGCGTCTAAGGGAGGGAAGAGCCTGGCTGTGGTGAGGAACAGGGAAGCGCCGTTCGCCCCGTCAGCCCCCCGGCCATCAGGTGGGCTTGAGAGAGGAAGCGGTGTCAAGACTGGGCCTGCATGGGAGACCGTGGAGGTGAGAACGCAGGAGAAGCGGGCGGGAGAGACCGCCACAGCAGCAGGTGGCCTTTCCTGGAGTGGAGCTGCTGCAGCAAGAAGTGGAAGGGAGGGCGGGTGAGGGGAGCCCCTCCTGCGGAGGAGAGGAGCGCAGAGAGGCTGCCCGCAGCCCTACCTGTCAGCGCAGCCAGGATGCCCAGCACGGCCAGGACGCCACGCCCGCTGCCCTCCATCTCCGCATGACCGTCCTCACCCTGGAACACAGAGCAGCCAGTGACACCCTCCACCGGCGCCTCCTCTGCCCCCCAGATCTGCTGGGCAGCTCGGGGAGGATGCGTTGTGACCCCACCCTAGACCGCCGCAGGGTGTGTGGGTCTCGGAACAAAAGACACAAAGGGGGATGGCACAGCCCAACTTCCGAACTGCAGGCCAAGAGGTGAAGCGAGGGCTCTGCCTGTCCTTCCAGTCACTGAGAAAAATGTGCTGCCGTCCCCTCAGGGGAAGATGGGGACCAAATGGAGAAAGAGACTAGGCAGCCTAATAGGAGGAGGCAAGAGGGGGCGTGCATGTGGCTGGGGAAAGGCCCCCCGAGGGTGAATGAGGCGGCAGCTATGTGTGCATCTACTGGAAAAGCTTCCCCTGCAGAGGACAGAGCAGGTGCAAAGGCCCTGGGGTGGGACCATGGCTGGAATGATTGAGGAACTGCAAAGGGCAGAGGAGGGGTGAGCAAGTGGGAGAGCTGAGATCAGAGGTTGTGGGGAGCCGAGTAAGGCCCCATCAGGCACTGGAGATTTCTGCCTTGGGCTTCTTGGCCCTCCTGCAAGTCCCCTTCTTTCTTTGCTAACCCTCAGGCGCACCCTGCACTCTCTCTGCTTTTTCCTTTCCCCAGGCACTCACCAGCATTGGGGTCCAGCGGGGCGCTTTGGGGGGGTCGCCTGTTTGCTGACCACTCTGAGGGCCGACTGCAAAGGCAGCGCCCCTGCCTTGCGAGCCGCACAGAGTCCTGGGTTCTTCTGGCTCCAGCTGTGGCTCCCTCAGCTGCCGGAATGCACCCCGCCCCTCCCTCCAGAACGGGAGTGACCGGCTCGCCTCCGGGACTGGGATGGGAATCCCTGTGCAGGATTTTGTAATGTGTGGCTACACCGGTCCAGGGTCTAGAGGGACCACCCCATAGCTGACCCCCAGCGCAGAACGGTGGGTCGGAAACGGCACCCGAAGCGGCCCAAAGTGCCTCGCCTGTGCCGGTCTGCGAGTCTCTGGATCAAACCAAAGCTCATGGGGTGTGGAGGGCAGAGACCTTGGCCCTGACTCTGTCTCACGGCGGACGCCTAGCGGGTGTTGCGGCTCCCGGGAAGGAACGCGTCTCCCCTTTTGTTCCCCGATGTCATGGAAGGACGCTGGGCGTGTAATCTGCCAGACGCAGCAGAAGCCGGCCCACACGGCCCAGCGGGAAGCCAGGTGTCCAACTGATCCGCCACCCAGAGTGACGAAGCGTTAAATACATCATTTACTAACTTCAGGGCTCGGTGAACACAACTACACAGGTTCACTGCTCCGCCAGTCCCAGGGAATGGCAGGCTCACAGCTGAGAAGGAAGCTGGACTAACCACGGAGCCTGCTGGGCCCATGGGGAAAAGAACAGCATGGGGTCGGGCTGCGGGCTAGCAATAGACAGCTTAGTAAGGAAGCTCTCTTTCTTACTCAGGAACTCGCTCAGCAGCTTTCTCCCCTGCAGTTGATTCTCACTCTCTCTGTCCCAAATCACGGCTGTCCTTGAGTCTAGTAGGTAGGACCCTAGCAGGTAGTATAGGAGCTGGCTGCAAGTCCCGGAACTACAGACAGGGCTTGTGAGGACACAGCGTTTCAAGAGTGTGTGTGCCTGGGCCATTGTCACAAAGCTGATTTCAGGTGTAACTGACGCAATGCTTTATAATTAAATGAGGACAAGAGCCAGGGATGGCCAATGAATAGCTCCAAGGGGCAGTGGGACCCAGACCTGAAACCCAGCTTCTCATTCATGTCAGGGAAGGCTCGGTGAGTCCTACTCCTCTTTGAGAATCTGCACTCAAACTCTTTACCCTTATTAAGTCATATTAAATGGGCTAGATGTAGCACCCCACCCCATTTCTTGCTGGCCTGACAAGGCACAAACACCCAGAAAAGCTGAGAACACCCACCAAGGGGGAGATCCTGACGCAGATCTCAGCCCATCCCTCTTTCTGGTCCCTGGGAGTACTCTGATACTGTCACTTCCAAAAGTATTCCTAAAATGTCCTGTTTTAGGCAGCAGCAAGAAACGTGACCCAGAACAGAACAGAGGACTGGAGGTTCCAAGGCCGGGCTCGGTTCCATCTGGGTCTTAGCCAGGCCCAGCCTGCCCTACTTTCAGCCCGGCTTCTTAGAAAGTTTAGAGACCCTAGGAGACTCTGCTTCTTGCGAGGGGGAGAAATGGCATTCACGGCCACCCAAGGAGTGACCTGACTTGAAGTGGGTGCCCAGCACATGACTCCTGAGACCCACAGAGTCCCGGCTTCACACCTGACAGCCACAGCTCTGTATGAGACACTTGCTTCCTAAAATCGTCTGAAATCTCTGCGCTCAGAGTGCAGCCCCTCACTTAATTTTTAACTCTGGAAGCTGGAAAACAAAACGACAACAAAAAAAACTATCATCCAGTATCTTCACGGGAGACCCAGCAGATGGCCGGTGAGGGCTTCAGGCCCACTGAGGAGAAGCCCGTCTGACCGACAGACAGACATTCCTCACGGAAGAGCCCTCACGGGAGAGCCACGCTGTAGTCCTTACCTCAGGCAGGAAAAATGTCCCCTTTAGGGCTTCAGAGGTTTTCAGCTCCTGACAGGCTCTTTGGCAGCTATCCTGTCTCCGCACAAACACAGGAATGGATTCTGTCTGGCTGCCCAAGGAACCTGATCACTCCTCACCAAGTGACAGGAAGTTCCTCCCAAGAGCTGTGTCAGGGCCTAGGCAGGGCTCTAAATGCAGAGGTCAGGGAGGTGTGAGTGCCCAAGCCAGCGGGCCACATTCCCATTAATCATTAGCCATTCTTCCACAACTGCGGACCCGGAAGTCAGGGCCTCCCTGTCTTCCTCGGCCAGCCTTGCTCAGCCTGCTGTGGGGCCATGGGGACCACTGTCGGCCCAGGCTTGTGTCAGCTTTTCTTTTCCACCAGCTTGGAGGCTGACAGCCTCTTCCAGTCAGAAATGCCAGCTGGCCAGTACCTTTGCTGCTCCTGGCCTCAGGCAGAGGCCAATGGGCTGGTGAGACCGGTTTCTTCTCCCAAGCAGGCACCTTAACTTAGCAAAGCAGGTCTTTTTGAGAAAGAAAAGGACTCATTCGCACAACCTGCTCTGGACGGTGACAGTAGCACAGGAGTGAAGTGGATTCCTGCAGGACATTTGCCTAAGAACCGGGCATAGATGACGGCCTCCACCCCTCACCCATCTCCCCAGAGGTGCCCCAAAGAACTCGGCCTTTTCGAGCTCTCTGACAGTTTCTGGAGGCCGCTGTCTCCCAAACCCCGGTGCTCAACACCTTGCTGTACTCTTGGCCCGTTCCTTTTGGTTTGTTCTCTCATCGTAGTTTAGTCTCACCGGAGGACTGAGAGTCAAGGGTGTTTATACACACTGGGCACTTGCAGAAGCTGTGAGGCACACAGGTAAGGCCCAAAAGCACACGAATGGGGGTGGTGTGCTGTTCCTTCCAAGTGCAGAAGCATGGGATATGCCAGCCTCGAAGTGTGTGCAACTTTAATTCGGAGATTATTTTAAATGGAAGACTCTGAGATGCAACAGACTCGAGAGAAAGAAAGAGGAAGAAAAACAGGAAGGAAGTGGAGAGAGAGAGACAGGAGGAAAGGGTCACAGAATGAAAGCCTTCTCAGAGTTTTCCTCATCTGACTCTAGAACCATCTGGGAAGTAGACTGCCGTGGATTCCTCCTGGGGGGAGATCTACTGCCCAAAGCAGAATGGGAATGAACCAACTACACATCCTTTCTCCAAGGAGTACGACATTAGGGTCTCGGAAAGCACGGACCGCTCACACACGTGTGCACAAAAATTCCCACAGACTTTCTTATCTCCCATTTATCCTGTCAGAATCCTATTTGTCGTTCCTAAAGAAACCTGTTCGTTCTCCCCTAAGAACGCTTTTCTCCCCCTTTCCTTTTCCTCACGAAGTTAAAGATAATAGCTTTCATTCTCAGCGTCCAAGGAGTCTTCATGGCTTCCACATGCATAAGACATAAACTTTGTTCCCTCAGGAATCTCTCCTCATCGGGTTCATTTGAAGGGCCCAGGTAAATATAAGAAAGTAGAGGAAAAATAAGTTTGTTCTTCTCCTACGCAGTAACTGGACGTTTGTTCTATCCATGCCCTTTTTAGCCATCCGAAGGGACTTCATTGGAACTGCTTCAGCTGTACTCTACAAGTCAGCGGACCCCAAAATTTATTATTCCCCACCTCATAGGCTGTTTCCTTTTCTCCTAGTGGAACATCAGTAGACCACCCACTCTGTTAAAGAAACAAAAATCACATGGAAACACCTTCCCTTTCACAACCGAGACATTTTTCTACCCACTCCATACTAAATTTTCTGCAAAATTCTCCTGCTGCAGCTCCACCGTCCTAACGTGAAGGAATTTGGAGATGGGGCCCTCATATTGTCCCTCAAAGAACAGGAAGTCAGGGGAGCCCTCCGCGTGCCTGCATAGCAGAAAGGCCATATGAAGACACAGTGAGAAGACGGCCATCTGCAAGCCAGACGGGGCACCACCTGGCACCTTGATCGAAACCCTCTAGTCCTATTAATTTAAAATTATTCCACCACCCCTTTGGTTCACTCAAAGCCCTTTAGATTGCCAGTTTCAGTGGTCTGGTTCTGTGGTTTGCTTGTGTGAATGATGGATTTCCACAGTCTTTATCAATGCACAGGTAACTTTCATGGTTCCCCAGTAATCAGTTCAAAACCAGTTCTGCTAAAGCCAGTGTCTCAGACAGCGCCCTTCAGTTAGTTACACTGTCAACACCCAAGGGCTGCCTGGCCAGTTTCATTGTTTCCCCACTGGTTTCCTGGGAGAGAAAGAAAACAAATGAAACAAGGTCCTTATACTGAATATTTGTAACTGGCGTTTGAACAACACTACTATGACTTTTCGTTCAAAAAACAAGGACTGGATCTTTGGTCGTGTTAGCCTCTATGCATTGCTCGAAACAAGGCAGCTCGATGGACCGATGACATCTACAAACCAGGCAAAAGAACTTCGCTTCAGCCAGGGAACTGAATCCAGATGTGTTATTCTCTGTTCTGCCATTTTCCTTGGGTTTTTGTTTTTTCGCTTTTTGATGTTTTGATACTGGGGATTGAACTCGAGTCCTCATGCTTGTGAGGCAGGTGGCATCGCCACTAAGCTAAACCCCTGGCCCGATTCTACCATTTTCTGCAGAGGCTTCCAGAGACTATGTCAAAGTATTTTTATATCCCCTACTATAATAAACTCTCAGTTTTGGAATCTCAACGAGAAAGAACACATTAATATTGAACCGTGCTTATTACTCCTACCTGATAATGTTTTGTTACTCTGAAAATTTTCCTTTCAAGTTCAGTGAAAGGTAAATAAAGCTGACTTCAAAAGACAGTAATATTTTAATAAGTAAAAGGCATACAAAAATGTACCAATAAAGAGGGGAATAAAGCAAAAGCCTCTGAGTTGGTCAATTGTCTTTAGTAATGTTTAATGTCCATTCATTAATTCAAAAGCTCTTCTGAGCTTTAGTGTGAAGGCAAAACATGCCAGCTCAAATATGCCAGTTGGTTATGAGATTATTTAGGGCTGAAGAGAACTGAGAAAAATATAGATCCAGGAAAAGTTCTCCACCTCCTCCCACCCACCTAACAGCAGGACTCCAATTCCCAACTTCCTTTTCCATTTTTTCCACCCACGTATTTACTTTCCCACAGTTTACCACCCCTGGAAGCGCAGTCCCCACTTTGACTCATTGTTTTACTACAACTTGTTGTGCTTCATAAAACTGGTATCGAAGCTTTCCAGCCTGACCACTCCTGGAGCCCGAAAGCCTCCACGCATGTGAAAATCAAGATGTTAACATCTTGATGTTAACAGGCCTCTTCTGTGAATCTGATTCTTGTCGCTTTAATTCACAGGTCGGCTGCTAAACATACATTTTCCTCCCCTACAAGGTCCTGGGCTAGGAACTGGTGAGAAAAAAAAAAAAAAAAAAAAAAAAAAAAA
>NW_022900936.1:4573792-4584164 GCF_012274545.1 Fukomys damarensis
AAAAAAAAAAAAAAAAAAAGGAACAAAACTGAGAGCTTTGGGGAGTCCCTGGATTAGTCAGTAATCACAGAAATACACAGAGTCACCGTGCCTTAATCCTGAGCTGTGTCACCGAAAACCCAGCATAATTTGAACTTCAGTTGAGTTGAGAACAAAGTGCCGTGGGAATGAAAGGTCACTGTGGCACCTTTGGGCCCTGACGACCTCGGCTCTCATGCTGAGAAGATCAGTGGCACCAGTAGTCCTGAGGTCTGGCCACTTGCTTTTCCTCACCACCATTTCCAGCCCCAGCACCAGAGAGTATTGCCAGAGCTTCTAGAAAATTCTGTCAGTGTGACAAATTAGCGTCATGACAATGATGCCTCTCTGCTAAACACAGCCACACTCAAGTCCTGTGGGGGTGGAGGGACCCCATGTGGTGGCCTTGCCTGTTGGGCTGTTGTCCCTCACCAGTCCCTGAGAGGCTGCCAGACGCAGGACTGAAGGCACAGGCCACTGGTCTGAGGGATGCAGCCCCAACTCTGTGTGGTCCTGAGGGACAAGTTCTTTTCTTGGTAATGGGAGATTTGCACCATTTCAAAGTTTGCTTGTAAAGAGAAACTTTATTGATTCTTTTGGTCTTTACTATTTTTAAATCAGAAAGTACACATTTACACAGTGCAGATTCACTGGCAACTCAAAATGCATGGAAGTTCTGAAGGATGCTGCTGGGGTGAGGCACTGGGAAGAAACTGGTTCTGAGGTAGAATGGAAAAAATAAAGATAGGTAGAAAGGGGATGAGGAAAATCAGAATTTAAAAAAAGTATACTTTTAAGAAAAGCTGCAGATCCAAGGCACAAAAGTTATTTAAGTCATTTTCTCTTCTTGTAAATGCACTAAAAAAAAAAAAACAAAAACAAAAACAACAACAACAAAACTCTCTAAAGGCCTTAAGACACAGGAGCCTGTGACTTGGGCCCTGGGCCCAGCTTTTCACCTGTGAGCAGCAGACTCCGCCCACAGGGAGCAGCAGCAGGAGCGGAGATCCCAGCTTCACACAGGAAACGGTCTGTGCTGGACAAGGCCAACTGGTGACCTGACACCTGGGGCGTCAGACACCTGTGAGGCAGACTCCGCCCACAGGGAGCAGCAGCAGGAGCGGAGATCCCAGCTTCACACAGGAAACGGTCTGCACTGGACAAGGCCAACTGGTGACCTGACACCTGGGGCGTCAGCACGCACCCCGGGACGGCCCCTCCTGAGGACACCCCGAGACCCATAATACGCCCCGGCTCCAGGTCGTTAAGGTGCCCTTCATGTTTTTTCAGGGCCCACACTCTATTTCTTTGAGTCCAGACTTTTTAAATTTCTGCCTAATAAATCCCTTTATGCTGCTTACTGAAAATGCCTTTTCCTGAAGGGAGGCAGTGAACCTGCAGGAGGACGGGCTTAGGAGCCTCCTCGGACCCTTTCGAGGGACAGTCTGAACCCTGGTGAGAGATGGGCCGTGCTGGATGTTAAAGGAAGAGGCGACATGCATGCGGCACAGGGCTGGTAGCTGGCGGTGTGGAAGCTGGAGGCAGGGGGGCCCTGCGCGCAAAGAGAAGGCCGGTGGGGAGTTAAGGGGGCAGCGAGAGGGCAGGCCGAAGGGCAGGGCCAGGATCTTGGTCTTTTTGTTCGTTTGTTTTGTTTTATTCAAAGACAAATCAGGATACTGGAAAACTTGGAACAGCGTGAAGACAATTGTGAGATTATCTGACTTCCCAGAACACCACCTGTCCTTGAACTCCGAATAACTCAGCGACACGGAACTGAGAGTGAAACAAATTAGTCTGCTACAAAGAAGTGCAAATGAACTTTGTCTATTGCGGAAGTCACTGATTTTTGCCGTGAGGATATTGACCGGTTATAAATTTATTCGTCATTGCTTAGCGTTTCCAGTGGCCTCTATAGCGTGTTCTTTGGTTCCTCTACTGACTGCTACAACATCTTTCTGGGTCCTTCGTCAATTAACGAATTAAATAAAATATTTGATATGTGTTCACCTTAGATTTGCATGAGAATCATTATTTATCTCTTAAAAATATTTTACCAGGACCCTCTTGAGCATTTAGATATACGCGGATTCAGGTACTGGGATCTCTGTAGACTTTCTAGAAAATATTAAATAAGGAAGCCGACATCTAGCCTTTTATCACTTGGCGAAGCAGTGATTTCGTACTAGGCTCAGCTTAGTATAAGGAGGAAAATAAAAACCATCTGTAATCTCAACGTCACTCATAGACAAGCATTACGAATTTTGAATGTGATGATGTGTAATAGTGTCAATTGTGACACATACTCACTATAGAAGATTAGAAAATGGGATAAAGAAAAAAGGAAGACATTTTAAAACAGAATGCCCTTAAGACTACCATGCGGAGTCTAGCACTGTTAAAAGCTTGGCCTCTATCTGTGCTAAAACATTCATACTGTACCTATGTAGTAGCCAGATTGTATTCATGTAATATGTTCCAAATCCCTGCCCTGCCCCTATTATTAAATACATGTTAATGCCTACCCCCACCGGCAGGTGGTCGCCTGGCCTCTGGGAGCTGGCTTGCAGTTTTTATCGCTGTCAGTGGTGAATCCATCACAGCTCAGTCATAGCAGAAGAAGGCACCTAACTGAAAGGGACGGGACCTTTGGCCTCAGAGATGGGACACACCAGCCTGGCTTAGTTATTTTCTTGTTGCTGAGACACAATCCCTGACACCCACAACTTAAAGGAGGAAAAGTCTGTTGGGGGGTCACAGTTTGTAGAGGTTCAGTCCATAGACAGCAGGGTCCAAGGCAGAGTGGCCTGGCACAGGGGCCTGGCAGAAGAGAGGCAGAGGGAGAGATCAAGGGGGGAGCAGGGAAATAATAGACCCAGGCCACACCTCCAGTGACGGTCTCTTCTGACCAGATTCACTTCCCAAATCCCATTTAGCTCTCGACTTGCCAAGGGGCTAAGCTACTGACAGGTATCACACTCCCATGATGCAGGCACCTCCCCAACCCCCACCTCTGACCTAGCCGAGCTCTGCAAGCAGTCCTGGGAGGAGTTCCAGCTGAATGGAGCCAGCACTAATCAAGGAAAGGGGTCCAGGACCCTCAAAGAACAAAGAAAGCAGCAAATTTTTGTGAATTTGCTAGGGTGGGCAATAAGACCAGGAAACTTCACTTAGCCAAGGACATGGATCCAAAGTATGTTTCTTTGCATGAGCACAGCTGCCTTGCGGTGGGGGTCAGTTTGTTCTTGGGATTGCTGGGCTACTGTTCTGTCTGGCACCATCATGCTACACAAAACACCCCAGATTTGGGAACCTGGGCCTTATGACAGGGACCAAGGAGTTACTGGCTCGGCTTGGTGCCTCAGCTGAAGAAGCACAAGCACACGGATAGAAAAGAGGGAAGGGACAGAGAAACGAAACACAGACAACTCCATCAGTAATAGGTCAAGGAAAGCCTAGACTACAGCCTTGGACTAAACACTTTTTAAACGATCCGTGTATCTATGTGCAGAATTTAGTAGAATCAGTCCAAGGTTAAGACAGCAAAGGCTCTGTGGTTTTGTTTCATTACAGTCACCTATTTGATATCTGAAGGCCTGAGTGCTTTCCAGTCCATGTTTTCAGCAAAGTCTCAGCCTGTGAGGAAACTGTTAGGATAACCCACACATTTGAGGGGTTATCTACAGCAAAGCCAGGGGGAGATTAGTAATGCATTACCCAGCTGCGTGACCTCTAAAATTAGCAACCTTTCAGTCTACTAAGAGCACGTGAAGCTAGAGGCAATGTTTAGGGTGTTCCCAGTGAAAATTCCCTCGCCTTCTGCAAACATGCTGCTTCTGTGGTTTTATCAGAGCTCCATGATGGTCTGCTGAAAGAGCGGAAGGGTAGCGAAGCAACGCGCCATGCTACAAAGGGAAACAGTCCATCGCCCCGGGGGCTCATTTCATGGTCCTACCTCCTGTCTCACCGTGGTGGTCCCTGACTGCCTCATAAGGCTTTCTTTAGGATCGATTCCGAAAAACGCAATTGCTACTGTGAAATAAATAAAAAGATCCATGGCGAAGCAGGAGTGAACCAGCCTGCGATTAGCTGCCTCTGAGGAAGGAACATCAGGGCGGAAGGGCGCGGTAGAGCAGAGTCCCACTGTTCATGAAAACCAGCAAGCAGAGGAGGCAGGGGAATGAAGCGGTGGAGTGCAGAAGGCCTTAGGACCGTCAGCTGGCTGTTCTGTGTGATGCTGTAGTCCTGGGTATGTGCCACGGACCTTTGTCACCAGCGGGTCCAACGCCAAGAGCGAGCCCTGCTGGGAACCACGGATGCTGGGTGAGAAAGATGGGCCCATGTAGGTGTCTCCACGGTAATACCTGGGCCCTCTGGTGGGCACGGTGACAGTGAGGAGCTGCGGAGGGCGTATGCGGGCACTGTCTATTTCTTCTGCTCACTTTGCTGTGCCCCTAAAACTGCTCTTAAAGCTAATTTTCATTTTTAAACGGAATCACTGGGTCAGAAGACACACACGCTTTGAGAAGTCTGAAATATTAGCAAGGCTCTTCAAGAGAGTTATGGTCCCCGGGCAGGTAACTAGCTATTTCATATTTGACAATTTGGCAAGAAATTAATCAGTTAATTACAAAAGGAGTGGGCAGTCAATTTAGAAAGTATATAAACTTCAAAAAAAAATATGGAGGCCATTAAGAAGAACCCATAGCCTTGCTGCCCAGAGAAACCACTATGAAAATATTCTTAGTGCTCTTTAGTGTGTGTACGACTATGTACCTGTGGGCTAGGAGATGGTATGCATAATTTTTAACATTTTATTGAAGTATTATATGGAATTTTACATTCAAAATTGAATTTTTTCCTCCTTATCTAATGTACTGGGTTGAGTAGTGTCCACCCAGAACCTCTGAGTGTGGACGTATTTGGGACAAAGGTCCTTGCAGAAGCGATTAAATGAAGGTGAGGCTGTACTGGAATGAGAGTGGATGATCAATCTGATATGCCTAGGGTTCGAGTAGGAAGAGACATTTGGTCACGGAGACACACAAAGAGGGAAGACAATGTGAAGACGCAGAGAACCCTTGTGAAGTTGCAGACAGAGCTCTCGGACTGGTGCTGCTCCAAGCCAAGGAACCCAAGGACTGCCGACCATGACCCCAACGAGGAAGGACTTGGTATCAGACTCCCAGACGCCCACACAATGTCAGAGTAGATTGCTCTGAGACACTTGATGTTAGTCAGCTTTCCCATCGCAAGGACACAACACCTGACACTCACCATTTAAAGAAGGGGAGGTTTAATTTGACCCACGGTGTCAGTCTCTGATCAGCTGGCTCTGAGGCGGGAACATCATGGCAGAAGGGTGTGGTGGAGGTCAGCCATTGAGTTCATGGAAACCAGGAAGCAAAGAAGGAGAAGATGGCAGGAAACAAAGGGGCAGAAGAACAGACATAGACCTCAAGGCCATGCCACTGCGGCCCCCCAGGCACACCCAGAAGCAGCTTCACCAACCTGCTGAGCAGATCCCAAAGTCGGTCAGATCAGCTCTCACTGTAGCTGCCACATGTAATTTGTGGTCTTTTCTTTCCTTTTTGGTACTGGGGATCGAACTCAGGACCTTGTGATTGTGAAGCAGGCGTTGGAAACACTGAACTAAATCCCCAGCCCAAATTGTGGTATTTTCTAATGGCAGCCCCAGGAAACTATTATATCCACTTAACCGACTAGCTTAACTATTGTCCCATAAATCGATGCTTTCTTATGAAAATACTAGCATGTTTTATGTGTAGATCAACAGGTACTTAAAGAATTCTCTATTACTAAACATTAAATTGTACTTATATCTTAGCTAGAAGCAATATTTTAATTCAATAACCATACAAATTTCCATGTATTACTATGTAGAGGGATATAATGATGTATATACCATTTATATCCTTTTGAACTTGGACTGTATTATAAATACTGTTTCATATCATTAAAAACGAACTTTGCTTTCGTGGCCTCATGAGGATATGCTACACTATGATATATTACAGTATATCCTAACAACTGTAAGAACATCCACTTGGTTCAATATTCTCTTATTTCCAGTTTTTCAGTATCACAAACAGCACTGAGATGCATGTATTCATGCACTGATGGCTGTTGCCTTTTATTTCAAATTTTTCTTTTGCATTTGGTACTCTACAGCATAACTTACAGTAGGCTCCTTTCACTAGGGTCTTGTTAAAATATCGCTCACTTTAAAGTCAGCGAGAGCTCAGCTTGTTTCCAGAGCCATGCCCTGGCCAGTCCCACCTGCACGTGCAGATGGCTTCACTCTCACTGGCACTGAGTGCTGTCACTCTGACTGTGGCACGCCCTGCTGGTGCAGTTTCTAAATCCTCATAACTAAGAATTTGCAAAATGCTCTCTGCCATTTCCCTCTTTGAATTACAAAGCCCTCTGAGCACATGGAATGCTATGTTCTTGAACTTGCAAAGACTGTTTCTGTGCTTGGCTAAGAGTGTCCCACATAATATCCTTAATGTCTCTTCTTATCTTCGGCAACTATGTCGCTGGAGACCAGAGATGTAATTAGTACTTCGGTATGAGGGCAAGCAGCAAGAAATGCACTCTCAACATAAAGCAAGCACCCCAAAGCAGGGAGGCTTCAAATAAGACATCATTTATTTGGTAGCCTGGGAAGGTTTTCACAAAGCATAGTGTGGCCCGCTGCGAGGTCTGCTTCCAAGGGTCCATTCACAAGCTGGACTGTTGTTTCTGACCATGGAATGGGACCTGGCTGGGCCTGGGCTGCAGATCCTGATTGATGCCCATGCAGGCCTCCCCTGGGACTTCAAGGGGCTTCCTCCCAGCTTGCTGTTGGGTTTCCTCCCAGCATGCTGTTGGGTTTCCTCCCAGCATGCTGTTGGGCTTCTTCCCATCATGCTGCTGGGCTCCCAGAGCGATTGCTTCCAAGAGTCCAGAAATGGAGCCACTGGTCTGGACAGCACAACCCTTGGGGTTGGCACAGCATCACTGTGTTAGTTCTCTGTTGCTGAGTAGCAAATCCCACACAGGTAGTGGCTAAAAACAATGTTCATTTGATATCTCACAGTTGTACAGGTAAGAAGTCCAGGAAGGTGTGGCTGGGTTCTGCTCAGGGTCCCATAAAAGCAAAATCAAGGTGTTAGCCAGGTTGCATCCTTAGCTGGAAGCTCTGGGAGAGAATCTACTTCCAAATTCATTCAGTGTATGAGCTGGATTCATTTAGGACCCACTGTCAGCTCCCCAAGGTCACCCTCCCTCCTTGTACACAGCTCCTCCATTTTCAAAGCCAGCAACCAGGGATGCAAACCTCCTTCTGCCTCAACTTTCTTCTGCTCCCACCTGCAAATAGACTTTTTTTTTAAAAAGGTTTTTCAGACAATCTGGGAGGCTGAGGCAGGGAGACTGCATGTTCAACATCAGGCTAGGCAACTTAGCGACTTAGAGAAAACCTGTCTGAAAATTAAAAATATAAAAGGTGGTGGTGCAGCTCAGGGTGAAGGCCCTGGGTTCAAACCTCAGTACTACAAAAATAAAAAATAAAGAAAAAGAAAAAAAAAAGAGAAAGGAACGCGATTAGACCAGGCCCTAGTGGACCATCTCTCTTCTGTCCTCTTCTGTCTGGCATAATCACAGGGTGGCAATGCAGCATATACTCCTGGGACCTCCCACACTGGAAGGGAGGATGTGCCTCACTGGGGACATTTAGAATTCTGCCTATCACGGTCACATCCACGGGGCTCCACTGGCCACGTGGATGATTGGCTCACAGGCCAGCAAATTGAGTGGGGAAGACCCACCCCAGATGTGAGTGTCACCAACCAATAGGCTCGTGGCCTGGGGAGAGTTAAAAAGGGAGAGCAAGAAGTATGCCCATTTTGAGGATCTCCCGTCTTCCTGAGCAGGAGTGTCTTTATCAGTCTCCTGGTCTCCAGTTTCTTCAGCTTTCAATGTAGATTCAAACCAGCAGTGACTCTTCAGGGAGCCTCCAGTTCTTGACCTGGGACGGGTGCTGCGGCCATGACCCCTCTTGGTCTGCAGCTTCCGTCTTGGGCTGAGCAGCTCCTGGATCTACCTCTTCTCCAGCCACAGACGGTCGTGTGGACTCTCCCGCCTCCTATCCTGTGAGCCAATCACACATTTCCTATTGATTCTGCTCCTCTGGAGACCCCCGACTAATACAGCTTCAGTGGACTTGGGTGCCACTGGGCTCCCCGTCCACACAGGACGGAAAGCTTTGGTTGGGGCTCAGCACAGTGAATCACGGTTTGGTTTGAAAGGGATGCTGGTTGCCAGTGTCAGAAATCCCATGTGCCGCCACTTCAAGAAAAATGGGCAGCTTATTACAAGGGCCAACAAACTGACCCTCAGACCTCATGAACAAGAGCCCGGTTCCTGCTTGCTCGCAGGGGCCCCTCCCCTGGCCTGTGACGATGCCATCAAAGACCCTCCATGGAAACACCATACCTCTGGCCCTGGAGGAGGTTGACTTCATTCTTCAGGACCCATAACTAGAATGCCAAGGGATAACTTTACTGTCCCACCTTAGTGCAGATGGATCAATGATGGTGGCCCGACTAGCAAGGTCACAAGAAAAAACTGCAGCTACACTCAGCTGGCAGGGGGCGGGGGGTGGTGGGCCTGGGGTTTCCCAGGGTAGAGGGCAGGGGCCAGATGGTGAGCCTGTGCCCACCACAGTTGGGTTTTTGGTTTCACCACAGCTTGCTCCTGGTGTTCTGACTCTGTCGCTTCAGATGCCTATTGTCTCCAGGGATCTTTTCTGAGCCTGCTGCGGTCCCCGAAGGTGATGCTGCTGCTTTACAGGACCTGAGAGCAGCTCCTCAGTCCAGGCCACGATTTCACACCTGGCCTCTGCTGGCCACTAGGTGGTGACAAAACTCGGCCAGCCCCATCTCTGAGGCAGCAGCCCCACCTGCAGGGATGGGCGCGCCCCAGACCACGGGGCCTGGATGGCAGGCATGTGACACAGGCTTCCTGCGGAGAGAGATGAGGAGAAGCCCGGGGGAGGGCAGGAAGGGGTGGAACCTCCCGTGGGGTGCGCAAATATGGTCTTGAAACCAAGTTGCAGTGTTCTACGTACGGGGAAGTGGTCTCAAAGAAACCCATTTTGGGGTCAATTTGTGATAACACAACTTTCCATGTGAAGGATAAAAGAGGAAGATACAGAAGGGAAGAAGATCCAGGCCACGTGCTAAATGTTGCCCGGGACAGTAGTGCTGCTGGGGCTGTGCAATAACGCACTCTCAATCGTAGTGCCCTCGATCCCGACACTATACCATGAGTCAGCTTCAGCCTCACACTGTCTTGATCCAGCCACCTCGGTAAAAGCCCCATCTATGGTCTCCTGGAGCTTTAGAGAGGCGTCTAAACTCAGCCACAACAGACTGCTTGAACAACACCGCCGAAGGAGACCCGCTCATTCTGGGCTGCCTAGGCAGGTGTTGTCCAGAGTTCAACCCTCCAGGCGCTCGGAGGCTGCTGCAGAGACAGTCCAAGGGGGCCGTCACTGCCGTCACAGCAGCAGACCCTGAGGCCGTCCTCATGGCGCTGGTTATGTGAGCATACAGATAGTAAGCTTCCTGGAAGTTCCTGCCCGCGTTTCCAAAGACAGCTCCAGAGGCCGGGCACTGCGACTGATAGGGCGGAGTCGGAGGCTGCGAGAGGGAAGCGTAGGGACAGCGGAAACCGCAAGAAGTGCAGTCGCCAGGAATGTGGAACGCCTGCTGAGGAAAACCACAGGGGGTGGGCAGCGCCAGCCCAAGAGAGAGGTCGTGTGAGCGGCAGACTGGAGGGTCACAGGCCCGGGCTGTCGAAGCTCTTTGGAGCTCACTTGTCACCACAACCTGCCCCCAGAAGCTAACACAGAGCTGCAGGGGTTAACATTGGCCTCGCATGGTTTCAGTCTTGCTGTGGTCCCATTCCTTTCTCTCTTCTTATTTCTCCTTTTTGGGATGGAGATATTTACCCTGTACACTGGAAGTATTTAATTTTTTTAAAACAGGTTCACAGCTGAGAATTTGCCTTGAGTCTCAGAGGAGACTTTGAACTTGAATTTTTCAGCAATACCGGAGTTGTTAAGACTTTGATGATTCTTACAGATGGACTAAATGCATTTTTGCATAGTGAGATGAGCATGAGCTTTTTAGTAGCCAGCAGAGCTTGTTATGGTTTAGACCTAAAACTTTCCCCCCAAAGTCTCAAGTGAATCATGGAGCTGAATGTGCACTTTCTGTCTCTCTCTCTCTCTCCTCTCTCCCTCTCTCTCCCCCCTCTCCTCTCTCTCTCTCTCTCTCTCTCTCTCTCT
>NW_022900936.1:4584294-4610013 GCF_012274545.1 Fukomys damarensis
CTCTCTCTCTCTCTCTCTCTCTCTCTCTCTCTCTCTCTCTCCCTCTCTCTCTCTATCTCTCCCCCCCACCGTCTCTCCTGAAACCATAAACCAAAATAACTTTTTCTTGCTTAAGTTTCAGGTTTCCTTGTTTTGTTCCAGCAATGGAAAGCTGACCGATACAGATTCCAACTCTAAGTTCCCAATGGGTAGACTCTGATCGCTCCATCCTCTTGGTCAGATGTCCCAAGAGCCACCTACTTTTGTAGCCATGGAGACGAGCTATAAAGTTCAAAGATGGGTTCTGAGGTGCCCTTCCACCCTGGGGGTAGGAGGGTTGGGACAGAAGAAGAGTTTGTGGACGAGACAACCCCACAAAGCAGGTGTTCTAGAAGCAGCACTCCCAGCAAGAGGCCCCGCCTTGGTCAGAGGAGCTGTCCCTCGCTGGAGGCATCAGTGCACCCCTCCTGTGTGACATTGACTTTGGACCCCCCAACACACACACACCCTGCTCACATCGCTGAAATCTGCCCCCTGCTGGAAACGTCTATTCCACTGCACAGCGCCTCAGTTTCTGGCTAACATAGCAAGTGGTCAGAGTTCTACATGGAAATATTGTGTTTTCCAACACTTTCTAGTCCCATGTCTAACTTTGATAATGTATTTCACTACGTTAAAACACACTGTGCTGCTACTAAAACACTCATCTGTGCATATACAATGGGAGGAAGAGATATGACAGAAGAGTGCAGGTTCTGTCCCCCACCCATCACCCTCAACACGTGCTTCTGGCCCAGCCTGGTCTGTGGTCTCCAGAGAAAACCTAGTGAAGAGCCTGACATCACCCTGAGCAAGGTGTGCACTAACTCTATGGTCTTTAGAGAGCAACCTCACCTCTGTGATCCAGGCCTTCCAGATGCACAAGAAAACACAACAGCATCAGAACTTCCAGCTAAATTTGAACTGGAGACAAAAGACAAATCACTTTTAGTGTAACTATGTCCCAGATGTTGCATGGAACATACATGGTGACACTCAAAAAAGTTTCCTTGCCATCTGAATATTATACTAAAAAAACATTTTTGGATGATCTGGAATTAACTGGATATCCTATATAACCTTAAAGGCTCCACATCTCCATCAGTGAAATGAAGAAAACAACTCAGCTCAGCTCTGCTTTTCTAGGCTTACTGTGTGGACTTTAATGCAGGTAAGGTTTTGGCACATCCCTCAGTGCACCCGTGACGTTCATCCTTCCATCTAGCATAGGTCCCTTGTTGGTAGCCTTAGTTTCTGCTTGTTACTCTGGGAAATCATCAGGCTTTCCAGCTCTGCATTCAGAACTCCATAAGTTTGGACGATAAGGTGTGCGGTCGTCACCAGTGTAAGGACCAATCCTTTCTACTGGTGTCGTCTTGTGGGTTGAAATGTAGTCCTTATTTTAACCACCAGATGGCACTGCGAGAACATTAAACGGAGCGAAAAGGACAGGTACGTGGGTAATGTGGACCTCTCCAGGTTGATTCCTTTCCCACGCCCAAACGCATGCACGCGCTCGCGCGCGCGCGCGCGCGCACACACACACACACACACACACTCCATTTTATTCACTGAAATTGGGTGACTCGGGAACTATGAATGCCGGCCCTAAAAATGGAACACACAGCGAAAAAGACTATAATTATAAAACTCATGAATGATTCTCCTCTAGCCATATGTATATTTTTTAAATTCAAAAATCACATTTCTGCTGTCATCATTCAGGCTAAAATTAACCAGAACACGCTGTGGTCTACCAGAGCAGGAGCCTGTTTTCTCGTTTATTTAGTGTCTCCTCGGTATCTGGAGGCTTAGAGAAGCATTCCCAGAAGGCCCATTTATAACACCTGGTCCCCAGCTGGTGGCATTGGTGGTGTGTGGCCCATTAGGAGGCGGGGCCTCATGGAACTTTCTAAGTCATCAGGGTGTTCTACAAAGGATGCTGAGGGCCATCAAGGCTCTCCCTCTTTTTATTGGCTCCTTGATACACTTCCTTTGTCGAAGGCCCAAGTCGATGAGGCCGCCCATCCTTGGACTTGAACTCCTAGAAACATGAGCCCAAATAAATCCTGCCTTTGCTTGCTGAGAGGCCGTGTCTAGGAATTTCACTGCAGTGATACAAAGCTGAGTGACAGATACACTGGGCACTGCTGGCAATGCATCAGAGCCAGATGCTCAGTGCAGGCAGAAAGGAGGGAGGGAGGGAGGGGAGGCGGGAGGGGAGGAAAGAAAAAAGGAAGAAGGGAAGAGAGAAGAAAGAAAGAGAGGGGGGAGAGAAAACCAGGCATGGCTATTGGGAAAAGAAATATATCTTCACCGCTTGGACTGAAACTTGCTGGAAGTTGGAATAATGTGACCCATTGAAAGCACATATTTATTTACATGTAGAAGAAAGACTTTACAGCACAAGAGATGATTAAACAAAGAGAAATTCAAATGTGCTTTTGGGGGGGTGAGAACAATAAGCTGAAATAATTACCAGGACTTTTCACTTCTTCTACCCTGAATAAGGTCCCGATGCGACTTTCTTTCCTATTCCATCAAAAGATAACACACACAGGATGGAACAAACCTGTCAGCCAAACAAGTGAAGAAAGAGAAGCCCTTCCAGGCTCTAAGTCCCACTGGCTTTGTGAATTTCGACCGAAAATTCCACATGCTAATCACATGCGTATTTTTAACGCAAAAGAAATATGCAACCATAGCAAATCACTTCATTGTCATCGAAATGGGCACAGTAACTTCCCACGGGCATCTGAGTGCAGAGAGGAAACTCAAGTTTGTTTTCTGTGGGCAACATCAACACTACTTGGTATCGATACCAGAAGAGTAGCTTCTATGATAAAATGAACAAACCCCATCGATGAAAGACCGCAAACGCTACCTCAGCACACCGAGCTTCCCGCAGCTGATGTCTCTTTTCAGAAAACTCACCTCCTTTGTTGTCTTTGTCATGGCGGCATAAACTCTCTCACGGGTCATCAATGAAGACTCACGGGTCCACGGTGGATGTGGCAACCCTACGAAGGGAACAAGATGGAGATTTCTGAGACACGACGCCCAGAGCCGGAGGTCAGGAGCCCACATCCTGAGCCCAACTAACTGCCCGCATGCCTTTGTGTCAAGGAGGCTCCTGTGGGAGCATTGGCATCTGCCATGGTTTGACGCAGTATGTCCTCCCCGCGAGTCTGTCTTGAAGGTGGGGTTGCCGATGGGCTTTGCGAGCAGTGATTGGACCGTGAGGACTCTAATCTCATCAGTGGATTGGTTCACCCCGTGATCGTCATTTGATGCCACTACTGAGAGATGACGGAAAGAGAAGGTGGGGACCAGTGGAAGGGAGTGAGTCCTGATCCTGGGCAGTCTGTCTGGTTTCCTCTCTTTTCCTGGCTGCCATAAGATCAGCAGTTGCCTCCCCACACCTCACTCTTCGGCCATGACTCTCAGCCTTGGAGCTGATGGGCCATGGACTGAAATCTCAGAAGCCATGAGCAAAAGCAAAACCGGCCTCCTTTAACTCGTGTAGGTCAGATATTTGGTCACAGTGATGAAAAGCTGACTAACACGGCACCCGAGCGTCACAAACAAGACGTGGACGTATATCGGGCAGCTCCGAGGGAGGAAATTGCCGGCGAATGTGGCTTCGAGGCAGAGCTAGCTCCTGGTGTTAAGCTGCAAGACTGTCTCAGCCCTCTTGTTCAGGCCCCACCCATGGAGAAAGTGCTCTCCCGCCACTTTTGCCGTCCTTACGGCTCCTGTCAAAGAACCTGCCTGGCACAGTTTGGACCACGCGCCTGCCCAGGGGCTAGCACTTGACAGAATGCCTTGACCTGACAGCTCCAGGGAGGCCACACGGGGTAGAGAGAGGGCTCTTCCTAAAAGAAATGCAATGTTTCTGAATGGTGAATGGGTGTTGGGTAAGAGAAACAGCAGCAGCGCCGCTATTGGGTTTCGCTGAGAGAAACTTCCCCTTTTGCCCACATGCCTGCCTGCCCAGAGAGCAGAAATTCCTTCCAGCCCACTCCCCCAGTGGCCCACCTCTTCTGATCCAGCCTCACCTAATAGCAAGTCTGCTGTGGCACGCTTTAATCCAACCATAGTCCACAGCACTGCCTATGAGTGCATCAAGGCCCTTGGGAGACATCTAGGTATGAACCACAACAGACCTCCAGAAATGTGCCAACTGGGGTGCCCCTTGAAAACTAGGGGGCAATGACAGCCCATGTCCAGCAAATGGCAAACACTAGAAATACAGCAGCAGAAGACAGGAGAGGACCAAAGGCTCAGAGAAACTTGTGCACCAGAAGGTTCATGGCACACAAGACCCAGAAAGTGGCCAGCATCCGTGTCACATGGAAGGACCCGGAGGAAACGGTGCTTACAAAGTGGTAAGGAGTGCACCGGCAAGAAACCACCAGCACCGTTAGGAAGTTAGGTTGTGGCTGACAACGGGAAATGCTACGGCAGGGCTGGGCTCCCTGGTAGCAATGGAGAGGCGGGAACCCAAAAACAACATTCCAGGCCAGGTGGCACATGTCACCGCCACAGCCAGGTGGGCACAATTATTGTAACAGATGCGAGGCTGGAGAGGCATAGAGAACCCTGAACCACACAGCATTCTGGTGACAGCTGCCAGACAGTGCCACCAGGAGCAGGACAAATGAGCATCCAGGAAGGGCACTGCCCTATTAGCACATCCACCAAAGGCAGGGGTGGATGAGCAGAGGCCAAAGGCTGCCACCCAGCAGCAAGTTACAGCTACTGCCCCAGTTTCCAGGCCTGAGCTTCCTCTTGGAGCCAAAGTACATGGTTAAAGGAGAGGGCTGGTTCTTGTGTAAAGGGACCCACAACATCACAGCACATGCATCTCTCTGGTAGTCATCTCACAGATGGATCTCTCACCACTTCCATGGGTGACTTCACACTGAGGGAAGGGGACACTCAGCAGCCCGAGGCCTGCTGTGCACAGATCCACAGATACCCAGGTCCAAAGTGCCATTATGGTGCCCAACCAGAGAGCAGAGTCTTGCCCCAGCTCTAGCAGGTTTGCAGACTTACCCAGGGGACTTTTTCCACCTGCTCGGTGTAATTGGAAGGCACACACTTGAAAGTTGAAATAACCCACCCCATATGGGTCAGATTGTGTCCTTCCCCAAAACTCATGTTAGAGTCCTGATCCCAAGTCTTTCAGGGCATGAACCTGTTTGAAAATAAGGTCATTACAGAGGTAGTAAATTTAGTGATGATAAGGTCATTAGAAATGGTCCCAATCAACAAGACTGGTGTCCTTATAAAAGAGAAAAATCCAGACACACAAACACACAGACAGACAACACCACCTGAAGACGAAGGTGAAGACCAAGGTGATACTACGCAGGCACGCAGCAGATGCAGAACCCCTTATTTTCCTATTTACTATGTCAAAATTTAATTTTTGTCTCAAGCCCTCCCTACCCCTTCCTAGCAGAATATTCAGTGGTGATAACTCAAGGTACCTGCAGTTGTCTCTAGGAAGCTCAGTCAACAGGGGGTTAAGTGTCTCCTTGCTCATCCTCAGAGAGGCCTCCAGTTGCCATGAGTCTTAGATAGCAGCTTGGTGTGGTGGGGAGAGTCAGGCACCCAGAGCTGACACCTGCAGGGACGCACGATGCCCGCTGCTTCTAGGCCAGCAACTCTCGAGACATCTGCATTCCCGCCAGCCTCAAATGGTTTGGGGTACTGCTCCCGGATGGCGGACACCCTGGTTAAGAAACTAGGCTTCCAAGATGGTCTGAGCTTAAGAGTTTTAGATTTAGATTTAGATTTCTTCTTGGTAAAATGAATACTTCTCCTTGATTATATGGATGAAAGAGATGACAATGGAACCCAGCCAATCCCCCAGGGTAGTTGGGCTCAGAGCATATCAGCCATCATTACATCCTGAGCATCTGTCCCAGGACATCCATTGTTTTTTGTTTGTTTGTTTGTTTGGTTCTTTGAGACAGGGTCTCACTTTGTAGTTGAAACTGACCTGGAACTCAGTGTAGCCCAGACTGGTCTCGAACTCACAGCGATCCTCCTGCCTCAGCCTCCCGAGTGCTAGGATTACACGTGTGCACCCCCATGCCTGGCAAGGATACCCATTGTTAATGTGCTTTATTTGCACTGATGCTACTTTGATATGGAAATATATATGTGTGTGTCTTAACACTGATATTGTTCTTTTAAGCTCCTTAATCTCCACCTGCCCATGGGCACCTGATGGGAAGTGAACTTTCCCTATGCTAAAACTCAAAAGTGAATACACCACAATTCTAAATGTATGCCAGTTGTAATTATGGGATACTCAGGAGAGTATTAATCACGTTCCCAGCTCTGTGACAAAATAATCTACAAAGTGTAGCCCACTGGTCTCGAACTCACAGCGATCCTCCTGCCTCAGCCTCCCGAGTGCTAGGATTACACGTGTGCACCCCCATGCCTGGCAAGGATACCCATTGTTAATGTGCTTTATTTGCACTGATGCTACTTTGATATGGAAATATATATGTGTGTGTCTTAACACTGATATTGTTCTTTTAAGCTCCTTAATCTCCACCTGCCCATGGGCACCTGATGGGAAGTGAACTTTCCCTATGCTAAAACTCAAAAGTGAATACACCACAATTCTAAATGTATGCCAGTTGTAATTATGGGATACTCAGGAGAGTATTAATCACGTTCCCAGCTCTGTGACAAAATAATCTACACCCACAACTTGAAGGAGGAGAGATAAATTTGACTAACGTTTCAGGGGATTCAGTCCATGGTCAGCTGGTTCCAAGGTGGAAACGTCATGGTGGCAGGGTAGGTGGAGGGAACCTGCTCAATCCATGGCAATCCAGAAGCAGACAGAAAAAGGAGGGGCTGAAGACAAGAACTTGACTTTTCCGGCCAGGCCCCGTGAGCAGCCTTCAACCAGGCTCCACCTCCTGACAGCACACTTAGCTGTAAACTCGTCAGTGGATACATCCTCTAATGAGTACAGTGACCCCGTGATGCAGCTACCTTTCAGAAGCACCACCTCTAAAAGCATGAGAGCATGGGGAGCATTTTAGATCTAAACCATGACATCATGACCCTGGCCTTCACAAGGCTCACATCCGTTCATTGTGCAAAGTGCAACTTAGTCCATCTCTGAGAGTCACCGAAGTCTTAACAACTACAGCATTGCTGAAAAGTTCAAGTCCAAAGTCTCCTGTGAGACTCAAGGCAAACTCTTACCTATGAGCCCTTGTACAAATAAAAATCAAAGTTAAATACGGTGGTGCCTCAGTTCACGAACTTGATTCTTTCCATGATTCTGGTCACAAACAATTTGGATGAGGAGCAAGTCAAATTCAATGGTTAGGTTCCACATTGACCTTATGTGGAAATTTGATTCAGTTCTTGTCCAGTTCATTCTGTAACCAGAATCATGGAGAGAACTGAGTGTGAACGGAGGCACCACTGTACTTTGACTATACAGCGACACAGGATAAACATTTACATTCTGAGAAGGAGGAATAAGGACGTGGAAAGGAGTCAGTGAAAGCAAGACTGAAACTCACAGGGGCAAACATTACATCCTGTAGTTCCACGTTCAGCTCCCAGGACAAATTCTGGGGAAGTGTGAGGTCCAAATAGCTTGGGCAGCTCCACCACTTAATCTTGCTGGTTGACGCCCACAGGCATCTCTTGGGATGGTCCTGCCCCCTTTCCTCAGCTTTCTTTGGCAGATACTCCACATTCTTAGCATCTCCAACTTCCCAAGGTCTCCCCTGCACCTTCACCTTCACCCTCACAGATTGATACTCTATCCTCTTGGG
Source organism: Fukomys damarensis (assembly GCF_012274545.1). Lineage (NCBI taxonomy): Eukaryota > Metazoa > Chordata > Mammalia > Rodentia > Bathyergidae > Fukomys > Fukomys damarensis. The sequence continues at coordinate 4,592,139 of NW_022900936.1, forward strand.
GGCACACGGCTTAGTCTCCCAGGCTTTCCTTTGGAATGTACATGGAAACCTCCATGAACCCACAACTCTCGCCTTCTGCATGACTACACAACCTGTACCATATGAATGATGCGAAGGCCTGCCTGCATGAGCCTGAGCAGTAGCCAGGCTCCCTGGACCACGTCTTCAGAAGCCCCCAGATGCCTGAATGGCTGAACTCAAAGAAGCACTGCCCTAGGTGGCCCCGAATGAGCAGGGTACCCTGAGGCTCTCATCTTAAAGCAAAGTCTTTCAAAGGAATGTATACTTTTTCATATTTCAGCCTGAGATGGGTGGGATCTGGCTTCCTGAGATCCCCTCAAGGCATCTTTATTATTTGTCCAGTGCTATTTTCTTACTTGGCCTCTTTATAGGCTAATCTTCAGCGCTCTGCCTCTCCTGGTCCCCAACTTTAAAGATACTTCCTTTCTAGTAACCAGCAAACTTTTCACACATTTTGGTTCTAGTTTTTGCTCCTAATTCCCACTATAAATCTCACAAAAAGCAACCAGTAGTGTGTATGCCACAGACTGAACATTGGGCTGCCTTGAAATTTCCTCTACCAGGTCAATTTATCCACTGCCCTCAATCCCAATCCCCAAAAGTCTCAGAACAAGGGTAAAATGTAGACAATTATTTTGGCCTCTAGTCCAATTGCCAATCTTGTTCCCAACCGAAACCTCCTGAGCCTGGCCTTTATTGTCTGTATTTCTATCAATATTCTGGTCCTCTAGCTCTAAACACAGTCACTCATCAGTCCCTCATTATAGCAATCTCGGGCTTCCCTAGTCTGAATCTCCAAAGCTTTTCAAATTCCTGCCACAAAGCAGTTACAAAAGCTTCTAAAACTACATGGTCAGGTATATTCACAGCAACATTACTACTCCTAGTACCAATTTCCTGTAGTAGTTGCCTTCCTATCACTAGAAAAAATACCCAGCATCAACTACTTAAAGGTGGAGAGGTTTAATTTGGTTCATAGTATAGGAGATTCAGTCCATGGTCACCTGGTTCCAAGGCAGAAACATCATGGCGGAAGAGCATGGGGGAGGGGAGCTGCTCACATTGTAGTCAGGGAGCAGAGAGAGGAGCCAGGAGCTAGGAACAAGAAGACATCCTTCCAGGTAATGTGCCCACCACCAGCCTCTAACCAGGCCTCACCCTAACAGCACATTCAGCTCTGAACTCATCAATGGATTAATCTACTAATGCGTGTAGTGTCCCCATGATCCAGTTGCATTTCAGAAGCCCCAGTTCTGAGACTTTCATTAAACATTTCAGATATAGACCATTACAAGAGATCTGTGTCTCAAAGCAGCACACATTTCAGCATTAGTTATGAAGGTGACATGTCGCCCATAGTCCTTGGCTAGCATTCCAGGGGAACAGTAGTTAGAAATTGAAGTAGAAATTAATTTAATAAACCATTTTTGGGGGGTGAAATGGGGATTGAACTCGGGTCCTTGCGCTTGCAAGGCGGGCCGCCGAGCCACTGAGCTAAAGCCTCAGCCCCTGACCATATTTTGTTTTGATTTAATGTTTCTCTTGATGTCCTAAGAGTATGATTAGCTAGCAATTCAGCACCCACCAAAGTTCTCTCTGGTCACACTAACCCTCTTGCCAGTGTGTCCTGAGTAGTAAACGCTTTCTAATCATGTGGAGAGACTTCCCTTAAGACATTCTCATCCAGGACTTGAAGTCAAATTCTACGCGTGTGGTGTCTGTCTGAATCGCTGGTGTAGTCTGGCCAGCAGTGACCAGAGGAGTGAGAAGTGATGTCACCCAACCATCAGGAGCAGGTGTAGCCAGCTCAGACCACAAACAGCACAGACTGGGGACAAAAATGTCAAACACTCTGAGTTCATTTAAAAGTGGACCTTTTGTTTCCCTTCCCCGAGTTCCTTTTTCTGTGTTCATCCTTAATTTCTTTGAAGTCATCTGCATTGCTACCTCTGCTTCTTCCCCTGTCCTTTATTCTTTAAAATTACTGGTGTTACTTTTACTATTAACACAGAGAGTGAGTGCAGCCTCCCAGCTTAAAACTCAGACACTTTATATAACACCGAAGTCCCCTCTACTCCACCACCCCAGTACAATAAGAGCTAACATGTGTGGAGCTTTTACCGTGTGACAGCCACCTTTAAGTGCTTCATGCACATTAAATCCATTTACTTGGTGGTTTTGGAATGTATCTGTCCTGCTCTCTTATCCTTAAGGTGAAAACCCAAAGCTCAGAGAAACTGGGTGACTGCCCAAAGTCATACCCCCAACAGAAGACAAAGCTTGCATTTGAATGAGTGAGGATATTCTGGAGGCCATGCTTGACAGAAGACAGCTGCTCCCCACAAACCCTGTCCTTCCTTAGAGGGTCACTCATCCATGTGGTGATTCCCTTTAGACCCTTTCCTTCCACATTCAGACACATTTACAGATGCCTTCAAATACACAGACAGCTTTGTGTCAACTTCTTTCCTCACACGGATACTCCGCCTCATTCTTTGGAAATGCCTCAGAACATTCTGTAACATGGTTCTATCTGGCTTATTTAGTCTTTGCCTTTTGGTGGTCACTGATGACTTGTTCTTTTCTGCAACAGATAATGCTCCGGTAGACATCACTATATCCTCTCTGTGGATCTTTCGTGAACTATCGGGGTGGACACCAAGCGGTGGAACTGCAGGGCCTCACGTTTGTGGGTCTGCTCTTAATCCAGACATTCTCTTCTCTGCCAGTTGTCTCTCTTCTGTCCCTCATCTTCCTACACCACAGAAGCAGTGTGTGCTAAAGTCACCAGCGACCTCCTGGTTATCAGTGGCATTCTGCTCTCTCAGCACATCCTAGGACAGAGTGGAGACAAGCACTCTTCCTCCTGAAGTTCTGCTGGTTTCTAGGATGCTGTGGCCTCCTGGGTCCTCTGCCTCTCTGATGATGTCTCCTCATTCTCTTTGTCTACAGAATCTCACACTTTTTGAGCACAGAATCACCCAGAGGACTTTGGGAACCCAGATCCAAGGCCTGTGCCCGGGAGAAATTGCAGTGTGGTGGGCCTTGGCTGAAGTAAGGAAGGTGCATGTCAGTCAGTAAGATCAAGAGAAGGTTTGCATGTGATGAGGTGATTCTGGTGCACTCAGAGGAGCACTGGCCTGTGACACGAGCTCCCAGGTAGGGTGCAACCTGAGGCTCAAGGGAGTTGGCCGCTTCCGTACTGGACTGAACTCAGTAAGGCACACCCCGTGAGCACCTAGCTCTAGAGCCCAGTCCCCTGAGCAGGTGCTCCCCTTATTCAGACCTACATATGTGAGAATCACATGTACATGGCCAACAGAAGACTAAGGCACCAACCCCTGGGGCAAGCCGGGGATCTTGCTACTCCACCACATTCCACATGGCCAAGACAATCTCCTGGACAGGTGTAAGTGCCACAAGATCAAGCACGCCCCTTGCCCGAGTACATTTTGATGGACAATTTTCCAACTGTGTTCGCCAGCTTTCATGAGCTTTTTACCATCTGAAGTTCACTTTGAAAGAAGAATGACCTTATTTCAAGTTATTGTAGATGATAATAATGACTATACTGTGGGAACTGATTTCATATGTTCATGGCAGTTTTCTTCGTAGGATTTAAACCATTCACCTCTAAAACATTCTAGTGACCACATGGCAAGGAGGATCGACCTAATTTTTCTTTAAAACCTCATCTTCACTGATGGATACAGTTCACTCTCTGTGCCTGTGAGTTCCACTGTCAGCCTGGAGTGGCGTTCTACACTATTAGAAATACCGGACGCGGGGGCAACTGTGTCTGTATGACGTGTACAGCCTCCTTTCCTTTCATTACTATCTTATAAATATAGATGCTGACAATAGCATTTGCACTTCATTTGGGATCGTAGATGATCTAGACATGATTTAAAGTACATGGCAGGACTTACGTGGGTCATATCAAACCCCTCTAGCATTTTGGAAACAGAGAGTTTGTCTTCTAGTTTCACAGACCCACAGATACAGAGAGGAATTTTTTTTTTTTTTTTTAGCCAGGGTTCCACCCACACCTGACGAAATAACTCAGGTGATGAGAGGCAAGGCCTTTGAGCGGCTGAGACCCAGACTCAGTTTTTAATTAGCTGATCCTATGATGGTGTGAGACTTTGGGAGGCTGGTGGGCGACTCTGTCTTTTGTGTGCGGGGAGACACGAATCCTTGACAGCCTGAGGGTGAACTGTGGGAGGCTGAGCAGCAGCCCCACCTGTGACCATGTCCGAAACCCCTGGCCACCCCAGCAGCCGCTACTCCACTCCCAGACACCGGAGGTGAGGTTAGACTTTTCTACAATTCTTACCAATGGAATCCATTTGTTTAGTTCATTTCAGGAGCACTTTTGTGTGTGGCTTATTTGCTCAGCACATTTTTGAGGTTTCTCTGTGTCACATGTATTGATCTGTTTTCTGTCATTAAAGTTGAATTTTATGAATACACACAAATTTATTTTCCTCGTGATGCCTATTAGAGTTGTTTCCAATTTGGGCTACTATAACTAAAAACTGCTGTGCACATTCATATCAAAGTCTTTGTGTGGGCCAATAAATACTATTTATACTTTTGGGTAATCTGAAAAATAGCAGTGAGTTGATTAGCAAGTTTTCTGTATTTCATTTGGAATCATATATGAAAAGCATTCATCATAAGACTTAAAGTTACAGCCCTTGTGAAATAGATTTAGTGTTTCTGTAAGTATTCTTTGGAGGCTACGCAAAGCTCTCATTCACAAGGATCAAGGATCACGTGAATCTGGATTACAGAATAATGCATAATCTGGTTTTCATGATTTCTTCATAGAGACGTTATCTAAGATGTCCCTAGAAAAAAGTCTTGCGGTATTTAAACAATTATGCTTTGTTGTAATCTGCTTTGGGCTCGTAATCACATTCTCCCCGGGATCCTGATTATACCATTAATTTGCTTAGCAAACACTTCCTCCAGAGCTTAACAGCACACAGACAGATATAACAAACCCTTGCTTAATGAGGCCCAATTAATGAAGCTGAAACTTCCCGTGAGCAAAACCAGGACTTCAGCAACTCAGCCATGGGGATGAGAAAGTTCCCATCGTACCAAGCCAGTGGGTGGGACAAATGGTCCTAGAGGGACCTCGAGGGGAGGAGCCCCCTTAGCAGCACCAGAAGCTGCCTCTGGCCACACTGACTGACCGCCCCTTTCAGCTAGATGCTTCCTGGGCCTCTTCAGATGAATTTTGGAAAGTGAAAATGTTAGGCTGAACGATTAGAGGTAAAAGAATCCATCTTAATTCCGAACACATGTGATCAGCTTGGCACTGATGATCCATTTAAGTGTTAGAACAATGGCTCCATTAAATCCTCCCCTCCAGATAAATTAGAGTGAAGATGGTGCCTTTCATAATCTGCAGGGCACAGAAGGCAAAAGTAAGATCAGGGAGCTCTTGCCAAACTTTGAGGGAGTTGTAAGGAAAGAGAGAAAGCACAGAACTTCCTCTGGGTCTTCTGCTGTATCTCATCAGCAAGGAATCTGAAGATAGCACACTGGCTGCAAAAGTCAGGGCAAGATGAAATCTTTGTAACTTTTATCCTCCAAAACACAACAAGGGAAAAGAGGAAAGCACGTAGAATGAATGTCCCAACACTGCACCAGACCCAATTGTTTCTAGAATTAGGTTCCGAATGTATTATGTACTTGTTCAGCATTCGGGGAACACCCACAATGAAGCTAGATCTTCCCCTCACTGAGGCATTTCCAGAAGCCTCGAAATGAGAAGAGGAGCCGTGCCAAGTGTGCCCTCCTGTCCGGGGCACAGACCTCCGTGCCATAGGAAAGCAGTTGCCTGCTAGGCCTCAAGGAATCACACAAATAATTTTAAGGACAGCAAGATGTACACAGTGGAAACCAGCCCACAAGGACACAAGCTACTATAATTAAAAAAAAAAAATACAAGAGGGCAAAACCAGACCTGCAAAGCCCCTTATGCTAGAATTATACATATGGATCATAAACACTATGCTTCCCAAGTTTAAATAATAAAACATAAGTCTTAGAAATAGCATCAGCAAATTCAAGAAGTTGATTGGTTCCCAAAAAGGATAGATTATACAGACAAACAAAAGCAGACCACTGAAATTGCAGAATACTGAGCCAAAAAACCTTAAAGCAGAGAATAACAGTTACACGAGCAGCTGGTTGCAAGCAAAGAGGAGGTTGGAGCTGGCACATGGCGGCGCACACCTCTAAGGCCCCCACTTTGGGAGGCTGAAGCAGGAGGACAGCAATTAGAGCCAGCCTGGCAGCTTAATGATGCAGCCAGAGCCTATCTCAAAACAAACCAATGAAACAAGGGCTCGGACGAAGTTCAGTGAAGGCCCTGAATCCAATCCCCAGTGTCCCCCTGAAAAAGAGGTTGGAGTGAAGCTAACATCCTCTTAACTGATGTTAAAGATATACTGGACACACAAAGGAAGCGGCCCATATAGGAGGTCTGAGAGGACATGGACTAAGCCAGCACAGACTGCGGAAACATGAGACCATCTCCTGAGAGTTAAAGTGGAGGAGCTAAATACACGTCGGCAGTAACACTCGTCGGGACAGTGGGTCCAAAGGGCACGGTAAGCTCTGTGTCACCCCAGTGAGCAGGAGAGCTACCGACTGACTCTGGATTTTGATCACAACAAACTCGTGTAGTTCTGGTGAAAACAACAGAACCAGAGGTTTTGATTGGCAAACCGTGTAAGGGCAAAAATTAACCAAACTCCAACAAAGCAAGATAAGAGGCAAAAGACAGAGAAAGACAACTAGAATGCTCAAAAGAGTGGGAAGACCCAAACACGTCAGTGTAAACAAAGTGCATTGCTAAACTGCATAAAAATCCATTTAAATTTTTTTCCCACATTGTAGGTGGTCTCTTAGTTCTGTTGATGGTTTCTTTTGCAGTGCAGAAGCTTTTTAATAAGATGAGATCCCAGTTGTTGATTCTTTCTGCTAGTTCCCGTGCTACTCAGGATTTGTTCATAAAGTCTTTTCCTCTGCCAATGTCTCCAAGAATTCTGCCTAACTTATCTTCCAGTAAGTTTAGTGTTTCTGTTTTAATGTTTAGATCCTTAAACCACTTGGATTTTAATTTAGTGCATGTTGAATGATAAAGGTCTAGTTTCAATCTTTGGCAGGTTGAGATCCAGTTTTTCCAACACCATTTATTAAAGAGGCTATCTTTCCTCCAGTAGGGACGGTCAGCTCCTTTGTCAAAGATGACATAGCTGAGTACATCTGGAGTTGTTTTTGTGTCTTCCAATCTGTTCCACTGATCCTCAGATCTGCTTCTTTGCCAGTACCATGCTGTTTTTATCACAGTGGCTTTGTAGTACAGTTTCAAATTGGTAATTGTTATACCCACTGCCATGTGTCTGTTGCCTAGGATGGCTTTTGCTATTCTAGGTCTCTTCTGGTTCCAAATGAATTTTTGGATTCTTTTTTCTAGTTCTGTGAAATATAGTGTTGGAATTTCGTTTGCCATTGCATTGAAAATTTTTACCAGCTGCTCCTCAGACAAAGGACTATTATCTAGAATAAAGAACTCAAAACTGTCAGCCGCCCCCAAATATAAGGACCCCATTCAAAATGGGCATCTGAAATGAACAGACATTTCTCAGACAAAGAAGTAAAAGCAGCAAATAAATATATGAAAAAATGTTCCACATCACTGGCCATTTGAGAGATGCAGAGGAAAACAACACTGAAATTCCACCTCACCCCACAAAGAATGGCTGCTATTAAGAAATCACTCAATAACAAATGTTGGTGGGGTTGTAGGGAGAAAGGAACCCTTCTCCATTGTTGGTGGGAGTGCAGACTGGTGCGACCACCATGGAAATCAATATGGAGATACCTCAAAGAGCTGGGACTAGAGGTTCCACTTGACCCAGCCATCCCTCTTCTGGGTATCTTTCCAAAAGAATTAAAAGAATCATACCAGAGTGATATATGCACACTCATGTTTATAGCGGCACAGTTTGTAATAGCCAAAACTCGGAAACAGCCCATTTGCCCATCAGTTGGAGATTGGATAAAGAAGACATGGTTTTTCTATAAAATGGAATACTACTCAGCCATAAAGAATGAAAAATCGGATTCATTCATAGGAAAATGGATACATATTGGGGATATACTCCTAAGTGAAAAAAACAAGTCACACATGTGCAAATACCAAATAGTTTGTCTGGTGTGAATAAAGTACAACAGTACATAAGATCCTGATGAGATAACTGTCATTGTGAAATGGGAAGAAAAGGACTAAAGGTGTAGGGAAAGTGGGAAGGGTAGGGGAAAGGTAATAAGGGAAAAAAAATAGGAGAAAATGAAAAAATGGAAATAAAATGTTTGTAAATGGGGAGGGGAGGAGGGGGTAAAGAGAGGGCAAGGTCAAGGGGAAAAAATGAGAACCAAGATACATCATGTAAAGGTGCAAGATCCCAATAATGAATGCAACTGTACTGTATACCTAAAATGTACCAATAAACTCAATGAAGAAAAAAAATATTTAGTGATGATGAAATGATATTCAGTTCATGATTTGCTCAAAAATAGTGGGGAAGAGGTATGCTAAATGAATGGAGGTGTAGTAAATAAATCAAGATGGATATAGGGGAGGCAGTGGGGTGAATAAAGGTTGAGTATATTCTACGTTTACAAATATTTAACAATTTCCATTATAAAGACTCTTTAAAAAATTGATTTAAAAATTATAATTATGTGCTACTTACAAAAGATACCTATAAACTATGATACACTAGAGATAAACATTAAAAGAAGGGAAAACACATCATGCAAAAAATAAGCAAGATAAAAGTAATATAAATTAAAATCAACAAAAGAGTTAAAGGTAGGGCCGGAGATTTGGTTCAGTGGTGCTGCTGCCTACCTCACAAGCGCAAGGACCCAAGTTCGATCCCGGATACCAAAAAGCAAACAAACAAACAAACAAACAAAAAAGAGTTAAAGGTAAAAAAACATTACCAGAGTTAAAGATGGATTCACTCACAATGGTATAATGTAACAATTTGCAATTAATGAGTAGCGAATAACTTGGCTTTCAAAATGTGTACAGCAAAATCTGCAATAATCATGGGGAAATTCTAAATTCTTCTGTCAGAAACTGACAGAATAAGCAGACATAAGTGGTAGAAATGAATATCAGGAATAACAAATGTGATCTAATGATCATATCTGAGAAATCCTCCTTAATTAGGTGTTAAGCACGTTCATATTCTGGTGATATTCTGAGCTGAAAGTTTATGAAAATATTACATATCAAAATTTGTGGGCTGAGAGTGGTGGTGCATGCCTGTAATCCCAGCACTTAGGAGGCTGAGGCAGGAGGATCTCTGTGAGTTCAAGACCAGCCTGGGCAACATAGTGAATTCCAGGTCAGTCTCAACTACATTGTGAGACCCTGTCTCAAAAAAAAAATTTTTTTTGTGGGCTGTAAGGAACACCATACAGGGAAAAAGCATAGGATCAATATACATACAAAAACAGGCCAGGAATTTAGCTCAGTGTTTCCACCAAAAAAAAAAAAAAAAAAAAAAAAAAGGAAAGGCTGAAAATTAATGAGTTGAGATTGGATCTCAAGAAGAAAAGGAAGAGCAAATAAAACTCAAAGAAATAGTGAACCAAAGAAATATAATCTGATGCAATAAAAGAACCTATTGTACATTCTTTGCTTTCTATTAACTGAGGGAACTTGAATTAGAATGTTGAGGGAACACTGTTGCGCATTTGCCAAACTGGGAGACACTGAAGAGCTTCGTAATACTGAATGAAAGGGGTGTTAAACAAAGACTATTCCTACACTGCTGGTGAGACCAAGTTAGTATGACCCGTCTGTTGTATCAAATCAATAGTCAGTGTTAGAGTAGAAAACATGTACCACCCAGTAATTCCATACTAGGAGAAGATGAATGGATAAAGATAACCTTGAATCATTTGTAGGAAAATGGACCCATTTTGATATCATAATGTTAAGTGAAATAAATGAAACATGCAAACTTAAATATGTGGTTTCTTTTATGTGAGAAACCCAAATTATAAATAAAGAGCAAAGTAGAGGAAAGCTAATAGGAAACAGGAAGATACAACTTTTGCACATGAGAAGGAGACCAAGAGATAGAGGGAGAGATGGGAGAGAGGAGGGAAAGGAGGTGAAAAAATAATTAAAGTGTGCTTTGTACATGTACCAGCTCCCCATGAGGAATTTCATCCTTATGTACTGCAAGCATGGACAAATAACAATAAAAATTGAAAATAAATAATGAAGGAAAGACATGAGCACTGGAGACACAATCATGACCATTGGTAGCCCATTGTTGGTGACAGCCAATGGGTACAATCAACAGAAGGCAGCTATGTGCCTCTCTCCAGAGAGAGTCCACTGTGGTACACTGACAGGACAAAAATGCTATTGTAGCATAAATAATGGTACTTTAATGTGAGTAAGCTGCAATTATAAAGCAAAAAAATCAAGCAAGTCCTATTCTGCTATTTAGGGATACATATACAGACAATATAAAAAGCAAGAAATCGATTACCAAAAGGATCAAGTTATGTTTCAGGCAGGCACAGAAGAAGCACCCAAGGAGGGTTCATTTCCTGAGTTCACCTGATACTTTTCCTTTGAACCACAGTGTTTCAAGTTTCCTGTATATTTCACTTTTTTAAAGTAGATGAAAGACATAGAACTTACTCCAGAAATGCAACAATAATTAAGTCTGGAGAACAACGATCACAAATTACTTTTGTCAATCAAATATTAGCTACTAGTTCATTCTACTGTAAGCCTATTAAAATGGCCCAAATCCAGAATATGAACAATGTCAAATATCAGTGAGGATGCGGAGCAAGAGGGTCTCATTTTCACCACCAACTGGGGTGCAAACTGTGGAGGGAGATTTGCCAGTTTCTGACGAAGCAAAGCAAACTCTTACCATGTGATGCAGCAACCATGCTCCATGATATTTATATAAAAGAGATGAAAACATCTACCCACACCAAATCATGTACACACATATTTCTCACGGCTTTATTCATATTTATAAAAACCTGGGATGGACCAGATGTCTTTCAAAAGGTAAATGGATAAATAATCTGGGAGAGCCAGAAAATGGAGTATTACTCAGTACTGAAAAAGAAACTATGAGCTAACAAGCCATGAAAAGAAATGAAGAGAGCTTACACGCAGATTAGTAAGTGAAAGGAAACAGTGTGAGAAGCCTACACAGCGGACGACCCCAAGTCCATGATGTCCTGGAAAGGCAATCTTTGGAGACAGTAACAAAGGCAGTGGCTGGGGAAGGAGGGCTGAACAGGGGGAGCCAGGGATTTTTAGGGGAGTGAATCCACTCTCCAAGATGCCAACGGTGGATCCCTGTCCTTACTCATTAATCCAAACCCATGGACTGTCTGACACCAGGAGTGGGCCCGGGTGCAGCCTGTGGACATGTCACGAGGGTTCATCGTGATCACAGATGCCCCACGGTGGCATAAGGTGTTGATCACAGGAGAGGCTGTGTGTATGAAGGCAAGGGATGCTTGGGAGCTGCCTGTACCTTCTCAGACTTGCTGCCCACTTAAAATTGCTCTTTTAAAAGCCTGGTAAATGCAAGCACAATGAAAACCTTCTATTTCAGGAAAAATGAAACGTTTGATGGCAACAGGGTCTGGAGTGATCAACCAGGACCCATCTGAGATCAGCCACGACTCCTTTCACGCCCCGTCTCCCGTCTCCAGAGGTCCGGATCCTCCCTCCAATAGTGCAAAGTCCCCGGAGAAAGGTGAAAGCGCCTGGTGCCTGGGAAGCAACCAGGCCACGTAAATCAGAATCTCTTGGGAGACACCAGCATCAGTATTTTTCTCGAGTAGTCACAAAGTTCCTTCTGGGTTGAAACCCGTTCTTTAAGGTAATCCTGGGCGTTTACCTCTTTAAAACATTTTTAAATCACGTTGTGTAGGTACGAGAGCACCAGGGCTTCCTCGCTGGCCAATTATTCCTGTGATAATTGGGAAACGCAGGAAAAATTAACAAAGAACATTTTTATGTTTGAACACGCTCGTGCCGAAGGACAAGACTGAAAACCCTGTCGTCAGAATGCATCGCAACGAAGTGGACCTGCCGAGCGGCGTCGTGGGTTTGCCTCGCTGCTGAAAGGCTCGCCCTTCCGCGGAGCTGCCCCTTAACACAGCCAGGAGGAGCCCAGAAAAGCAAGCCGGGTCATGCGGGAATGGTTGGGAGAGGCGGTGTAGGGGTTGGTGAGGATGGAGAAGGGAGAACTTCAGATGTGGGAAGTCCTTTTAAAACCGGTTTGCCGCCGTCTTTGGTGTACACCATTTCGTTGAAAAGCGCTCCTTTTCTTCAAAATTTCCAACTCATCATTAATTTTTCAAAGGCTCGGAGGTAACAAGATTATGAATTTTCAGTACATCACACAATTGCAGTCACTGTTTGGCTAAAAAATTCCATAGTCCATAGCAAAACCCCGTCACACTAAAATCACTGCATTACATTACAGACATTGCCCACGTGACTCAAACAATATTAAATATCATGTAATACATGGAACATATGATGATAGCCCGACTTCATAGTTGCCATGATTTCTGCTTTCTAGTGTTTTTTCAAAAAGTAGTGTCTACAGTTGATTTTTAAAAATCAAGTAATAAAAAGGGTTTTACAATGAAAAGGATGTCTTTATCCATCTCTACCCAGTTCTCCTGTCCAAGAAATATTTTTTTCTTCAATAGTGAAAAGATCTCTAAGAAAAAAGAAAGATTTATTGTCTCAGACTGTAGAGAAGTAATACAAAACTGAATACACACCCCTACAGCTGTGATAGTTAAGGATTCTAGAGAAGACCCACACGCTGTTCTGGTTATGGAGTTCATACCTGCCATAGTGCTATTAAGTGTTAGGAGTCACTGAGGCCTAAAGCACTTTCAACTGGGCCCCTACCATGCCAGCAAGTGATCTCAGAAATCAAGAGCAAGAAAAACAAATGGAGAATCCTTCTTTGCTGTGCTGTGTCAACCCAGAAGCCACTCCTGATTTCTGCTCATAGTTTATTGGCTAGAGCTGGTCATGTGGCCTCAGCCTATTGGCTAGAACTGAACATGTGACCTCAGCCTTACTGCAGAGGAGGCTGGGAGATGCCATTTCTTCTTGTAGCAGGAAGAAGAAGTGTAGATGGGCTTTGGAGACACTGCCTCTATTTTCATTGGGAGATATAAAGTTGCACTGAGAGCTCACAGCCAGAGCTCCTAGGTCAGTGTGGGAGCTCACCAGGAAGTGTGGCGGAGAATAAATCCCAAGGCAAGTGACTATTAAGTGTATACCTTAAATATTACACCTAGTGTGTCTAGACCTTATTGAAACATTGAGTATGGATTCACAGTGATCTTTGTCTTAGTCTTCTGAGCACCGTTCAGCTTTTCTCTCGTGCATCCAAAAGCAGCCTGGTGCAGAGGAATCAGAAGAGCTGGACCCCATCCCCACCCTATGAATTACCTAGGAAATTTAGCTGACCCTAGCGCCTCAAGTCTCCACACCCACAGCCGCAAAAGGGGAAAAATGCACTTGTTCTGCCCAACCCTGAGGCAAATGGTGTGTTGCTGTGGTAAGATGCTATTGCTAATGGCTCTACTTTCTGGCAATTACCTTCTTTTTATATAACCCACAGCATTACAGTTTTGCTTTGATGATGAGACACTAAAGCAAGCAAACCAAATTTTCCCTATGGCATCATCCTGCAATTTCTCTTTCTCGTTAATGCTTGAGATGCAGTCTACTTGGTGATAAGAATACCGCATCCGCATTTCCCTCCTGGGTGATACAAATTAGGCAAAATCACCCTCATGCACATGGGGTGGCCTATGTTCAACTGAACATTTTGGTCTTTTCTCATAAACACATTTTAAAGAAAATAATGACGGTATTGTGGTGATCAGTGTGTTACCAGGTTGGAGTCTTGGCCAGGTTTTTGATGTCCTAAGCAAAGAACTGAGCAGGGCACCCACAAGTAGCAGCAGGGCCGACGAATTATTTGAAAGAGAAAAGATAAGATCCCCTCCATAGGGTGGGAGCAGCCAGGAAGAAGAGCGCACAGCACTAAGTCTTAAAGTTTGGGGTGGGACTGAGGGTTTGGTCTGAGGTATGACTCCTGCCAGTTTGCGGCTTGGCTCAGCTTTTCTATCAGATAGTGAGCTCTGTTTTAGTCTTTACTGGCCATTAGAGGAACTGTCATGGTGTCCAAAGCCCACGGGGGTGAAATCTGCAGAGTCAATGACATGGTGAAGAGGGTTGAGGTTCGACAAGGGTTGCAGAAGACCACCGGGCCCTTGGAGACCTATTGTACATAAGCTGTTACCTGGTTACATCTTCCCATTGTTCTTAGATCTGAGAATCCTGGTCCTGGACTAATGTTAACACAGAGGGTGGATCTAGTCCTAGAAAGCAGGCTCCCTTCCTTTTTGGCCCAGCCATTTCCTCGTGTACCTCCTGCCTTATATGTACCCCAGAAAGAGAGCACCAAAGCAGACTGGCCCTCCCTTCACTGTCTACCCTTTTTCTTAGCTATCTCCTCACCTCGGAGACCTTCCACCTGTATCTCCTTCCAGGAACACCCAACGTTCTGACTCTCACCCTCAGCCCAGATGAGATTGCCAGCTCCACGTCACACGACATGTCTGGGATCAACCACATCAACGGTGCCTCAGAAAACGAGGTCACGTGTAAAGCAGTTTGCTTTTTTGCATCCTTTTTTGTTCTAACGCTTTATCCCGGTACAGACGGATGGCCAGATGTTTGGGTTTTAAAGTTACTGGAAACGCTGTTAAAAAACAAAAAAAAAAAAAGAAAGAAAGAAACGTGCATTACTGTGCTGCAGAGTCAAAATGTAGCGAAGTGAAATTGTTTTACATGGCTCTTCGATTTTTTGAAAATACTTCCAGTTTGGTTTTAATGTATAATCATGAAAATATCCACGTGGTCATAAGGTCAACATACAAAACAAGCATTTTTCGTGAATTTAGATTCGAACTTTTCTCTCTTGTCCCTTTGTCCCTTCCTCCCTGGCTACCCATTGTTTTACTTAGCGTATGTTAGAAA
Organism: Fukomys damarensis; assembly: GCF_012274545.1. Taxonomy (NCBI): domain Eukaryota; kingdom Metazoa; phylum Chordata; class Mammalia; order Rodentia; family Bathyergidae; genus Fukomys; species Fukomys damarensis. The sequence goes on from NW_022900936.1 coordinate 4,607,332, forward strand.
TTACTCTTTAGCAGTACATAAAGATATTTCTCCTTCCTTTTGACAAGTGCTTATTCAAGTCATTCCTTTCACATGAATGTTAATATTATTTCTATATTTTGCTGTAACAAACAGTGCTCCAAACCACAGTATTGTATTTGGTCAGGCATCTTTGGGCTAGAGTCCTAGAACCAGAATCACTAGCTCGAAGGACAAAACAAGTGCAGTCTCGTGAGGTGCTGTCGCATAGCCCTACAAGGGCGGTGCTGGGTGACCGGCTTTGAAAATGAGCACTTGGAGTGTTTTCCATGGTGCCAACTCTGCCACCCCACCTTTTTCATAGAATCCCCTCTCTCTGTGTGATTCCAGGGTAGACTGGCACAGCCAGAACTGGGTCACGATCCGGAAGGATAAATGGAGCAGGACACTCTGCTGGCTACAGGTTGTCAAGGCTGAAGCAATAACAACAGCCACAGACCTGCCCGTGGATTCTTGCTCCTTTTATCTCCCTTGCCACACGCTGGGGTGGCAGCCTCAAAGTGGCAGCTCCTGAGCCACCTATCTGGCTCCACGCCAGACCCCACCCAGGTGACCCGTGCAGCTCCACGGACGGCTGGCTGGTGGCTTTCCTCTGCCCTACCAGGTCTGCCTGCCCAGCTCTCCCCAGACCACTGGAAGGTCTGGCTCCTCCAGGGAGTCCCTTTGCCCACCTTGGTTCTGATGTCCTGCCCAGTGGGCACCTGTAACTTCTGCACATGAAGCCTGAGAACGAGGAGGTGGGTGTGGGAAGTGGCCCCCTCCCAGCTGCAGGTGGCCACGGTGCCCTGCGAGTGGCACAGCCCACATCCATGCCCCGACTTCCGCTACCTGCCCGCGAAGTGTCCTAGGCTGGGTTCAAACCTCTCTCTTCTCCCTGAGAAAGAAAAAGCATGCAGGTTGCTGCCAATGCAGAAAGGAGAGTTACTTTGATTTCGTGGATGAAAAAACCAACTTTAAAGTCAGCCAGTCCTGATGAGATTGAGTATTTTGCCAAAAGTTCAAAGCCCAGAGCTAAAACGAACCAAGAGTCAGGTTGCAGTCTAGATTTTGCCAGTAAGACATTCGTCATCTGACGCCTTACCCGGGAGCTCCCCATGGTCCCCACTGTGCCACCCCTTTTCAGTTCCACTCCGTGGGTTTGCGTTCAACACCCACCGGGAGAGGTCACGTAGCCCTGCATACTCTGTGATGTGGGGAGGATGAGTCCAGCTACAAAAGGAAAGATCTGGTCGTTCCCATCAGCGTTACCCGCCTCTTTGCCCCAGGAGGTGGACTATTAGACACCTGTCTTCACATACATCCCCACAGCTGGGACCAGGCCCGCGCACTCAGGGACACCTGCCAGGCACCTACTGATCCATATAAGGGAGGAGCAGCTCGCCTGAAGCGGGCACGGGTTGAGTCAGGGGTTCTGGGGTGCTTCTCACACCCTGCTGGTCGTAGAACAGTGGGCACAGTGTCTGGGACATGTTGATGAGGACTCACACGGTTGGCAGAGGCGTGAACAAACGGCGATGGCTAAACAGGGCCCCAGTGAGCCAGGGGCACCCCTTGCTGCCCAAATCTGGCTCCAGTCACTCAGTCTTGCTGTGTCCCTGCTCTCCGCCTTCTGAGAAATCTTGAAAAAATCATTGCTGCCAAAGACAGACCAAGCAGGCTCACCTCCCAGGACACCTGGTACCCCGATCCCCACCAGGCCGTGCTTTAGCAGCCTGTCCTCCCCCTGCACCCACAGAAGCCCTCTTCTCAGCCTGCCACGGACACAGGACCTCTGGCCTCTCTGGGGCCTCTCTCATCTGCCCACGCCTCCTCCTTCATTTTCTTCCAACTTTTCCTCTTTTGTTGATTTCTTCCCAGAAATTGGCTGGGGCGGGGGGAGATATTGGGAATAGAATCCAGGGTTTTCACACTGAGTGACACCCTCAGCCCTTATTTTACTTTACATTTTATTTTAGTTTGAGTCAGGATCTCCGTAAGTGGCTCAGTTGTCCAGGCTGGGCTCAAACTTGCAATCTTCCTGACTCAGCGTCCCAGAGTGCTGGGATTACAGTGTGCGCCCAGCTACTTCTTCTGTATTTCTTAACTCCATGCACGTAGAGAAGTTGCCACTCCTGCTTGCACAGATTACTACTTTAAACTCCCTTGCTTTTAGGTTAGTCTTCCTTGAATATAATCTGCATAGAAAAGCCAGAGCAAGCTTTTCTTTTCAGCTTTTAAACACTCCCCAGAATTTACATTTTTGCTTTAGGACTTTACAGAAGAACCCTTTTTCTCTCCTCTCTCTGCTGCCCCTTGCAATTCATTTTCTTTCCTCTCTCTCTCCAGAGGTAACCTCTGGTTTTCAAATTTTTCTTAGGCATTCATGACCCTTTACTTTTCCATATAATTTTAAAGATCCATTTATCAGGTTCTGTGAAAGCCCTTGTGGGGATTTATGTGCTGGAATTACATTGAATGTATGGGTGAATTTTAGCATAAGCACCATGACGTTGTGCTTTCCCAGGCATAGATGACCCTATTTATTTTTATTTTGTTCTTCAACTAAGACCTATGATTCTTTTTGAAAGGGAATAGTGACACTCAACAATTAGGCCACACACACACCGAGAGGTGCGACTAGAGATTTTATTGAAGGGGTGGGAGGAGAGAGAGAGAGAGAGAGAG
>NW_022900936.1:4610593-4657642 GCF_012274545.1 Fukomys damarensis
GGAAGGTCCTTTTATTGGTTTTGGGGCCGGGCTATTGCTTATTCATGAGGAGTGGGCTACTTTTAACCTATCACAGGCCAGGTTGTCTTTTATGGGTCCAGCCCTGCAGAAACAGGTTTCAACTTCCCTGTCTCGCTGTTGCCTTGGTGGGAGGGAAACTAAAGATAAGAGCATGAAGTCATTCTAAGAGCCAAGAAGCACCAGGAAAATGCAGCCTGTGATAGCGGCGTCACAGTGTAAGGACCAAGTTTTCAGGTCGAGATGGGCTCCCTCTGTGCCCTTTGCCCACCTCTGTGCCCCTTGCCCAGAACAGAGCTGCAAAAATTCCATTCTGTATGACAGTCTCCCTGTGTTTCTGTTCCTCTTTTTAGGGCAAGCTGTCTTAGGCCATCTCCACCCTGTTTCTGTTCCTCTTTTTATGATCTAAAGATGAATTCTTCCTGCTTAAAACAATCAATATTCTTTAAAAGGAGGAACTGATTTAGCCAACATAGGTACTAGTCACAGTTTACATAGGTAGCCACTGCTGACATAGGTATTAGTCACTGCTAAAAAGAATTGATTCTGTGAATGTAGGTATTAGTCATTTTCCAGTAAGTGCCCTCCCAGTACCCCTCAAATATCCAATAGTAAGCGAAAGATAAAAATAGCACCTATATAACCCTGCCTCAAAGATGGGTCTGGGCTCTTGGTCTGAAGCCGCTGTGACGGTGACACCCGAGGGTCCAGGCTCGAGCTTGCAATAAACTCCTCTTGTAATTGCATCAGACCTGACTCCTTGGTGGTCTTTGGGGACTTCACGACTTGGGCATAACAACAGCATACTTTAACATGATCAGTTCCCTAACACTTTTCATAAAGTTCTTGCATATTTTTGTTATATTATTCTTTTTTGTTGTTTTTTGAGACAGGGTCTCACTATGTAGTTGAGACTGACCTGGAACTCACTATGTAACCCAGGCTGGTGTTGAACTCACAGTGATCCTCCTGCCTCAGCCTCCCAAGTCCTGGGATTATAGGCGTGAGCCCCCACTCCTAGCTAAATTATTCTTAAATAATACAGTTTTGTTGCTTTTGGCAAAGGAATTTCTTAAATTAATAACCTTTAAAGAACTTTTTATTTTGAAATGATTATAGACTCACAAGAAATTACAAAAATAAAACAGAGGTATATTGCTTTTGTATTCCTACTACTAGGGACTGAACCCAATACCTTCTTACTGAGCTACATTCCTCACCCTTTTAAAAATATTGTATTTAGAGACAGGGTCTCATTAAGTTGCTAAATTTCTAAGGCTGTGCTCTTCCTGCCTCATCCTCCTAGAGTGCTGGGATTACAGGAGTACACCATGACTCCCAGCAAGGTCTTACTTTTCTATTGTTCGTTATTAGTAATTGGTTTAATTACAGGATTTTGTTTTTTCTTTTTTTTTTTTTTTTTTTTTTTTTATTTGTTTTATTTTAAGGTTTTTTTTTTTTTTTTTTTTTTTTTTTTTTTTTTTTTTTTTGGTACCATAGATTGAACTCAGGACCTTCTGCTTGCCAGGCAGGCATAGCTAATTACTGTTGGTAGTAACTGGTTTAATCAACTGTTTAATTGATTAGTAGTTGTTGTTAGTCATCGATTTAAGTATATTGGGTTTATATCTAGGAACCTTTCTGAGCTGCTTATGGTTTTCCTGGTGCTTCTCAAAACTGTCTCCAGAAATCCAAACATGTCGCTTGCAAATAGTAAACTTATTTTTTTCATTCTAGTCCTTGCATCTTTCTTTAGTTATTTTGCTGTGCTTCCCAGATCCTAGTTTAATGCTGAAGAGTAGTGGGTGAAGCAAATCTCCTTATGTTGTTCTGTATTTTTCAACAGTATTTCTCAGCGCCGGCGCTGCTGACCTCGGGCTGGAGAACTCTTCGTTGGGAGGCATTTCCTAAAAACTGTGTGTTAAACTCAGCAGCATTCTGAATGCCATCGGACCACCTACTCCCAGGTTGCGACAACGAAAAAATGAAAACAAAAACTCCCAACAATACCAAAGTCCCCTGGGGAGCAAGATGGCCTTTGTCCCAAAACACTGCTTTAAAGATAGTGCTTCTAACTTGTTGCCATTAAGTTTGATTTTTTTAAAAAATGTAAATACCAATTAAGGTTTCTGGTTACAGTCAACAGAACCTGGCTCAGGCTAAACTAATAACACCAGCAACAGCGGAGTGGTATCCAGTTGCTGGCAGGATCAATGAGAAGTCTGCCAAAGCAGACTCAGAGAGTGGGCATGAGCCAGAACCAAGACAGAACCGGGAGGACAGGGGACATTGCCAGAACAGCGCCGAGGGGTGGGGGCCACCCGCCGGGTGCCTCTGTTCCTGCAGCCTGCGTGAGCCTGAGACCAGATCGCTGCTTTGTGAAAACCACTGTTGATCAGGATCAGAGGCAGAGCGTCCCACTGATGAGGCCTGGGTCCCAGGTAGCTGGGGAGTCAGTCACAGGCTTTGGGGCTTCTAGTTCAAGAGATGCACTGGAACTCAGGTCCTACTGACACTCAGAAACGTGAGCTTCCAAAAATCAGTGGAGGAGACTCAGATGCCAGGCAGCCTTAGAATGTGCACAGAAATGGAGAGGTAAGAAACAAGCAACATCCATGACAACTGTCTCTACCTTTCCGATCCTAATGAGGGTGTTTTGGCACGAAGGGCCTGACGGTTAGTTTGATGTGTCACCTGAGAACTATGCTGGAGTTCCCAGCTAGCAAATCAGTCGCTGACCCCGGCTCGCTGGGGGTATTTGCATAGCTCTGATTAATGTCTACTGTCAATTTACTTTGGGTACCTTAAGCCGATTATCTCCGCAATGCCACAAGCCTCACCCCGTCCACTGAAGGCCTTCGGGGCAGATCTCAGGTTTTTCGAGAAAGAAGAAATCACAATTGCAACATCAGCCTCTCCTGAGCGTCCAGCTTGCCCGCCTGTTCTCCAGCCTCGGCCCAGTGCCAGCTCTCACCATGACGTGAGTCAACTGATTGAAATAAATTGTGTGAAATAAATATTGTTGAGGGTGTGTATGTGTACGCAAACACACACACACACAAGGGTATTTTTAAACATATAATTGAGTAAAAATATGTACTGGTCTGGTTTCTCCGGAGGACCCTGATGGATACAAAGTGTGTCTCATTTTATTGAATTTTTTTTCATATTTAATGAGAGAATTATACATACCTTGCTCTCCTTTGGAGTGAAGATAGCTACTTTCCTTTACTATCTGTCCTCCTTTTTTTTCCAGATGAACAATAATTTCAAGGGACTTACTACATTTAGCCCACTTGTGCCTCTGTACAGAAAACGGCAGATTGGATAATTTAAAGAGGATAGGAATTCATTTCCCACAGTTCCGGAGGCTAAATGTTCAAGGTCAGGGTGCCCACATCTGGTGAGGGCTCTCTTTCTCTGTGATCTCTCACAGTGGGGTGTGGAAGGGAGAGGAGAGAGAGAGAGAGAGAGAGAGAGAGAGAGAGAGAGAGAGAGAGAGGAGACCTCACTAGAGGACGGCACCTTCATCTTGAGCTTCCAGAGTCCACACTGTGAAAACTAAATGTCTGTTCTTGATACACTGCTCAGTCTGTGGTATTCTAGGATGGCAGAGTACAAAAGACAGAAATTGGGACAGAGGAGTGCGGCAGGGCTGGAACAAAACCTGAAAATGTCCAGAGCTCTGGGACCACACGATGGGTGGGGAGCGTGGAAGAGTTTGGGATGACACTGGGAAAAGCCTGTGTCACCGTGGACGGAGCAGTAGGGCAACTCACGGCGCCGGCTCAGAAGAGCCTGAGGGCCCCTTACTCCTCTGAGAGGTTACCACAGGGATTGTGACGGGGAGGACTGTTCCGATGAGGTCCTGTGAAGAGTGATCAACCAGCATGATGAATGCTCACATTTTAAAAATGTGTTACAGTAAAAGACACGTTGCTAGGAATTCCCCTCAATGTCCTCTTTCTCGTTTTGAACACCCTCCTCCCATGTCCTGGCCCCCTCCTGCAAAGGCTCTGGAGCCCTCTTTCCTGAGTCTTTAGCTGCACTGTCCCGGCTGCCTCAGTGGCAGGACTGTGAGGGGAATTAATGGCAGTGCATCTCTTACTGTAATATTTTTTTAAATGCAACATTCGCTGGATATTTCAATCACACCTCATAGACAGAAATAAGGAGCAAAGTGTTGGAAACCTGAAGAAAGGCCATCTTTGCTATACAGTTACACAGAATGCAGTCAAATCATGTCTGGGTGCTAGGACTTTATGAAAGGCAGAAAAGAGCAATGAACTAGGACGGTGGGCAGAGCGATCACTAAGCAGATACAACTGTGGCATGGCTTTGCTTAATCCCACTTCATAGTGTGGTGAGGAGAGAGAAAAAATTTAAAGGTAGAATTTATAGATAAGGGGGAAGCAAGATGTAAAAGATTTGGAAAATATTCATCTTAGCTATGTAAAGAATAAAACAGCTACTTTTAGGAAAGAAAAACAAGGGTGTGGCCCAGGGCCCACTGTTAAGATTAGCGTGGACGTGAAGGAGGCGGGTGAGGACCTGTGGATGGATGAGAGGTGGATGTGTGGATGCTGGATAATGGCTGGCTGGATGGAGGAAGCGCGAAGGGTGACAGCCAGGGGCTGCTCATCAAGGCTCGGTGTCGGGAGAGACCCGGCACTTTGGGATCTCGCGGGCTGCGGGTCAGGGAGGCCCCGGGTCTCTCTTCCTGCAGTTCCAGCCAGCGATGTACTCAGTGGCCCGGCTGTGGCTTGTTGGGCACCATCCATCTCAGGCTAACCCTTCAGGCACACAGAGTGTAAGAACCGTGGACACACGGCATCCTCCGCTTAGGTGTAGGAGGATGGGGGCCAGGGGAAAAACTGCCCTGGGGCAGAATCACTGCGTGGACTGTGAGATTCCCATGGCTGCTGAAGAACGAGTTGTTAGCAGCCGAACACCGACCTCTTCACTGCCCCTCACAAGGCCACCCGCTGTCTGCCAGGCTGGGTAACTTCTGAGTTCAGCCAGGCTGTGGGCCGGTTTGCTCCTAGAAGCTGTGCGTGTGAGGTGCTTGCCGGCTGCCACCTGAGGAGGCCCACGTTCCCTGCTGCACGGCTGCTCCGTGGTTGGGAGAACAAGAGCGCGCTGAACCTTTCTCCGTCCCGGCTCTGAGGAAGTCAATCCCAGCTGGCAGCAGTTAACCACCTTCCCCCATCTCGTTCACGTGCCGTGTAGCATGGCCACAGCCTCAATCTCTCCTCCTCTCAGTCCTGGGGACGAGGGTGGCGGACCCACGTGGGGACCACTCACATTCCACCCGCTACATCTTGTGAAGCCATTCACCTTCTGAGAGTCCGGTCTTGTCTTCGTCTTGTCTTAGTTCAGGCCGCCGTAACAAATGCCATAGGTGGCGGCCTAAACAAGCAGCGTTTTTTCCTCCCAGTTCCAAAGCCCGGAAGTCAGACGGCATGGTCAAGGAAGTCGCCAGTTCAGTTCCTGGTGAGGGCGTTCTTCCCGGTTTGCACCAAATACCTTTTCGGCCCTCTTGCCGCACCCTCACCCAGCAGAGAGAGGTCACCTTGCTCAGGTCCCTTCCTGCGGAAGCCCTGATCACATCCAGGAGGGCTTCACCTTCGAGACCTAACCGCCTCCCAAAGGGCCCCATCTGCTGCCCTGCCTTGGAGCCAGCTGACTATGGACAGAAACCTCCTAAGACTGTGAGCCAGAATAAAACTCTTCTCTTTATTGTTTATTTGTTTTTGGTACCGGGGATTGAACTCGGGTCCTTGCGCTTCCAAGGTAGGCCACCGAACCACTGAGCTAAATCCCTGGCCCTAAAATTCTTCTCTTTAACTTGTGGGTATTTCCCCGCCCGCCCAGCAACAAGAAAGTGACTAAGACAGGCAGAAACTCTGAAACACTGTGAGCTTTTAAACAAACATTTGTTGAATGAATGCGTAGCCATTTCCAGTCAATATGCTACCCGGAAACTGAGTGTATAATTACACCAGGCCTCCCTTAAGGCATATATACCTTTGCTTCTCATTTGAATTCCAGGCATTAATTCAGTGGTGTTGGAAGTTAGAACTCCAGGGTCAATTTCCCACAACAGGACTTGGGCAATATATTTAAACCTCTGAGTGCCTGGGAAGGACAGTTTTATGCTTTGGGTCTTTCCTTACATTTTGCAGAATGAGCAAAGGACACAGAAGGGTGTCGGTTTTTTTTAATGTAAGATCCCAAACGCTATGATTTAATTTAAAACAGATCTAAGTATAGAGAAATTAGTAGAGGGGCTTTTTTCTGGTGTTGTGTCCTGCAGACAAATGAGCTTTGACTCAATTTCCCTGCCTAAATAACAAGGAATTTTTACTAGCCGCTTTCCACCATCTTTCCCTTCCTGATGACCCTGACTTCTTGTCTGAGATGAGAAAACATTAGCCAAAGTGTTGCTGCTAGACGCACTGATACAGTGTGATCTCATTTAGGTGCATGCTACCGACCGTAGGGCAGCAAACACGGGATTTCACGACGAGATACAGGTTCTCTGAAAGGTGGGAGCAGGTTCGGTGATGACAGTCAGACAAAAGCACTCACTTCCTGATGACCCTGACTTCTTGTCTGAGATGAGAAAACATTAGCCAAAGTGTTGCTGCTAGACGCACTGATACAGTGTGATCTCATTTAGGTGCATGCTACCGACCGTAGGGCAGCAAACACGGGATTTCACGACGAGATACAGGTTCTCTGAAAGGTGGGAGCAGGTTCGGTGATGACAGTCAGACAAAAGCACTCAACACACCGGTGTGAAAGTCAGGGGCAATGAGCTGATCTCTCTAGGCATCTATTTCCGCTTGCTGAGTTGGCGCCTGCCAAATACATCATTATAGAATACATTGTGAAAAGTTAGCAGGAGTTTAAGCTTTCTTTCCATCTTAGCTGATAATATGCCAGTGGCCATTTTTTCCCCAATGAATCATTGTTTCTCAGATGTTTGACAATATGTGGTAATTCTGATGAAGTATCAGTAACGTCTGTAACATTACATGCTATTTTCCTGAGAACTATTTCCTTAAAAGAAATATTCCCCTCAAATGCACCTTCTGTTCAGTTATTATTTGACTGAGAAGGCTGTGTCCAAACAGTGACATTCTTATCCTCCATATCTTTGGGTACATCTAATCCTTCTCCTTCTTGAAAACCACTAGGCATTTTCAAAAAACACAAACACACAGAGATCAATAGAAAATAAATCAAAATTGTAACAGAACCCATTGTCCCCAAGCTGCAGGCGAAGAAACCAACGATTCCTTCTTTGGCTGACTTTTAATGTGGTGCATGCCAAGGACCTCCAGGAGGCTTGACCCCGAGGGGACAATACCTCAGATCCGGTTTCTGCCAGGTGGTCGGCATTGTCACACAGATTCCACTGGAGTGGTCGCGGCAGGTGCAGCTGGTTCTCATCACTGAAAGGAATCTGTTGAGTTCCAATCTCGGTCTGTACAGACAAGGGACTAGGCTCCCAAAGGCTGCAGAGCACACCAGCATTCAGGTAAGGAGAGAACAGCAAGGAGCATCTGTATTTGTTGAACGAGGTCTGGGAGTGGCCTCCCGGTTGGCCTTGGTGCCAGGCAAAAAGAATGTTCTGTCGTGGGTTGTTGAAATTGGCATGAAGGCTACACATGCAAAATACAACAACCTAGAACTGTAAAGACAGCCAAGGGTGTGTATCCCTGTGATTTCCCACCTAAATGATACCTTTCTGTTAGTTCCTTATAGGTCTGCTTCACAGAACAGAAGAACCAAATGATTTCATGACCACACTAGTTTCTTTGTTCATTCCCTGTTCTGAATAACTGGAGGGAATCATCAGGCCAATGTGAAGGCAAGGGTGATGTCACTGGTTATTTCCTTTGGGGTCTTAATAGTCCAAGTGACGTCACTATGTCTGTCATAAAGTATGAATAAATGTAGCCATAATTCAGACAGGAATTAAATGAACTAGTGTCCATAATCAATTACTAATGCATAGTAAAGTTATTTTTAGCTGGCTATTTAAGATTTTCAGGACTAATGAACTTATGGGAAGAGAAATTAGACAGTAACTTAAGAAGTAGGTTTGAAGAAGAATGTTCTAGAATCTTCTCTCAAAGATATATGCACACCACATCCGTCTTACGACCATGATTTATTGGTTCTGTCTTCAGAGCTTTGCCCAACCATCTCTTGTGAGCTTGTATTGGTCTGAGTAGCACTCTTCTTCCTCCCCTCTGTAGCACTGACTGATCTGGGGTGTGGACCTGTGACACAGCAGACTGAACCACAAAGCTGGTAAGGAAATTCTCTCCTTCCGTAGGCTGGGCGCCTGGGGCCTTGGTCTCCCTCACTTGGATTCTGGATTCCACAGGAGACAATGAGGTTGCTTGCACCCAAAATCTCAGGGTGCATCCTTGGGGTCTCCTCTACATCTTAGCTTTCCCTTTGGCCCATGAGGTCCCCAGGCACCTGCCAACTCGATGAGCCAATAAACTGCCTCTTTGATTCCAGACAGTTAGTTTCTTTCACTTACCATTAAAACTATCCTAGCCAAAGGATATTTTTTCAAAGTCTGTTATTTATATGAAGAGTCTACTTTGCATCCTTGTAGACTAATAATATCTGAACAGTGTTTACCATATTGAGGTAGCACCCAGGATGGGTCAGCGCAACATGGTAAGAGAAGAGATTTTCAATGGCTTTGTTAGAAAAATTTAAATCCTGGAGACCCTATGCCAGCACCCCCAAATTTAAGGTGTCTCTGAGATGGGCTATATTCCCATATGGTTTATCAAACCCCTTTCCCTCCTATCTGTCCTCATGAAGGAGGGGAAGGATGGTCTTGACTTGTCTTTGAAGCAGCTATGACTTCTTGGCCTAGGGCAAAGATAAACGAACTCAAGCTCAAGACCCAAGGCCATGTCACAATCATCAGAAGGTGCTGAGACTGAGCCCGGCCGCACCCTCTCATTCATCCTGCCAAGACCCTGGAGCCTACTGCCCTTCCTCCTCCCCCCACCTCTCCTGGTTGGAACCACCCAAAAGCCCCACCATTTATTCCTGGCCAGTGGAGTCCTAGGCCCATCCCTCAGCCCATAAAATCCAGTACTCTCCATCTCTGTTCTTTCAACTTGGATCATAAAACTGGACACTGCTTAGCAACACTGCTGTCTGTACTTTGGAGGTGTGGACAAGAGGCACAATGAAGAGAATTTACAGCCTCTGGGGAGAAAGGATGGATGGGTAAAAGCACATTGCAATGTGAGAATGAAGGAGTGACAGGAAGAAAATGGAGGACAACGAAGGATTGCTTGAGGCAGGAAAGGCTACACAGAGATGACTCTTATGACTGAGTTGTGTTCCCCAGAATTCCTATGCTAAGCCCTAACCCCCCCCAGTGCCTCAGAACGTGACTGTGTTTTGAGATGGAACCTTAATGGCAGTGACTAAGGTTGATCAAGGTACTGTGGATGGGCCAACGACCTCATAAGGAGAGGGAGTGTGAGAGAATGTTCTAGAAGGGGGGAAGGTTAGGGCTGTAGGGGAAGAGAAGAGATGACGGTGGGAACAGAGTCCATCTCTTCAAGGGGGGGAGAGGAGTCAGGCAGGCATAGAGGACCAGCCTTTTAGGGGACCAGAGACAGTCCCCACTTTGTCACAGGAGGGTCAGTGAGACAAAGAGTTCCAGGTCTGCAGTACCACAAGAATTGTGACAAATACACATGAAAGCCAGAAATAATGCTAATGATCTGCTTCAGCCATTTTATTTCCATCGAAATGACACTTTGAAACATCAAGGATCCAATCAGTACCTCAAAGATGAGTTACTATCCAAGACACCAAAGGTCCAATCATATCAAACTTATAATTCGTGATTTCTTAAACAATGATAGAAAAATATACCTGAGAGAACAACATTCCAAAAGATGCCCGCTTCATAATGCCCTTGACTTACAATTCCCAACAGGAGACCTCACCTTTCCCTGCCCGCCTAGAACCAGCCCCATAAAGACTTTCCAAACTGTAAAGTGCTACTGAATTGCTTCCCAGCCCAAGAGAAACCAAAGTCCTTATGGCTTACAGAGATCATCACACTAAGGTTGTTCACTGTAGCTTTAAACATATCAAATCAGAGGTTAATTAAAAAAATATTTTTCCAAACGCAAAATAAATATAGAAAAGATCAATGCGAACATTAAAATGTCCATTTTCAACTGCACACTGCTGACTTTCTGGGAAGAGCGCAAGTTTATCTTATGTATTTACAACTCAGAGCTACCTGAGTCAAGCACATGATTCTATGTTAACGTGTTCATTGAAGATACATACTATATTTAACAAATCATAAATAAATACAAATACATGCTCCTGCATGTGATACATGAGACTCTAGAAGAAGATCCCCTTAACATACAAGGAAATGACGGCTTAAGTATCATTCAGTGACATACAAATGCTTTTTCATTTCTTATCTTTTAGGAAAGGCAAACTCTGACAAAGAAGTCTCTGTGGGTGCTCAGTAACTTCCAGTCGTGTTGGGTATTTATGACATCTTATTTGTCCAAGTAAAAGAGATCCACCCAGCTAATTTTTTTTTTTTTTTTTTTTTTTTTATTTGCAAAGCAGAAGGTAACCGTGGATATCACCGCTTCCTTGCTTTACCTCTTCTGGGGACTGAAGGATGCGACCTCAGCCCGCCAGCCTTGTGTTTATGTCCCCAGCTAGGTGAACGCCACCCACAATTCACACATAGGGGGCACTGACCTCAAGGGAGGTAGGAGAGAGGATGGCGCGAACAGCACGGCAGGATACAGCTCAGTGTAGACGCTTAGGGTTCCATGCCAAGCGCCGAAAAACAAACACAGAAATGAAACAAGCCAGGTGTGATGGCAGTGGCTAAAATGCCATTCTGCTATGACAAGAGGTGGAAATTCACCTCTAAAAGAAAAATACTTCCGGACGGGAGACACAGAGAAAATGTAAACCTCATCTCATCTATTTTCAGCAGGATGCATGGCGGCTGTCGTATGAAATCAGGCTGGAGAATAATTGAGTCCATCACAGAGCCAGGGGCTCTCCACGTGGGGCGCTCGGGGCAGGCACCACAGCCTGGCTGTTTCCTTTCAAACACGGAGGGAAGGACCGCAACACCCAGCTTCTGCTTGTGAAAAACACACACCTGCTCAACAGATGCTGGGATTCGCTTTATTTCACCCTTTCTAACCCTCTGCCTGAAGGCAAGCTTGGAGCACGGGGAAATCTCAGAGCGCCGCGGCTGTGGCCCACTCCCTGGCCCATAGTCAGTGCGGGACTGCTTGAGCAAAGGCGAGGGCAAGGGAGACCTCGCAAACACCACGCTCGCACCCCGAGAGCTGAGAAACTGGGAACACCTGTTCTTCATCATCCCCAGGAGATAAACGAGCCGGTTCCTTGTCAAAGACCCCCAGATCTGTTGCACACACGCACGCACACACACACACACACACACACACACACTTGCAGTCACTTAGTTTCCCAGTGTTGGGCCCAGGGCTCTGCTCCGTGAGGTTTTAGGGAAGCGGGGAGGGAAGCCGGCTGACCGGAAAGGGCTGAGGTTCGCCCATAGTTTAGGAAACCTGGGTGACCTCAGCACAGGGCTGGACAGGGAGCGCCCCAGGTAAACAGGGGTTTCTGAGGAATGCCACGAAAGACCCGGGGCACATCTTAGCACCTCAAAGAGGGCTGGGAAGGAGCAGAGGCAGTCATGGAAACACTCACAAAAGAGGGGCAGCAGCTAAGGGACGAGCCGACACAGCCTTTGGATGGGAGTCCTGAGCTCCAGCGAAGGGATCGACCGTCAGCCTGAGCCTCCCTGTGCCAGTCCATCGAGGCCCTGCACAGATCTGCCCAGAGAGTGGATGAACAGGAATGAGTGGCCTGCAGGGGCTTCCAACACCCGGCGCTGGTCCTGTGCGTGCCACATACAGAAGGCCTGGCCAAGTCCTCTACTGCTCTGAGCCTTGGTTGTCTCATCAAAGGCAGGGCTGGCTGGTTTGGTCCTCAGTGCTGCACACACCCCAGGATTTCCCCTGCCACGTTCAGATCATCGCATCCCCCAACCAGCAGAGCCCAGAGCACGGTGCCCTGTGCTGTGCAGCGTATCCTGGGCAGGAGAATTTCTCCAAGAGCCCCAGGGATGGTGCGGAGGAGGAAAGGGGGGCTGGAGTGGGGCTCAGTGGCAGAACACACGCTCGGCATGCATACGGACCTGGGGGGCCCAGCTTTCATCCCCAGCACCGCAAAGAGAGGGAGCTGAAGGAAGGAGAGGAACCAGAGATGACACGAAGCCCTCAAGAGGTCCATGGACCTCAGTCACCGCTTCTGCACCCAGAGGTGGTGCTGTGCGCACCATCGTACCGCCACTGAAACACAGCCCACGCCGGACCAGAACCACGAGCGCCTCCCTTAACTGCACCTACTATGGGACACTGAGCAGTTCCTATTGTCTCATTTAACCCACACAGGAACCCCGGGAGGTGGGAACGCCCATTGTCCCATTTTTCAGAAGAGAAAACGAAGATAAAGCAAAGACAAAGAAGTTGTCCCTCAGTGGAGTGAGGGGCTGAAATTCAAATCCAGGCACCAGACCTTGACACCCACATAGGTTCTGTCCCAGTAACGTGGCCTGGGGTGAGGTTCACGCAACCTCACACTGGACCACTAGATTCTGAAGACCAGGAAGCCGGGTGTTCAGGCCACCTGGGCCCTTCCCACATCTCCCTCACTCACCCCTAAGAGCAGAAGGGGAATTCACTGCCTCAACCCAGCACCTGAGGGGAACATGGCACGAGGGGAAGTGACTACAACTTGCATTCCCATGACACCCGTGTCACGCCTGGCATGCTGTCTCTTCAGACTTTCTCCCTCAAAACCGTTACACTGGAAGCCACACAACTTTTCCCCACCAATCAAGAATATTCAGGGCAGTAACCAGGCAAGCCCATCACTGCCAGGCCACGCTGTAGGTTGCCACATCAAAACAGAAGCTTGGGCATCGGCCTGTGCCCCATTCTGACGGAGGAACTTAGGTAAATAATCTAAAAACCCACAAAATGTTGTTAGGAAAACGTATAATGACTTCTGCCTTCTCGAGCAGCAATCTGCTCTGTTTGGTTCAAAATTAACAGACACTGGAAGCACTGACCGTGAAATGGGACATCCGGCCTCATTCCTGACAGTGAACACCCGCTTCCTGGGTGCTAGAGCAGATGCCTACACGAATATCAAGGTAAACAGCACAACTGCAAGGAACTGCTACGTCTTGGTTAAAGTGAACTCTCCTGTGACCGTGATGCGAACTGAGGAAATGAAATGTAACCACCCGAATGAGATCAAGCTGAAAACCCCTATAAAAGGAGCTGCAGCCCAGTACAAGGCTGATCACCGGCACTGCCTTTTTTGAGTGCGATCGACCTTTGCCCGCAAAGTAAACTTTTTAATTTTACTTCCACTCAGCTCGTCTCTACGTGCGCATCACTTGCCAATTCCTTCCGCAGCAATTCCAGGCCCAGGGGTGCTGACAACGCGAGGGGAGGTCTCTTAGGTAACTCCCGCTCTGCACACAAACTTCCGAGGTGGAAGGTGTGGCTGCTCTGAGTGAGGGGCAGAACCTGAGGTCCACAGAGAGTGAGAGCCCCAGTTCCAGAGCCAGCAAGCCGCATGGCCAGGTTCAAAGCTGGAGGAGACACCTGAGATGTGCCACAGGGCTGAAGAGACCAGGTCTCCCTAACGACTCGCCTGGCCTAGGAAGCGGTCTCCTCTCCCCACACTGATTTCCTGTGGGCTGCTGTGCATCTTCCGGACATCCCTGTGTTGGGACTGAAATCCCTGAAGTCACGTGCCGGTGGCATTTGGAGTTGAAACTCTGGTAGATGAGTCGGGTTAGGCAGGGTACTGGTTTGTTTTTTGTGTTTTGGTCCCAGGGATTGAACTCAGGTCCTTGCACTTGCAAGGCAGGCCACCGAACCGCTGAGCTAAATCCCCGGCCCTAGGCAGGGTACTGCTACTAGTGGTTTTATGAGAAAAGCAAGAGAAGCCAGGAGTGGTGTGTACCTGTGACCCTCTGAGAGGCTGAGGAGGGAGGACAGGAAGTCGGAGTCCAGCCTGTGCAGTTTGGGGACTTAATAAGACTCTGTCTCAAATTTTAAAAACTTAAAAAGGCCAGGGTTGCCTTGAGAACTATGAGCCAAGTGAACTTCTACTCCTTAGAAATTACTTAGTCTACTGTGCTTGGTTATAATGACAGACAGCCCACAAAGACAGGCTTCCCTCGCGGGTGCACAGCAGCCTGGTGTCCACACCTGTTTCTTCTGGCTCCGGTCACTGGGGGTCTGCAGCACTGCAAGGACTGCATCTGCCTGGTCCCTGCAAGGGGCAGAGAAGCCAGCTGTGCCTCCCAGAGAGCAGACTGAATCCACACTCTGATCTGAGTCCGCTAGGGCTGCCACATGCCAAGTGTGTGCACGTGTGTGTGTAAAGCACACCCAGGGACCCTTCCACCTACTTTGCTAGTTCAAGTTTAAAGCCGGGAAAAAGTGCAACACATTACTTTGAAAACCAATGTAAACGTGTGCATAATTTTTCTGCACAAAAATAACTACCCTCGAAGGAATCAGAAATTGGCATGAAAATTAATTAATTTTGCTTAAAAACCCATTTCAGCTCTGTGCCAGCCCTTTGGAATAGCTGTAGCAGTGCGGGGTGCCCGGCGGAGTCAGGCATCGCCAGGCAGGTTGGACAGCATGGCCACAGAGAACTCTGCAAGCCGAGGTTATGAAATAGGCCAGGACATCAGGAACTGTTACGCTCCTGCAGTCTGTAGGGAGGTGGCCTCCAAGCTTGCTGATCCCAGACCAGGATGCGCCATTCCAGGGACAGGGCACCTGGGGACAAGCCACTCAGCTTCTCTGGGTATCTTATTTCCCAACCTGACTTCCTTTTAAAACAATCATCTGGAGGTAAAGTGGAGGACAGAAGTGACAGCCCCAAGGGCCTGAGTCAGGCTGAACCAAGGTGGTGGTCTGGACAGAGGTAACCAGGGTGGACATGGGGAGAAGAGGCCAAACCCACAGGAACCGGTCACAAGGCTGGCCTTGGCGCGCAGACCTTAAGGGACAGAGATGGAGGCGTTTCCTGAGCTCTGGGCCTGGGGGAAGCTGGGTTCGAGGGAGGAAGGTCTGGAGTTTGGCTTCAGACTGTGGGTCCATGTGCCTGTGGGTGCTGGGAGGAGAGATTGGCCTGGCCGTGGGACTGAGGCCTAGGGCTTAGGGAGATGGGAGCTCAGGGCTACTGCTGGAACTGCGGTGAGGAGACAGGACGTGAGCGAGGGAGGCAGCTGCTGTGACTGCAGGGCGGATGTGACTGAAGGCGCCAGCGTCCTGCCCTGAGGTGGCTCCACAGAAGGCTGGAGGGGCTGAGCTGTGACACAGCGAGGCTGCAGGTATGGGTGGCCAGGGTTAACCCGAAGTTCAGAGTGGGATCTGCTCATCCAGCGAAACCAAGCAGCCAGTGGGACAAGGGAGACTGGGGAGCCAGAGGACATTCTCTCTGGAGACCAACGGGCATCAGGAACGTAAGGAGGACATGAGGGCCAGGGCACAGGATGAGGCCTCGAGGACAGACGTGGAGCCCGGGGCGGAGCCGGGGGACGCCGGGCCCACACGATCATGGCAGAGGGGGTAGCTAAGAGCACGTGGGGTCCTAGAGCTGGGGTGAGCAAGGATGGGGGCAGCATTGCCGTGAGGACCGAGAACCGCCCAGGGTACCAGCAGCTTGGGGAGTTGGGTCCCTGAACAGGGTGCTGCTCACGGGCCAGACAGGCTTCACCATAAGGGGTGAGACGGGGCCAGGCAGAGGGGAGGGGCCCACGAGTGAGAACCGCGCAGGGGTTCTGACCACAAGGTGGTGAGAGGAGCTGGCAGTGGAGTCCGAAACCCCAAGGGGCTTCTCTGCGGAGCCTGGGTGTGATGCCACGGCTTGGGAACGTGGAGAAAGCGCCCCAAAAGTGCAGCTGGAGCAGCTGGTGACGCGAGCCCCACAGGCCCGGGGAGGCCCAGCAGCATGCGGCGCACCCCACTGCTGCTTCCTTCATTTCCAGAACCTAGGTGCTCCGCCCGGGCCTGTGCCTCAGTTTCCTCAGCTGGACACCAGGGGTGTTGGGGCGGCGGCGGGAGCATCGCAGGGAGGCAGAGCACAGAAAGTTCTTCGGCTCCGCGCCAGAGGAAGACAGCACCAGCTTCCAGCGGCAGCTTTCCCAGGGTGCGGAGCAGGACCGCTCTGCAATGCTCCGGACACGCACAAACCTGCCAGTTTTCACACAGGCTTGCTAAACAGGCTCATGAAAACCTCCAGGGAGACAAAAAATGCAAAGCTGAACTCCAGACCAGGGCACCCTGTGGTTCCTTGGCCACAGGACAAGCTCAGCACACGAGCTGGGCTCAGGCTTGGGACCGAGGCACAGGGAGCCAGCCCTGGACCTGGGCCCGTGGGCGCTTTATGCCCAAGGGGTCCCTGAGAGGGGCTCGACTAAGATCCAAGGGAACCCAGCAAAGCCCCGGAAGCCTGGGCAGACAGTCTGAGCTCGGAGACTCAAAGCGCTGTCGTCCTGTCAGTGCAAGAGGAGGACACTCACTGGCTGCCGTGGTGCTCATGGGGAAGTCAGCGGTGTGGTCAGGGCGATTGCAGGCAAGCGGGTCTCCGGAGACGTGCTTCGGAGTCCTTCACGAACGGGGACTCGGTGCCCCGCTGTGGGGCCTCAGTTCAGGGAGCGGTGGGTCCCAGGCTCGGCACTAAAAAGCCTCAGGGTGGGAGCGGGGCTCGGGGGACTCTGAAAAGGGGCTGGGAGGCCAGCTGCAGACGAGTGACCGGGATTCTTCAGATGCTTTTCCTTATCTGAAAAGGGGAATGGCAGCATCCAGAGCTTCATGTAGACACACGCCCGGAAGTCGGCAGATGCACCTGTGTCAAGCGCACAGCACCTCGCGTGGGTGCTGAGAGATGGGATCCCAGCGCAGGGGCGCAGGTGAGGAGCCACGCTGGCTGCATCTAAGCTCATTGGTTCACCGTGCGCGGCTCTGGAGCGCCCTCGCCGTCCTGCACCCTCCCTACCCCGCACGGCCATCCAGATCGACCCCAGACTAGACACCTGGGCAGCCTTTATTCTCCGAAGCCTCCAGCACCTGCCAGTAGGCCAGCAGCTCCTGGGGCTTGACAAAGTGGCAGGCCACCACCTTCTTAAAGCGGCAGATGGAAAAGCGCAGCCCCTCGGGGAAGAAGGTCTGCTGGGAGTGCAGCTCCTCTGGCTGGATCCCCAGCTTGGCCAGGCAGAGCCCCACAAACACGTCTTCCAGCTTGATGAACGGGACGCTCTCGGAGACATTGTACACCTGGCTCGCCACGTCGCTGGAGAAGACGTAGGCGGTCCCGGAGCAGAACGGCGGGTACTTGCTCCACGGGTATTCAGACAGGCTCACATACCACTTACTGAACTTGTTCCTGATCGGAAACTCTTTCAGCTTTAAGTAGCCCGTGAAGAACCTCTCCGTTCTGTTTTTCTTCAGTAGGAGTTCGGTCAGGTACTGTACATTTATAAACATATCCGTGTCCGTTTTCATCACAAAAGCTGCCTGAGGACAGTAGCGGTGGACCCATTCTATGCCCATCATGGTCTTCAGGGTCAGGTTGAAGTAGACATCCTTGAAGTCCTTCTGAATGATGTCCCCATGCTGCTGGCTCTCCTGGGCCACCACTGTCATCTCGTCCTCACTGGCCGTGATCCCCAAGAGGAAGAAGGTTCTCACCAGCTGTCCTCTCACTACCTGCTCTTGGCCCCACGTCTCCCGGATGGCCTTGCGAGCTGCCACCTGCTTATGGGAGGACGTCACCAGCAGGACGAGGAAGGGGGGATTCTGCCTGCAGTCGATGTCCGGGAGCTGAAGGAACTGCCCATAGTTTTTCTTAAAAATAAATATCCCTTGTTCAAAAGGATCCATGCTGAAGTACAGACAGAGCACCCCAATCCCCAGCAGGCAGGCATACATGAACTTCATCTTCCAGGAAGCCATCTGAAAGGAACAAGACCAGAGGATCAGCTCTCAAAAGCAAGGTCCTGGCTGGGGGCTAGTGCGCACCAAGTCAGTGAGTGAAGAGGAATAAGCCCTGAGGTTCTACAGTACAGCAGGACATTGTGATCTGCAGCAATTCTCATGCATTTTGTAAAGAGCGAGAGGAGTTTAAAGGCTCCCACTGCCAAGAAGGGATCAGTGATTAAGGAGATAGAAAGGCTAGTTTCCCCCACAGGAAGTCACACACTGCACATGTAGCAAAGTTAGCTTACTGTACCCCATGAGACGTATGCTTAAAAAATAAAGCCATTGTTTTAAAGCATGTCTGCAGAAGGTGGCTGAGATGTGGACAAGACTGATGTGTAGAAGTTTGGCCTCTCACTGACTGCAGAAGTAAAGGGCAGTGGCTGAGCTTGGGGGGCCACCTTGGCCCCTGGTGTCCAACGGGGAGCACCGGGGTCTGAGCCCTGGTCCTGGCCTGTGGCCAGCCGCCCTCAACCTGTGCAGTACCAGATTCCTTGTACCTCAATGCACAGGACCAGGTCGCTCAGAGTGCCTCAGGCTCTGCCCTTTGAGGGCGACAGGACTAAGGTGCAGCCAGGCAACCAGAGAGGCCAGAAACCACAGAGTCTGGATCTAGACGCGTTCAGGCTTCACAGATCCAGCCAAGTGCGTCCCAGAGAAGGGAGTCAAGTTTGCTCTTCACACAACTACCTTGGGATCTCTCCCATCTGAAGGTTATGGTTTAGATTGGAGGTTCCTTTTTGAAGTCTTCTAACTTACTTTCTTTCGACTCCTGCCCACCCACCTCTGCTATCTGGGGCAAGTTCAAAAGCATCCAAGCTAACGTTACAACATGAAGAAAGTGAACAACTCACTTTTCGGTGGGTAAGAGGCCCAGTGGTTGGAAAGCTCAGCCACAGCGCAGATGCTAAGAGCACGTTTGGGTAGAAGAGCCGTCAGCAGGCCACACCATCAGGTTCCAGGTTTGGTTTGTTGATCAAAAATGATGATTTTGAATCACTAAGAGAAAAGGAATTGTGTTGCAACCATCATCCCTGACCTCCAGGTCCTCCTGAGCCTCTGTCTGTAGCGCGGCAGGACCACCTCCCTGTGGGACCTTGAGCAATCCCTAAGTCCTACTCCCAGGTTCACTTTTCCCACCTGGGAAACAGGAACAATCAAGGCAGAAGGGGTCTACAGGTCTACAACACGATTCACCTGTCCACAGGAGTAACAGTACGCAAGCATCCGGGAACCCTTTCAGGCCTAATGGCTAGGGCAGCCCCTTAGCTTTCTCAGGAGATACTATCATCCACCTTCTCATCATTAGTTTCCCTTATCTGCACAGCTGTGTGGCTGATGCCTCAAGAATACCATGTGGGAGAAATCCACCAATTCCCAGTGCAGTCACCAAGCCTTAAAATTATTTTGGGAGAAAGGACAGAGGAGCCAGCAGGAAAGGAGATATGGACGGGCTGAGACGACAAGGCACCGTTTTGATGGCACAAGAGTACTTCAGCATTTCCCGAAGTCATAATTCCGTTCCCAGGCTGTTCGGCATGAAGGAAAGGTGGAATCATGGGAGCTTCTAGAAGCCGCTGGCTCTTGGCTGACTCGCACGCAGGCTGCAGACACAGCCAAGCTCCTGGCCAGCTAGATCACACGGGGACAGGTCAGGGACCAGTACAGGACCAAAGGGCTGCCCGGGCCCAGGCTGAGGACGCCTTCCTTTCTCTGGTGTCTGTTTAACCACACAGCCAGAGCTGTGATTTCTGGGGAGAAGGGAGAACTACATTCTCCCTCACGCCACATTTCAGAGAGAAACAAAAAGCAAAGGCAGGAAAAGGTGATCGTTTTCTATTCTGCTTCCTTTCTTGGGTAACTTTGCACAGACTGACTTCGTGGTAAACTTTAAATCTTCATTTCCTGCCAGGTGCCTTCTCTCAAGCCCTCACCCAGAACTAGATTCCTGAGTCGTCCTCAGACAGTGCAGATGGGCTCCTCTACCCCACAGCCTCACCAGCATGTGTGGTGTTCGGAATCCTTGAGTATAGCCGTCCTTACTAGAAAAAGATGAAATCTTCCTGCTGTTGTTTTTTCAAAAACTACTCATTTATTGATATTACTGATTTTATTTGTTCAACTATGGATCATGCTTTTCACTTCAGCAAGCTGGAACCTTCTGAGGATGGACAAAGTGGATGGTTTATTTTTGGTGCCCAGTAAAGGGCTATGTCTGTAATAGGCGCTCAAAAAGTTTTTCATGGCAAGTTTAAAGGTGAATGTGCAACTTTAAATCAAAGCCTAGAGATAAAACCCAAAGCTAAAGTTATGACAGATAATAGTTAAGGTATTTGGAGTGTGGGGATCATGAGTATTGGTTGTAAGTATTGTAAACTTTAGTAACTCCATATGTGTTAAGTTTCTCCAGTTTAGCAGGTTTCCTTTAGTGTGTTTCCTTTGTGGAATTCCTGAAAGTTACAGTTTCTTGTCTCTGACCTTTAGATGTGTGGTTGTCCGGGTTACTGCTACCCATGGTGGGTTGTTTTTGTTGAGCCTGTTTGCTCTTTTCCTGTGCGACCTTTCAGTTACTATGGTAACCCCATCCCATAATAGTTGGTGGGGTTTTTTTGCTTTAAAAGGCCGACGCTTGCCGGCAATAAACGTCGCCTTGATCAGACTCTTGTCTTGGTGTCCTTCCTTTCTCTCTGCCCCATCTCCACCCTGCTGCTCTTTCAGGTTTGAGGCACTGCTGGACAGTGCTCTGCGTCGCCGGCTCGCGACATTGGAGGACCTAACTGTATTGAGACTGTGATGCTTTCAAAGTTCTGTGGTTGACTCTTTTGGGTTAATTTTCTTTCTTTCTTTCTTTTTTTTTTGTACCAGTGATCGAACTCAGAACCTTGCACTTGGGAGGCAAGCGGCAGAACCACTGAGCTAAATCCCCAGCCCTAATATTTGTTTTAATAAAGATATATTTTGCTCCCAAAGCACTCTCCAGTTCCAAGTTCCAGGGACCCAGGGCTTTGTAAATGTACATCCAATCTAACAGCAGCAGATGTGATGTAGGGACTCCTATGCCTGCCTCCTTTGCTGCGTAAGATTGCAAAGTACTAATCCCAACACACAGAGAAATTAATTCTTTACCAATCTGATAAGACAAGTCTCAGATCCTCAGAGATCAAGAGTCCCCATCACTGAAATTTTATACTTATTTATTTTTTTGTTTATTTGTTTTTGTTTTTTGAGCCAGGGTCTCACTATGTAGTTGAGACTGACCTGGAACTCACTATGTAGCCCAGGTTGGTCTTCAACTCACAGCGATCCTCCTGCCTCAACCTCCCTAGTGCTGGGATTACAGGCGCGCCCCATCATGCTCAGCTTCTGAAATTTTTTAAAAGTGGCATCTGATCCCCTTGAATGTGTAAAACTATAAAAAAATAGAATGGGAAAAAAATAAATTGTAAAATATCACCGTGAGGGCCCAATGTTTGTTTGTTTGAATGCACATATATTTCAGGGCGTGGTGGTGCAGGCCTGGGCAACACAGTAAGACGTGACTCAAAACAAACGAGGAATGGGTATGGTGTTTACAGGCTTAAAACATTTTTTGCAGAGTTACATACAGAACTTTACTGGCCGACTCTGAAAGGGAGCTGGGGGGACAAATGCCCCCTTCCCTAAATGTTTTACACTTTAGATGCTCTTCTGTTGATTGTTTCAGTGTTTCCCTTATCCGCAGCGTTATCTTTATACAAAGGACCAAATAATCTGGTTTGGCTGAAACTGCTTCATCTGAGCTGTGCTTTGCAAGAAGAGCAGCACAGATTGTTTGCTTATTTGCTTGTTTGTTCTTTGAGACAGGGTCTCACCATGAAGGTCAGGCCGACCTTGAACCGCTCAGTTGCCCAGGCTGACTTCGAACTCATGATCCTCCCGCCTTGGCCTCCAAGTGCCAGGACTGCAGGCGTCTACCGCTACACCAGGCTGTTTTCCATATTATACTATTCATTGTCAGAGCCCAAAAACTTTAGAGAACTGGGTTCCCGGGTTCTCCTCCCATCACCAAATGCGTCCGACTGGGAAGCTGCTTCAGGACACTCCCTGTCCCTTGTTCCTGAGTCCTCTTCTCCACACACCTCACTCCACCAACAACCTCGTCGGGCACCACAGCTCCGAAGAGGCTGTCTAACCACAGCCACATGTCCATGCCCAGCTCCGGCCTCCGGAACTGCTGTGCACTGCACAGCTCCTCCTCCACAGCTCCCCTGGGACACGGAACAGACGTCTACAATTTAGCACACCCAAACGTGAACTCAGCCCCTACCACCTGCCTTATTCAAAGCCCTCCAAGTCTCATCAGCACAGCCAGGCGTCTATTCTCCCCAGCCTATAACCTCAGGTAAGTTTGACTGGAAAGCAAGGCACGTTCCTATAATCTCAGCACTCAAGAGGCTGAGGCAGGAGGATTGCTGCAAATGTGAGGCCAGCTTGGGCTACACAGAGTGAGCCCAAGGCCAGTCTAAACTACCTAGCTAGACTGCATCTCAAAAAAAAAAAAACAGAATTTGGAAAGTAGAGTGTAATTTACCTAAAATCAAAGTCCTGGGTAGTGGAATCAAAGATATCATAAAATCATTACAATGTTTTCTGAAATCTGCTTTTTTGTCATTGTCGTTGTTGTTTTGAGACAGGGTCTCACCATGTAGTTGAGACTGACCTGGAACTCACTGTGTAGCCCAGGCTGGTCTCGAACTCACCGCGATCCTCCTGCCTCAGCCTCCCAAGTGCTGGGATTACAGGTGTGCGCCACCACACCTGGCTGAAATATGCTTAAAGTGAACTCGTTTTAAATCTAGGATTTGGATTTTGACCTTTTAATTTCTTTCACATATGTGTCCCTTCTTGCAAGCAAGGAAACAAAATCAACCTAAGGCAATCTAGTCCTCCAGAGTGAGGCCAAGACTTGCAATCTTTATCAGAAGGACACTGGAGTCCCAGGTGTCGGCATTAAGGTTATAAACTCTGAACAACTTCTCCACACTTTTCAATAGCAAACAGTCAAAAGTCCAGTCCTTCAAGGCATGGCACACAGAGCGCCTTGATCCACAAAGGACAAAATGACCCAAATAATTTGCTGACAACCCTACTGAGAAACTGGAGAAAATGTTTGAATTTCTTTTTTTCTTTTCTTTTCTTTTTTTTTTTTTTTTTTTTTTTTTTTTTTTTTTTTTTTTTTTTTTTTGGTACCAGGGTTCGAACCTGGGACCTTACACCTGTCTAAAATGTTTGAATTTCAAAAACTCACTCTACAGTGGAGAAAATTCCTGGTTGCTGTCAATAACAAAGCTAGTGAAAGTACAGAAGGACCCACACCGACATCTGATTTTACCCAGGTCTCCTGCAGAACATGAAGGTGCAGAGAGAGAGGTGCAGGAAAGAGTAAGGTGCTTAGATATTTAAAAATAAATTACTTGGTAAGGAAATTAGACACAGTGCACACTTCCATTTGCTATAAGACAAATTGGCAATGAGGACTATTTCAGAGGAACCCTCAACTTTATTATTTTTTAAAATTTTATTTTATTTTTTGGTTTTTTGAGACAGGGTCTCACTAGGTAGTTGAGACTGACCTGGAACTCACTATGTAGCCCAGGCTGATCTCGAACTCACAGCGATCCTCCTGCCTCAGCCTCCTGAGTGCTGGGATTACAGGCGTGCGCCACCACACTCGGCAGAGCCCTCAACTTTAAAGAGGGCAGTGGTAGTACTGCTTTTCCATTACAGAATACTTCCTACTTTTCAAGATAATTAACAGTGCTGTTCTCCCACGGTTCCTACTCATGTGGAAGACTTGTTGCGCTTTTGCCAGGGTCAGGGAATGAAAACAAAGCATATTCTAATCAGCTCATTTAAACTCAGTGGACATGTTTTGGGATGGACTCATCAAGTCCGGCCGCTGATTCCTTACGCACCTACTAACTGCAAGATTCCTCAGCCCTCAGCCATGGTTTCTGCCCAAGATTGCCAGGCTGGGTGTAGTTCCCCTGTGTCTCTTCTCGGAGCTGAAGTGCTAGTCATCAAAGTCTGGAAGTCAGAGGAGACTTTGGACACCATGGGGGCAGTGGGCAAGAACCAGAACACCTCGGCTCTGAGGAGGGCTTTCCCGACCTGGAGGTCGGTGTGCGGGACAGCCTCGAGTGTTTTCCTTAACTCCTGGAGATTCCAGCAGCCAGGCTGGGACGAGACACAGACAGCCACGGTGCTAATTTCCCGACAGCCTCCAGACCGTCGACACAGAGAGAGATAAGGACCTACGTGAATTCAGGCACAAAATGAGCAAACATCGGTTCTGGTGAGAGTCCAAACACGGGTCAGTGCTTGTGCCCGGAGGCCACCAGGTTGTGGGGTTACCCGGGAGCCCAGCATCACCTGCCCAACTGCCACCCCCTGCTCTGCATGTTGTCTTGATTTTCATCTCTCTAATGGCTAAATATGCCAAACACTTTTTCATGTCCTTATTGGCCACTTGTTCTTTTTTCTTTTGAGAAGTGTCTATGCATTTCAATTACCCTATCTAAGTGGGTCTTCTGGGGTTTTTTTGGGGGGGGTCCTAATTTTATGGAAAACAATACAGAGAGTCCTCAAAAAAACTAAAGGTAAAAATTCCCATTGACGCAGCTATTCTTCTCCTATCTTCCCAAAAGAGTTAAAAAGACATCCTATTACAGCGGTCCATTCACACCCAAGTTTGCAGCAACACGATTCATAACAACTACATTTATAGAAGCCACCAAGAGGTGAATGGATGAAGACAGCATGGTATCTACACACAGTGGAGTACTAGGCTAGGGACTATGGATCTTAAGACTACAATGTCCAGTGAAATAAATCTGATACAGAAGGTTGAATACTACATGCTTTCTCGTACGTGCCAGCCTGGTGCCCTCCAGGGAGCCAAGAAAGCTGCTCGTGCGTGGTTGTGCAGGGGCTCTCTGTGACAAAGCCGCCGGGGCGTCGAACTTCCAGCCAGGCATGGTGGTGCACACCCTGTAACCCCAGCACTCTTGGGGGGCGGAGGTGGGAGGATCGTAAGTTTGAGCTGGGGATGCAGCTTACTGGAAAGGCGCTGAGTTCAATCCCCAGTACAGGAAAAGAGTGAAAGAAAAGGTGGGGAGGAAAGCAGGACAGAAGGAAGGGAGTGGGGGAGGAAGGAAAAGAAAATTTCCATCAACAGCAGGCTACACAACCACAACAATATGAACAAGTGACACACACTGACAGATGTGAGGTTGTGTACGACGTCCAAGGCGGGAAAGGATACACTCATGGTTCCCTTCCCACGAAGTCGGAATCAAGCAAGACTTACGGGGATGAAGTCAGAGCAGTGGTTAACGTTGGTAGATTTTTACTGGAAAGGGCGGAGGAACCTTTCAGGACTGCTGCGTGACTCTACACTTGGTCTGGGTGGTGGGTATAGCATGTGAATATAAGTAAAAAATTCACTGAGCCACACAGCTAAGATTCATGTGCTTTGATATATTTTTTTCAATTGCTTTAATTAAAAATAAACTCTGAAAAATTGATCTCTTTTAAAGAACTGCACCAACTTATTTGGCCACAGATCTGACTTGTTCACAACGCTGCTCGTGGACGAATGTGTCGGGCACAGCTCTGGGAAACAAAGCCTGGGGTTTGCTCCTTCTGCCCTCTCCAAGACTGAAGGCTGCTTTGAGACATCAGCCGGCCCGAGATGGGAGGCAGGATCCTTGTCACGCTGCACGCTTTCATGGTGACTCTTTTCATGGTGATTTCATCGATCATCAGATCAGTGGACGGTCTGTCCAACGGACCCCAATTCCTACCACAAATGGGCTTCTCAGTGGGCAGCAGTGAGCAGGTAACTTTCTTGTGAACCTCGGGTGCCCTGGCAGGATGGCACGAAGGAGGAGTTTGGGACTAGAAGGCCCTGCCCACACCCGGGCTCTGTCCCAACTGGAGCCCCTGCCCCACACCTGTGCCCTCCTCCACAGGTGGCTGAAGATGTTTTCCTGGGAACTTGCTCCGGAGCCTCTCTCCTGCTGGCTGCTCGCCTCCCAGGTGTCACCTGAGAGCCCGTGGACAAGGAGGTGAAAGTGTTGTGCTGGGGGCAATGGTTTTCTTTTCTCTCACTGGGTTTTTAAAGAAAATGAGCTGCTGGGCTAGGGATTTAGCTCAGTGGTTCGGTGGCCTGCCTTGCAAGCGCAAGGACCTGAGTTCAATCCCCGGTACAAAAAAAAGAAAGAAAGAAAGAAAGAAAATGAGCTTTTGATTACTATGTAAGACAGACAAGAACAAAATATTGGGGTCATTCTTCTTACCACAAAATTCTTCCCAAACAAAATGAATTCAGAACATAGCCAAAAAAGGGTCAGCGGATATTAGTGGGATTGCTGATTATTTTGTGCTACTCTTTTAGGAAAAGGTGAATTTCTTTTTTTGCACCAGGATTCAGACTCAGAACCTTGCACCTTGCGAGGCAGGCTGTGGCACTGCTGAACTTAATCCCCTGCCAGAAAATGTGAAAAATTTTATATAAGCTCTTTGATTGCATAGGTCTGGTGAAATGGTACCTTGAGCCCCAAAGAAAATGCCCTGAAAACAAAGCCAAGAGATTTCTCCTAAAGCACATCTCCCCCACTGTTCAGGAAACTGTGAACCTAAAGGTGGAAACAGTAGAGCCATTAAATCCAGGCTGCTTGAATGAGGTCCCCACGGAGGATTAGAAAGTTACAGGAATCTGGTGCATGAACCACTGGTGCAGGGGAAACTCTGAAAGCAAGGAAATGTGCTTATTCTAGGGCTGTGGCCTGACCCAACTTCAATGTCCACAAGCAAGAGGCAATGAAGAGATATCCCATCTTTGCTGCATGGAGCCATCTCACCTCCTCCAGCCCTGAAATGTTATTTCTTGACAAGCAAGCCTGGACGTCCTGTGGATGGCGGCCTGTGCACCGTAGACTGGAACCCAATGTCCTGCTCATCTTTCCAGATGGCCACCTGGCCTCTGCCCTCAGGCCACACCTGTCCCTTTCAGTACCCTGAGCAGACCCCTTGCTTTGTTGGTTCTCATCCTTTCTGCGCCACCCTTAGTTGTCAACTCCCCAGCTATTCTTTTCTTTTCTTTTCTTTTCTTTTCTTTTCTTTTCTTTTCTTTTCTTTTCTTTTCTTTTTTTCTTTTCTTTTCTTTTCTTTTCTTTTCTTTTCTTTTCTTTCTTTCTTTCTTTTTTTTTGTACCAGGGATCAAACTTGGGACCTTGTACCTTGCAAGGCAGGCAGCAGAACCACTGAGCTAAATCCCCGGCCCTCCCCACCTCCCCAGTGATTCTTTTCCTCAGCACCACACACAGCACTCTCCCTCCTGTCTGGTATGAACATAATCGATGAGATTGTGGCTTGTTCATTCCTTGTGACCCCCCACCTTTCCCATTAATAACCACAGATGGATGCAGAGACCACATCGTGTTTTCACTTTTGCAACATGTGTACATGCACAGAGTTTAGCACCCAGAAGCCCAGTGGGGACTCCAGGATGGTTGAAGATGTTCATGTCTCGAAAAGCCGAATTATGCTTTGGATAATTCTCAGTGACTTGGATCATTTTCTTTGAAGCCAAATGCTTGCTTTTACATGGCCTCTCCTCAAAGTGAACCTGTCATGCAAAAGTTTTCAGTGTGTCTGGTATTTTTTGCTTTTTTTGACATTTTGTAAGAGTCCAGTGACTTCTGAGAAGAACATCCTGGCTGACTTTAGAGGAAGAAACAGCCCTCTGAGAGTTTCACCCCCACCACTCACATGGATCAGGCTGGCAGTGCGGACAGGAAACCTGTGTGTTACAGGGTCTCAGAATGCCACGCAGGCTGAGCTGGTCTGTGTACACTCGGCCACCCAGCTTCCCACGGCAGCAGGCAGCCTTGGCACTCTTGCCCTCTAGAAAGTGGAGTTTTTGCTTTTTGTTATTATTTTTTGGTACCGGGGATCACACTCGGGCCCTTGCGCTTGCAAAGGCAGGTGACGGAACCACTGAGCTAAATCCCTGGCCCTTGAAAGTGGAGTTTCGGCCAGGCGTGGTGGCACACATCTGTAATCACAGCACTAAGGAGGCTAAGGCAGGAGGATTGTTATGAGTTCAAGACCAGCCTGGGCTACGTAGTGAGTTCCAGGTCAGTCTCAATTACACAGTGAGACCCTGTCTCAAAAAACCAAAAAAAGAAAAGAAAAGAAAGGAAAAGAAAGAAAGAAAGGAGTTTCAAAAAGAACACCGAACCAATAAAAGATTTGTTCTCATAAGCACTTCGCTCCACGGCATGAAGGGCAGCAGTAATGTATCCCCTGTGCCCAACGGTGTGGAAGACGGCACAGGATGGGCATCTGAGCCCCAAGTTTCCCTGGGAACTCCTCAAGTTTTGCTAAATAGAAATACAACAAAGATTCTGAGCAGCCAGCTTTGATGTTTGAAGATTAAAAATTTTTAACTTCAGTGCTTGTACCTGAGTAAAAATTCTAAACAATTCAGACAGGAAATAAAAAGTGTTCCTGCCTGCCATCCACGTTTGTTTCTTAGAGCTAACAGAACGTTTACTGCCACTGTTCCTGAGCAGGACTTGATGATTGTCCACTGTGAATGCAGTTTTGGTTACCTTTATAATTTTAATTAGTAATCTTTATTTCTTAACCCATTGACTTCAAACAGTCTTTTGTTTAAAGGAGGAAATGGCCAGCTCTGTATTTTCAACTTATAATCACCTCATTTCTGTAAATCATACTGCTGCTTTATGTTACCACTTTTAATGGATGTTTATTATTTGGGGGCTCTATACTTGACTTATATTTCCCCTTTATATATTGATTTCAAAAGTGGCAAATTAGGTCAGGGATTTAGTTCAGTGGTGCTGCACCTGCCTGGCAAGTGCAAGGTCCTGAGTTCAATTCCTGGTACTGAAAAAAAAAAACTGCAAATCAAAAAGTAGTTGTTGTACTGTAGTATGTAAAAGTATTCACAGTACCCAGGTGATTTACCTCTTTCTGCATATCCAGTCTTTATATTTTGTGGGGGGGGTAATAGGGATCGAACTCAGGATTTTGTTCTTATAGCAGGTGGCAGCACCACTGAGGTAAATCCCTGGCCCTGTCTTTGTATCTTTAAATCTATGCTCATTTAAGCAAAATGTTTCAGGCATAAAGGAATGGCTTCTTTTCTTCTGTCGTCCTAATTCTCCAGATCATGCCATATGTTATTTGCTTCATAGTTGGGTCATGACTTTCACGTATTTTTATCTTTACTGAAATATATGATTACAAATTCTTTCACTTTTTAATCATGCCATGAAATGACCAAATTTGTTTAAAAAAAAAATACTACAGAGGGACCCACCCAGATCAGGACATTTGAGTAAAAATTATCCTTCTAACCTTGTGACAGCCACCAGCCCCTGGCATGTGGTGTTTCTCTCTGTCTTAGTGCAGAATCAAAGACATGTTTCTCCCAACTTGCCTGTTGTAAGACCTGAATTACAAGCCCATGCTAAATGACAAAGGGCCTAGGAGACACTGCTCTAATCCCCTCCCATTGTAGCCATAGCCCCGACCTTTGTTCTAACTCTGGCCTGGGAATGTAAGGCAATCTTGTACTGTTTGAAGTCTGGATCCAAATTAATGTGTAAGTTAGTGGCTCTAGACCTAGAGACCCCAAGTTAATTATCAAACTGTTTGCTCATCCGGAATGTCTTGGTGACCTTTGAAACATCCTATAGGTGGCATCTGTTACTCATCAGTATGTGAATGCCGAGTACATGGCTGCTGACCACCAGCTCAAATCAGCAGACCTTTGTCCCCTGCCTGCAAGCCTAAAATGTTAACCCCCCTTTTTTACCCCCCTATAAAAAGGACCTTAGCCCCTGAGCTGGCACCTCTCTGAGCCAGCTGCTTGGTTCCAGGAGTGCTGTCTGGCCAGACTAATAAAGGTCTGTTTACCATCTAGCCTGGTGTGTTCCTTCCTGGGTTTCTCGTTCCTCCATCGAGCTCCCGGAGCCTCGTTGGGCTATAGGACCCAACATTGTGGAGGCCTTTTTGGCTGTTCACACTCCGTGGAGTGGAAATAAGACTTTGCGTCTTACAATTGGAGGCCCCAGTGAGATGCCCAAGTGGGAACTGTAAATCCGACTGAGTTTCTCTGTTGCGGGATCCAGCAGGAGATTCTCAGACATAGACCTTTGAAAGCCTCCGGAGGTAAGCTTTGAACCGGTTGCAACTGTCTTGTTTGTCAGGATCGAGGTGGCTGAAGAGCCAGGAAGCCTCCCCTGACCCAGCCCTGACAAGGACTCCGGGTAGTAGAATCAAAGCTGTTTTCTGTGGCACCTGTTTGTCTTGTCAGGGTCTTGTCTGTTGTGTGTTAACTTTGCGTTTTCCTTGAAACAGGGATGGGAGGATCTGGCACCAAGAACGCCCAGCTGGATTGCTTTCTCTCTTATTTTAAAATTGGCTTTTCCCCTGAGCAGAGGATGATTACAGGGTTAAATTCTCTCATGGAAAGCTTCACTCCCTGTGTCAACCCAAGTCCCACTGGAGCAAGTGACTGCCCACCTCCTCGGAAGGGAAGAGGCGCGTCCCCAGGATTTCCTGGGTTCCCTTTCTAGGACACGGAGGCCAGCTCACCGGTAGTGGAACAGAAAGAAGGAAAATGAATGAAATCATCTGTCTGAATGGTAAGATCCCCTGGGTTGCTCCCTAGTTTGTCTTTGGAAGGGGACCCAGGGAGGGAATGTGTTAACTTCTTATGTGACTGTGTGTGTCAAAGAGACTTGGTTAGGAGAGTGAGTGGAACGAGCTCGGTAGCCTCCTCTGTACATCAAAAGAAAGGAAGTAGGGCTTGCCAGATGAATAAACAAGGCCGTTTTCTGGAACTGCACCCCACCCTTTGTCTTGCATCACCGGACAAGGGAATATCTAATGGTTATGGGAAATGCTAATACTAAACCAACTGTTCTTAAGTGCATAATTCAAAAATTTGATACAGATTTTGTGGGGGACTATAAGATAAAACTGCAACCAAAGATGCTTTAAAAACTTTGCGAGTTATCATGGTCTCAGCTAAGCCAGACTTGGCCCCCAGAAAAAAACTCTAGACAAAAAGAAAGTTATCTGCCTTTGTTTCGCTTACCTGAGACTTTGATAACTTGGAGCCTATGTATTCTAGGAATTGCTCAAGCTTCTGCTCCATGGTAATCAGCTACTAGTGAGAACTATTTAGTTTTGGTCTTAAAACAATTGCTTGCCAAATCTGCTGTTTTTCCCATGGTAAACTTGCCTCTCAGAAAATTTGACATCGTTACAGGCAAATCCCAGTGTTTCCCCTTTGGAGGAGGTCAAGCTGCATCCCCTCCCTGAGATGTTAAGATCACAGGTGTGGAGGAGGTAAGGGACAAGAACAAAGTTGTTTAGCTTTACTGCACTGGAGGGTACAGATGGGAAAGCATGATGGGACTCAGGAAAAAAAAGATGAAATAGGGCTTACACTCAGATTAGAAAGAACTAAAATGAGAAAATCTCTAATGGATTAAAATCAGATAGGAAAATTCTGAAAGACAAAAATATAAGAGAAAAAACACTGCAAGCCAGAAAAACTGCAATTGTGTTTTACCAAACATCAAGAGATTTTTATAAGAAAAATCAAGTTAGAAATTTTAACTATTTGATAAATGTATTTTTGTTTCAATTTGAATTAAGTTTAATTGGTGTGCTTTAAACATTTCTTGTGCATTACAAATTCTTGAATTGTGATTATAGGGTTAACTTGTTCTTTTATACTTTGTTGATAAGAACGCAAGGTTAATACTGTTCTATGGGTAGCCAATCAAATTTTAAGATGTAACAATCTGAGAACAGAAAAAGAACACTTTAAGATTTTAATAGCTAAAGTTTATTATAAAAAGTTAATAATAAACGAGACAGAGGAAGATACTAGGAAAGCTATGGGAAAAAGAGATATACTTTTGATATAAAATGATTTTTTATGTTTGTCTTGTTAGAAAGATATAAAAAAAGATATACAAGACCAGAAGGCTTAAGTATATAGAAAAGGTATGTGGAAATGATTTAACAAGAAAATATGTATGTTTGCTTGTTTGTTTCAAGTTTGTTACAGAAGGTTTACTTTTAAAGTAACAAAGAGTTTTCTTTCCTTTTGATTCTAATTCTATGAGATCTGTTAATTGATCTGCAAAAGTTTTGACTAGTTTTAACTAAAAGAGGTTCTAGGGCTGGCGATTTATTTAGCTCAATGGTACTGCCGCCTGCCTTATAATTCAATTGGCCAAATACATTTATTTGAGCATATTATAGTTTCACAAATTGTCTTACAAGTTTGTGTCTATACAATTGTTTGAAAAGTGTTTGTCCAATTATATTTGACTGAAATGACAGCAAGGATACTAATAATTTGTTAATTTCTATAGCCTGGTTTTATAAGTTAAAATTTTGTCAAGATAATTAAGTATAAACTCAGGTCTAAATAGACTTCTGATAATAGTAAAAGGACAGATACTCAGAAAAATTTATTCTGGTCATTATTCACTAAAAACCCTCTGAGACGATATCACCAATAAACAGGGCTAAATATGTTGTTATAAAATGTTTACATTTGTTATCATCAAAGGGTTAGATTCTAAATATGTTATTGTGATATGTTTATAGTGCTCATTTTCAAGATAGGATTTCTGTGGAAAAATAGTTATTAAGAGTTTCTATTAAAATGCTTTTGATACCTAATTAGATTAAAGGTTATGAAGTTTCATACATAAAATTATGATTATTGATAATTTTCTGATGTACTAAAAAAAACAGGGTATTGAGAGACTATTAATGCTGCTTCAGAAGGCAAGATATAAAGTTTATGCTGCTTGGAGATAAAAGGACTTAAAGCAGATGAGAGAATTTTGGGGGCAAAAGATTTTTACAGGATCTAGATTCTCTATATGTATAAATCTTTAAAGGGCCAGAAAGACAGTGATTATTGTAGGGTAAAGAGCAAGAATCAGCATTTAAATAGCTAAAACCAACTCCCTCTGTTGCCCCCTGTATCAGGGATCCTAAATATGACCCAGCCTTTTACTTTGTACCTGACTGAAACAAATCATACTGCTTTAGGGGTGCTCACTCAAGGAGTAGGCCCATAGAATTAGCCAGTGACATATTTATCTTAGAACTTAGATCCAGCTATGAAGAGATGGCTCCTTGTTTATAAGCCCTGACAACTGCAGTGATGCTAATAAGGAAGTTGACCAGATAACATTAGAAAAAAATAAATTGTTCAGTTTCCCATGCCTTTTAGAACTATTGAACAACAGGACATTGATGGCTCTCAAATAATAGAGTCACATAATATCAGGCCCTCATCTGTGAAAATCCCCCCTTATATTTTGCTCCAGTTAAAACCTTAAACCCTGCTACTTTTTGCCCTCAGAACCTGGCCCCCTGATCACAACTGCCTCGGGGTCACTGACGAATTGTTCTCCAGTCATCTAGATCTGCAGAAAGACCCCCTGCCTGAGGCTGATTCCGTCCTGTTTAAGGATGGGAGCAGCTTCATGGAAAATGGGGTACGCTATGCTGGCTATGCAGAGATGACTCAAGATGAAATGGTCCAAGCAGGACCCCTCCCCACTGGATGGTCAGCTCAATGAGCGGAACTGTGGACACTCATACAGGCTCTCCGATGGGCCAAAGAAAAGAGGGTAAATGTTTATACAGACTCCTGTTTGCCACTTGATATATCTATGGCACAGTCTATAAAAATGTGGGCTTCTCACAGCAGAGGACAAACTTATTAAAATTAAACAGGATGTAATATAGTTATTTGAGGCAATGTGGAAATCTGACAAAGTAGCTATAATAATTCAAGAAAGAAAAAGATAAAATAGCGAATGGCAATGCTAAGGTAGATAAGCCAAAAGGGCCACTAAACAGAAACTTCAGATGATATACCCACCCCCTGTAAAGGTTATAAATATGTGTTAGTATGGGTTTGTACTTTTCTGGATGGCCTGAGGCCTTCCCTATAAAAACAAGGAGGGCTTCAGAGATATGCAAGATTTAAAAAAAATTTCCAAGGTTTGGTCTGCCTCTTTCCATAGACAGTGACAATGAGCCAACATTTATAACAGAGGTTATAGAGACTTTATAAAACTATCTCAACTGGGCTTATCTAGTATGAAATCACAGCTGGTAAAATTAGACAAATATTTAAAAAAAATATTCAAGAGTAAATTAAAAATAAAAAAAGACCTCCCTGTGCCAACTCCTGCCCATCTGATAAAACTGGGAGACTGAGTTTATGTTAAAGTTTTAAAAGGACCCCTTTCTGACCTATATAAAAAGAGCCATATGAGGCACTTAGGGTTACACCCACAGCTGTCAAGGTAGCTGAAGCTCAGCTACCACCACTCTAGAGTAAAAACAGGATTCCAGGGATTCTGACTCCAGGAGACCAGGAGACAACGCACTCGAAGCCCTGATCTCACCATACCAGAAGCTGGTGAGTCTATGCAATGCTGAAGAATGAGAACTAAAATCAGGATATAGACTCTTACATTGTGTCAAACTGTTATGAGTTATTATGCTTCTAAATTAAGAGTTTATGAGCCTACAGATGATAAAAATATGAAAACTTTATGTGCTCTGGGGATCCTAATCCCCAACTTAGCTGTCTAAGAGATGCCTTTACAAATTGCTATGACCCCTTAGCTAAAAATTTAAGCAAATTGATGAATCAAGGATTTGATTCTACCTAAAATCAGTGGGTATTGTAAGACCTAAATTACAAGCCCATGCTAAATGACAAA
Source organism: Fukomys damarensis (assembly GCF_012274545.1). Taxonomy (NCBI): domain Eukaryota; kingdom Metazoa; phylum Chordata; class Mammalia; order Rodentia; family Bathyergidae; genus Fukomys; species Fukomys damarensis. The sequence goes on from NW_022900936.1 coordinate 4,645,623, forward strand.
AGGCCTAGGAGACAGTGCTCTAACCCCCTCCCATTGTAGCCATAGCCCCGACCTTTGTTCAAACCCTGGCTTAGGAATGTAAGGCAATCTTGTACTGTTTGAAGTCTGGATCCTGATTAACATGTAAGTTAGTGGTTCTAGACTATGAAATACATAGAGACCCCAAGTTAATTGTCAAGCTGTTTGCTCATCCGGAATGTCTTGGTGACCTTTGAAACATCCTATAGGTGGTATCTGTTACTCATCAGTATGTGACTGCTGAGTACATGGCTGCTGACCACCAGCTCAAATCAGCAGACCTTTGTCCCCTGCCTGCAAGACTAAAATGTTAACCGCCCCCTTTTTAGCAGCCTATAAAAAAGACCTCAGCCCCTGAGTTGGCACCTCTCTGAACCAGCTACTTGTTCTGAGAGCGCTGTCTGGCCAGACTAATAAAGGTCTGTTTATCATCTAGCCTGGTGTGTTCCTTCCTGGGTTTCTCGTTTCTCCATTGAGCTCCCGGAGCCTCGTTGGGCTACAGGACCCAACATCATGGAGACCTTTTTGGCTATTCACGCTCGGTGGAGTGGAAGTGAGACTTTGCATCTTACACTGTGGCCAGCAAAGACCCTAGATAGAAGCTTGTCTAGGAGGTCACTGGTCACCACCGTGTCGATGTCGGCTACACAGTTCACCCACATAGGTGTGCTGATCACGGACAGCGACAACATGGGATCAGCTACAGGCCGGACACAGACACTAACCGGTCTGCTGCTAAGCATGTTCACACCTGGTTATTTCAAGATGTGAAGAAACCAATCGATCCATCATAAGCCACTATGTGTTGCTAGAGTAACTTTGATAAGAAAGGATGTGAAGGAAAAAAAAAAAGAAAGCCATCTTGGGCTGAATCCATCAAGAAAGGAGAGCTCTCTGTCTCCCCTGAGAGGTGAAGAAGGTTTATTCACTTTGTGAGAGAAATGATTCCCAGAAGCAGGGGAAAGAAAAACACAAATCCGTTCAGAAAGTGGTCTTTGTGGTCATCCCAAGCTGTATCACGAGAACAGGGCAAGGCGCCTTTCGGTGCCTGCTGCCACTGTCACCAAATAAGGCTCCCTGGGAGGTCTGGAAGGTGTCACTTGGAGCAGGACAATCTTGCATGGATATTGCAGTTAGAGGTGAGCTTGCTCATCACAGAGGAACAGCCCAGGACAGAGACAAGTACCAGAAGGTGTGGGACCTCGAGGGAACTTCATGTAAGACACGGAGTCTTGACAAAGAAGTAAAAGCAGCAAATAAACACATGAAAAAATGTTCGACCTCACTGGTCATCTGAGAGATGCCAGTGAAAACAACACCAAGATTCCACCTCACCCCAGAAAGAGTGGCTGCTGTCAAGAAATGAACCAATAACAAATGCTGGTGGGGCTGTGGGGTGAGAGGAACCCTTTTCCATTGTTGGTGGGAGTGCAGACTGGTGCAACCACTGTGGAAATTAATATGGAGATACCTCAAAGAATTAGGATTAGAGGATCAATTTGACACAGATATTCCCCTGCTGGGCATCTTCCCAAAAGATTTATACCAAAAGAATCCTACTACAGTGATATATGCTCACCCATGTTTATGGTAGCACAGTTTGTAACAGCTAAAACTTGGAAGCAGCCCAATTGCCCATCAACTGGAGACTGGATAAAGAAGATGTGGTTTTTCTATAAAATGAAGTACTACTCAGCCACAAAGAACGAACAACTAGAGACATTTATAGCTAAATGGATGCACATTGAGGCCACACTCAAGTGAAATAAATAAACTGGGCGTGGCTGCACACGCCTGTAATCCCAGCACTCGGGAGGCTGAGGCAGGAGGATCACTGAGTTCGAGACCAGCCTGGGCTACATAATGAGTTCCAGATCAGTCTCAGCTAAAGTGGAACCCTGCCTTAGAAAAACCAATAAATAAATAAATAAATAAATAAATAAATAAACAAGACACACATGTGTAAATACTGAATAGTTTCTCTGGTATGAAAAACTAAAAGTGTAAACAAGGTTCAAATGGTATAATTGATAGTGTGAAATAGAAAAAAAAAAAAACGGCTAAAGGAGAAGTGGGAAGGGGAGGGGAAGGAAATAAGGGAAAAGAAAAAATGGAAACAAAGTCTTTGTAAATAGGGGAGGGTGGAGGGGGTGAAAAGAGGGCAGGGGTAAGGGGAAAAAATAAGAACCAAGATCTGTCATGTAAAGGTACAAGATCCCAACGAAGAATGTAACTGTATTGTCTGCTTTAAATGTAACAATAAACTTAATGGGGAAAAAGACATGGAGCCTTCCTGCCATGACGTTTGGAACGCCGTGCCAGCCGGGCCACAGTGACACCTGCCTCCCTGGGCCTTACGCTCCCTCATGACCACACTGTGAATTGGGCCACTCAACTGTCAACACAAGTCCGCCAGAGAATTCACAAGCTCCTCAGTCTACAGCCCCTGTTAAGTCCATCAACTTTGACAGACTCCACAAAATCTGTCAAGACCCCAAGAAAACCCAGCCCCATTTGTGGCCTGGCTCACGGAGACACTAGCATCCACGCCTTCTTAGATCCTCAACCTAGGGACAGCTTGGTCTCAAGATATTTCATTTCCCGGGCAGCACCTGACATCAAGGCAAAACTCATAAATCCAAGCATGGTCCTCAAACCCCTATGGCCAATCTCTTGACCACCTCTTTCAAGGTCTACCAAGAGCAAAAACTTGACAGAGAGGTCTCCAAAAAGCCTCCCATGAATCTGCCCTCCAGCTTCTCACAATACTTTGACCAGGCCGATTACCCAAGCAAAAGTCTAAACCCCTGGGCTTTGCTTTTGATGCAGCAAAACAAGGATCGTGCAAAGCAGTGCCCAGATCCACAACCCACCCATAAAACCCTATCCTCTGTGCAACCTAATGGGCCCGGCTCCAACACAGGATGGGGCCGTCACTCCCTTGCCCTGCCCAGCTGATCTAATGGGTCCTGTTCTTCTAGCCCCAGAATGGCAGGGCCTGCAGCTCTTCTCTGGCCAAAGGAGAGTCCATCTCATTTCTCCTCACACAGGGACCACCATTCCTCTCTGTCAACACTGTTGGGACCTACGGTTCAGCTTTCAGCATCGGCGTGTGGGGGTTAACGACCAGCCTTTCCATCCCTACCGACTGAGCCCTTCCATCGCTCCGTAAACACATACTCTCCCATACATTCCTGGCTATCCCCCGTCCCGATTCCGCACCTCTCACTCCTCAGCCCCGCCAGACCTCTTTGTAATGCCCTCAGTTTCCATCCTCCTCCATAGACCTCATATCAAACACCCCAAGGGAAGACCCCTCCTGGGAATGTATCCTCTTACCCCATGTAGGCGGCCCACCCTGCATGCCTTCTCGTCCGGGCCAACACCTCAGGCTCTCAAGATGCTGCAGACTGAACTCTCAGATTTAGGGATTCAGACAGTCACCTTTCCGCAGGAAACGAGGGGTTCTTGGCCCTCCACTCTCCACCCATATCATCAGGAAACTGATCCTTAACAACCACCCACCCTTCAGGCCCTGCCTGCACTGGGAGATCTTTTCCTGGGGGTTTCCTCTGGGGGAGTCCCCCAGGGGAAGTGCAAAACTACTCTAGAGCTCTCTGCCCCTCTACTGAACAGCAAAACTACGGACTCCATCCTTGGGTCCCCTGATAGGCTACCCGCGTCCGCCAACTCTCCTTCTGCTAGGGCAAAGGACCCTGGTAAGTGATTAAAGACCTCACATTCAGCCAGACCCATCCAACTCACACCTGCGTTGGAAGTTTCCATCCTCCCTCTGGCTGTTCTCCAACACAGGGACTGAGCGGCTCCTAACAGAAGCCCCAGTCGCTTCAAACACAAACCTTACCCTACGGGTCCTCGGGCTCCTCCTGTATCAACCTCTGTCTCCATTTATCAGCTCTACTCAGCGAGCTGTCACCGACCCAGGCCCGGCAGCGTCCACCGAGAACCCACAGTCTCCTCCCATCTGTCGGTGCCCCGACTGCTCCTGGGAGTTTTCTTCCCGTGTGGCAATGACACCTGCAGGTGCCGGCCCAGCGACTGGACGGGAACACGCACGGCCATCCCGGTTCCCTTCTCAGCCCCACCCCACCCGGCTCGAAGCAGCACCAGGAGGAGTCCTGCCCCCTCGTCTCACGCCCGCTCTGCATGGCCCAGTCTAAGCCGGTCCTACTAAGACCCCTAACCTATTCATAAAAGCCCCAGCTCAACAAACTGGACCCGGACCTTCCATCGGAGTTACGCCAAGAGGTCCCCCCGAGCACCCACGTTCAAGCTGGCGGTGGACACCGGACAGCAGAAAGATGCGCAGCCCCAGGCAGCCCCTGGGGACCTCCGGATGTCCTCAGCACAAAGCAGCTTTGCTCGGGCTGCCCAGGCGTGCTCTTCTTTAGCATTTGAGGGCCAGGATGCCCCTGTGCAGGAGCGGGATGCGAGGCTCCAGGAAGCCCCGCGCCCTGTAGCAACCACAGGACTGCTGCAGCTTGCGGGCTTGGTCCTGTTTCCAGCCACTGGACTGGAAAGGCTGGTTGCCCAAAGCTGCCTTTGAGGGTGATGGACTCACACTTCTGAACAGCTCCGATCTACCTTCGGAGCCTCTTACAGCCAAGAGACTACGGGACGACAGGTGCGCCTCCTCTGGAGCCCAGGGCAGGATGCCCCGTGTCGTGGGTGTGTGGATGTCTTCGGTCTATCCCGCAGGAGCACCAAGAGGGCGAGGCTGTGGGAAAGAGGTGCACCCCACCCTCCCACGGGGCTCCTCCTCCTCATCCCCCAGAAAGAACCAGGAAATCGGCTTCAGTCCGCACACAGCCCAAGCGCTCGCTCCTCCTCGCCACCAGGGTCCCGCCCTGGGTCACAGCAGCAGCCTTGATGACAGAAGCCATAGGTGAGATGGACCGAACGGCACCCCGCGTCCGGTAAGGACCATCGGAAAGTTGGTCAAAGAAGCATCTGGGTGATTCACTTGCTCCAGGAAGTAGCCGACCACAAATGGTGCCCTCCACCTCCGCAGGAAGCAAGCAGTGTTTCCTGTTACAAAACAGCCCCGGAGAGCTTGCCTTTTACCCCCTGCAGCCAATCACAGATCGTTGCATCCCCTTTTTATTCCAGGAACCTCATTTTTCCTCTAGCACCTTCCACTTCTGCTAAAAGAAAAATATCTGGCACTGGAGGGAAGTTCATGAATAAATGGTCTTTTGTTCGTTTTCCCCGAAACCTACAATTGTCCTTTTTTCTTTTGGTAGTGTTAGGATTCAAATCCAGGGGCGCTCTACCACTTAGCTATATACCCTCTGCCCTTCTTCCTTTTTATCTTGAGACAGGGTCTCTAGAAAGCAGGGATAAAACTTGCCATCCTCCTGCCTCAGCCTCCAGAGTAGCTGGGATTACATGCGTGCGCCTTATGTCCAGCTTTGGCCAAGGCAAAGTTACCGAATCAAGATGAGAGGGAGACAGGAAAAAGCAGGAAAAGCAGGAGATGGGAACCATGGGGCAGCCCAGGGAAGCACAGGGAGGTGATCCAGGACACAGCTATTGAGGACCTCGGGGACACACCATAAGGCAAGACCAGGCCAGCCACAGTGGTTGCCTGCGTAACAGGAAATGGGAAGACTGCCAGTTCCGGGATTAGCTAAGACTCTAACACTTGGGGGAGTGATGTGGTGAGATTGTACACTGAAGTTTAAAGCGAGCAGAGGCACGGGCAGAGACGCCCCCTGGTCAGGGGCTGGGGGACAGTGCCTGTCACCCCCTTCAGAGAGGCAGAGAGCACACATCCTCTCCTTGTAGGTTCCCTGGAAGGTGCCTGGGACTGGCAGTGCCTTCCGGGGGTGGGGGCTTCTCTCCTGTCCCACGGGGCGGGAAGGGCAGGAAAAGACACCTCATACAGCGACTGCGAGGGAGAAGAGAGGAACCCACAGAGGTCCTCGATTTTTGGTTTTGGAGAAAGGCGTGGCTTCTTGGATCATCCTTTCAAATTTTAATTCAGAAAGTATGTGCGGTTCCCTGTGTGCTGAGTCTGAGACAACGTTCAAGGGCACATAGTGCAGGTCCCCCCACCAGAGAAGGGTCCCTCCAGGAGCAGGCACTAGCGGGAGGGCACCTGCAGGAGACTGTCACACAGGCGAGAAGGATACCATGAAACACAGCAGGAAACCACAGAGGTAGTAAAAATGATGAGAAACAAGAGGGAAACTCCACACCCACCCTTCAAGCATGCTCGGGGTGTTCTCCCCTCTCTGCCAGCCCCCAAACCCCAATCTGAAGCCGGGCTGCCCTGCCCTCAGGGCGGCCGGCGCCTCTGGGACCTGTGTGTGTGCTTGTATCTCCCCCACACCTAGAGAAGCAGAGAACACAGCAAGAGCCCTGACCCCGGTCTGCAGCCTCCTGTTCTCAACAGGAAGACACTGAGGAGGCGAAAGTTGGCCTCACATGTTTTTCTTCAGTTCCAGCACCCCACGGTTCTAGGGAGGAAGGAGGAACTGGTCCAGATTCTGCCTGGAGAAAGAAGATTGGCAGAAGTATGGTGTGTCCGTGGAGCTCTTAGAAATGGGCCAATCTCTCTAAACCCAGCAGGCTGTCGTCTTGAATGACATGGTCTGGGGCTGTCTTGGTGGTAATGTCTTTCGAGCTTGGCCACTGGGGAGCAAGAAGAGGGGCTCAGAGGATGAGGGAAAGGGTGGGGGCGCACATTCTCCACTAAGATGCTCATCACGTGCCCCCCCACCCTCTTATGCTGCAGATCCACCTGGGTTCTGAATCTTGTGACCTCACTTGACTCCCTGGGCCCTGGTGTGGTCTCCGAACTCTCATCCTATTCCTGGAGTGCGTCATTCTAGTAATCATTGATGGAAGTTAGTATATCAGCAATGGAGTGATTTCTTTGGCCAGCGTTGTGAGGATCTTGCTATGTGATTTGTCAGTGAACCTCACAGTGATTTTCTAGGTCATTCCCATCCCTACCCAAAAGCCAAGGACCCAAGCAAGGCATGGAGACATTGAACAAACTTCCCAACCGCTAACGTGTCAGTGTGTGTGATGTGTGACCCCTGTGGCTTGTGATGGGTCACGAGCATGGGTGGGAATTTCAGAAAGACCTTTGTCAGTTCCACAGCATAAAATGTCTTATCCTAGCTGTTCGGACAGCAGAAGATGTAACCCCAGGCCAAGCAAAGGTTCTAATCTTGGAGTCAAAGATTAAAAAAAAAAAAAATCTCCGCAGAGAAAAGAGACAGAGAAAACTAAGAGCACAAACGTAGCAACAGAAGTTGAAGGCAAATAAATGCAGACACCAGCATTTAGCTGACCGATTGGTCACTGGAGTTCAATTAAAAGGACAGAAGATACCTGCTCAGAAAATAGTACACCCACAATAACCAAGCACCGTTGCCAAAGCAGTTCACTAACCCTCCAGGACGGCATGACCCAGACCTTCGTTTACAGATGCAAGTGACCAACAGCAAAGCTGTAGCCATCTACAATAGCAAAATGAGACAGGAAGACTGGCAGATTGGCCCCCCAGGCCAGTGAAACAGACTGAATTCAAGACATCGGGATGCGACAGAGCCATGTTCCCTGACCACTTCATCTGTGCCCCAACATTTCCGCCCTCTGGCGGTTGGCCGGGGCCCAGTGCTGCCCTCCCTGCCGCCCCCAGCATCCCACAACCATCCCTTACTCGGGACCCTGTTTCCACCCTTGGACCATGACCCACGATGACATCTGAAAGTCAGTTCCATGAGAACAAATGCCGGAACTGCTTGACTAGCAGCCCAGAAGAGGAACAGGTTAGGCAAGTACCGTGTGATGAGTCCTAGGTATGTACTGAATCGCAGAAGAGCGGCTTACTGTGGCCCAAGGGGGTCTGGAAGCCCCTGACAGGCGGTGGTCGGGTGCAGTCAGTCACACACAGGTAGGACGAAGACCCAATGTCCAGGGCTCCACCGTTCACCCCATCCTAACCTTTTAAATTTAATGCAGTTGCTAAAATGCCAGAGCCTCCATTTCTTCAGGCAGAAAATAGGGAAGCCAAGAATGAATCATGGGACTGTCCGGAGGACAAAGTAAAACAGATATATGTGAACACAATTTGTCAAATAGGAAGAACCTTACAAATATTAATAGTTATTGCCTTAACTCAATGTGTTTGCCCATTTGGAACCTTGGTTCTAGAATTCAAAGCTTCATTCTCTCTGGAATGAATTTCTGGCACCCCCAAAAAGAAAGGATCCCTGATAGGTTGACAATGAAAGGAGGCTTCAGAGGATGTCTTTGTGTTTATGTCCACTTAGGAAAGCAAATGGTAACAGCAAAGCCTGGAAACAAATTCCACAACTGCCATTTGTGCATGAGTACTGTGCTGGTTACAAGTATTTGTGCCCGGATGGCAGATCAGCATTTGTCAAGGTGCCTGCACAAACGTCTGCCACCCTTCTTGTCCTTCCGGGGTGCCCCGAAGTGCGGAACCAGGGAAAGTCAATGCCATTATCCATAACAATCTCTCTTCCAGACTGACCCTTCCCCCTTGCACTCGGGAGCAGTTCAACGCAGTGGAACAAAAGGAGTTGAGACCCCTCTACGTCTACAAATCCTTGACTCCTGAAGGATCAGAGTGCAAGACACTGCTCTGCAGCCAGCTCTCAGGGCCTTCCGCACATGGAGCTGCATGAGCACCTCTTCCCCTCCGGGGGACCAGGCAGTGGCTCCCCTGCTCCCAGACCCAAATCAGTCAGCCTCCTGACAGAAAAGTGCAGCAGGAGTATTTGGGTGAGGCACCATGGCCACAGAAAGGATCGGATCTCATAACTGCCTTGTTATGCCGCCCTCGAGTCCAGGAACCCCAAGACCTAGCTAGATGGGACGGAAGTGGTAGGAGACGTTCAAGAGGGTGTTGAACGACCATCTGCGATGCCTCGCCCTCGGCCCCCTCCTCTGTGGCACTGCTTTTGCTCTGCTTCCGGGTGGCCATGAACTAAGCCTCTCTGTTCCACCACCCTTCCGCCACGATGTTTCTGCCCTGGAGCCAGGTGACCATGGACTGAGTCCTCGAAACCACCAGTGAAATTAAACCTCTCCCCCTCTAAGTTGTGGGTGGTGGGTACTGCAACTCAGGACAAGAAAGCTGACTGAGAGACGCAGCATCCCACAGACATCTCAAACGCCATTCCTCATCTGTCCTGACATCCGCTCAGGGACACGAGCAGCAGGTCCACTCCCATTTCCCACCTCACCTTGCAGTCTAAAGACGCACCTTCCTCCAGTCCAGCCTCCGCGCTGTCGGGCAGAAACTTCCCAAACCACCAGTCCAACAGTGTCACCCAACACCAAAGCTCTCCAGTGGCTGCCCATCTTCTGTACTATGAACACACACACACACACACACACACACACACACACACACACACACTCCACAGCACCACAAGCTGTTAAACAGGGAACACACCAGGTGTTTCATGCTTCCTTGCTGCTCTTTCCGTTCAGACTGTCCAAGGTCCACCTGGTGACTTCCTCTTAATTGCTGCAAGTCCAGCTTCAACTCCAACCCTTTAGCAAAATTTCGCTGACATCTCCCTGACAAATAGATTTGACCAACATCTTCCTGCTTGGTACCCACGCAATTCCTTAGACACACTTTTAAACAGTTCCACCTTATTACAGCTGCTTATTACATGTTTTTTCTTTACTGTTGGTACCTTGAACACAAAAACATTTTATTATATTTATTGAAATCTCAACATCTGACATGGTACATTTCACACAGCAGGTGCTCAGTCCACATTCACTGGGTGAGTTACCGAATATTTACTACTACGGGCTGAATTGCAGTCCCTGAGATGTACGTGCTGGAGTCCTGCCTCCCAGTACCTCACGGAAGACTTCATTTGGAAATGGGATCTTTATCAATGTAATTCATTAAACGAGGAGGAGGGTGGGCCCCTAGTCCGATATGCCTGGTGTTCTTGTAATTACAGGGTGTTTGGACACAGGCAAAATGACCGCAGAGACTGGGATGATGCTTCCTCAAGCCAGGGAACATCAAAGACCTCCGGCAACCACCAGAAGCTGGGGGAGAGGCGTCTAACAGAGCCCTCCTCTTAGGGACCCTGCGACCAGGACTGCGAGACAGTCCCCCGGCCTCCAGAACCACGAGACAATCCATTCGTACTTAAGCCACCCATTTTGTACAGATTTGTTGTGGGCAGACTAGCAAACTAATTCATTTATAAAACCCGTGAAACTGCCCAAGGCAGACAGTTGAGTATCTTCAACAAGAACCTTCGGTGTACTTTCTAAACAGTAAATACAACTGCGGTCCTAGGTGTAAATCCACCCACAGAAGCACCGAGCGTCATCTTTTGTATGTGCCCCTGCCTTTCTCTTGGAACATTTTGAAAAAAAGGAAAACAGTGACATGTTTTCTGTGTAAGTTTTCTATACTAGGTTTCCATTTCTGTCTAGGGCGGTGACAGTTATCCAAGAGAAGACAACTGGTGAAATGAAGGGCTCAAAACCAGCTCAAAAACACTAGCTGTGTCCTGCACTTTCCTCGAGTGTTTCTGCCTTGTTTTACCTCCCGGGGAAGCCTTCTTTCTCCCCTCTGGTCATTGCTAGGTTCTCTCAGCTTTGAGAGATTCACTTGCTGTGAATCCACAGCAAGCACTCTGCCCGGAGCCAAATGAGCACAGCCCGACTCAGCAAGTTAAAAAGGAAGCGGACGAGAAAGTACAAGCATCATCCCTTAGGCAAACATCGTCACCTGGTCACAGGCAAGTCCAGCCGCTGTGTCTTTCACTGTCTGTCACCTGAAAGCACAAAGCCCAGATGCCAGAAATGGATGGAGAAGCCAGCGCGTGGGGGATTTCGATCACACTCACCTAGGCAAAGCCCCAGCAGTTCCAGGTGTGTCTCCTGCAGGAAGCGGTGGCCAGTGGGGCCTGTGACTGTCAGAGGAGGTCCCGATACAGTCAGCCTGCGGTGCGCAAAGCGCTCTCCTGCGACATCTGGGTGTCTGGTGGAACCTGCTCCCCACGTCCCTCACATGCACTCGGAACCTGTCTGCCCATGCGCACCTTTCACTACAGACAGCTTTGGATTTGGGCAGGAGAACCACAGCTTTTAATGCGAAATGATTCTCAGCTAAACATATAGCCCTGCAGAAGCTCATTAATACGTTAAACATTGATAGGGCTGTGAGGAGTCCCGCTGCAGTTAGAGCTGCTGCTTGGTACCATTCAGAGTGCTCCTTGCTACAGCACAGGGAAGGTGTGTTCTCCCATAAAAATCAAAACTAGAAGCTTGATCTAACACTTTTATTAAGAACTTGCATTCTATTCGAATTTAAAAATCAGTTGGTGAAACAAAAGCCCAAGTGTATACTAAAATAAGTGGTTTAGAAGCATTATTTTCAAATGTCAGTAGTCTTTATTTTATATCAGCACTGGCATCATAATAACTATACATACTTTTGCACAGCAACGTAACTACACATAAATTTAAGAGGAAGTGGACCCACATCTTGCTCACAAAGCAATACAACTAGGAATTAGCGCTAAGTTAAACATCGTAAATTCCCAACCACTCAGCAAGGAAAAAATTAACTATGAGGTCAAAGAAGAAGCTAAATGTAAAGTAGCAGATTAGTTATAAAATAAAACAAACAAAAGTCCTAGATATAATCCCTTGGACATATTCAACATTGTTTGCAAATGTAAATGCATAGCTTTAAGTATTTCCTTTATTAAAGAAAGAAAATGAAGCCAGGCGTGATGGCTACACCTATAATCCCAGCACTGGGGAGGCTGAGGCAGGAGGACCGCTGTGAGTTTGAGACCAGCCTAGGCTACATAGTGAGTTTCCAGGTGAGTTTGAGACCAGCCTAGGCTACATAGTGAGTTTCCAGGTCAGTCTCAACTACATGGTGAGACCCTGTCTCAAAACCAAAAAAAAAAAAAAAAAAAAAAAAAAAAAAAAAAAAAAAAAAAAAA
>NW_022900936.1:4657729-4672535 GCF_012274545.1 Fukomys damarensis
AAAAAAAAAAAAAAAAAAAGAAAGAAAGAAAGAAAGAAAGAAAGAAAGAAAGAAAGAAAATGACAATATTTTCAAATAATTTAGAAAACACAAGTGATAGAAAGAACTAGGAATAATAAAACTAGAAACGAGATCAAATTGATTAAAATATTAACATATAATTGTAAGTACAAATCTGCAGTCATAATCTCTCTAAAATGGACTAAGCTACAGCATTTCCTGAGAATGGGGGTGGGGGATAAATGCAAAAAAAATGTGAAATGGCCCTTTCTGAATGTAACTGAAATGTCAAAGCCCTGTATTTGTTTTTGTTTTTGTTTTGAAACAGGGTCTCACTATGTAGTGAGACTGACCTGAAACTCACTATGTTGCCCATGCTGGTCTCGAACTCAGCGATCCTCCTGCCTCAGCCTCCCTAGTTCTGGGATTACAGGCGTGAGCCACCATGCCAGGGTGAAAGCCCTGCATTTGGAGCTCCAGGGCACTGGGGGTCTCTTTAGGGTGCCAGTCCTGCAATGCGATTCTAAGTGCACAGGCCCTCCTGATGCAGTCCGCTCCGCAAGAGACCAGGAGCAAAATGAGAATGAGACCCTCACGGGGTCCTTCTGTGAAAGGCAAATGCGTACTTCGGGATACCGGCTTTGGGTTCGTGGTGGCTGGGTGTCTCCAAGACCTGAGTTTGGAGGCTGCGTCCCCACCACTGGGAAGGTCGGAAACTGCGGAGATGGGGCCAAGCGGGAGGTCCTCAGGCCCCTGGAGCGCTGCTCTCGAAAGGGCCTGTGGGACCCCTGCTGTCCCTGTGGGACCTCTGTCGCCTCTGTTCAGGATGTGACTCTGCTCCTCACACGCCCACCGTGTGGGCCGCTCTCACCCGGACCCAACCCGGTGAAGCCACCCTGTCTTGGTCTCGCACCCCCACAACCGTGAGCTGAGTAAAACTTTTCTCTTAAATCAGCTGCGCAGGAACCTCGTCCAGCAGCACAGCGCTGACTGATGCCGTGCCCAGGAGCTACCGAGTGCTCAGGAAATGATCCAGACAACTGCAGAGCCCTCTGGCTTGTTTGATTTGTGAAGCCCTGGGATTCCTCTGTACACGTGCTCAGGAAATAACCGCTTATCGTGGTCCCAGCTGGTCCCTTGTGCAGGGTGGAACCTGTGATTTCATCTTCAAAATAATGAATTGGTGGCAGTTGGTGAAAGGTCTGACTCTTCATCTGTGCAGGGGCACGGCTACGGCTGTGCACGGGCCGGTGAGGGCCGGGGATGTGGAGTAACTGGAAACGGTGAAAATGTGCTCCAGGTCAACGCCTTACAGCACGGTTCTGTGCTGGGCACAGCCTCCCGCTAACTCTGAAGGGGGCCTGGTGGGAGCCACCTGGACACATAGGGACGCTAAAATGGTCAGAGAAGGATGACATCTAGGACCCCGGCAAGGGAAAGCCAAGAACAGAGTTCAGAAAACAAGAGCAAGGGGGAAAATGGAGGTGAAAGAGATCAGTTTGATAAACACACGCACACACACACACACACACACACACACACACACACACCCCAGATCAGTGTCTCAATACAGCCAATTTGTACTAACACTTCCTGTCTGCGTACTGTCTTAAGAGCTGTCCACATGATTTCTCGTTCAGTCCTCCCTGCACATCAGGAGGTGTGCTAACGTTCCCTTATTCTTAGAAGAAACATCTGGAGTGTAGTTTCCAGCCTGGCTCCAAGACAGATAGGTTGTAGGCAAAGGCAGAAGTTGCAGCCAGATGAAGGTGCCCAGAGCCTGCTCTCCGAACCCCGTGGCCCTTCAGGACTCACAGAGATGGATCCCAGGGACCAAAGGAGCCTCTGGGGCAGGAAGGGTCATCAACACAGAACCTCCAGAAAAACTGGGAAGCTCTCAGGCCTCCAAAATGTAGCTTTAGCAAGGTTATTGGCTAAGCTCAGAAAGCAGATGACAACCCTTTAGGAAGGAAAAGACAAAGGCGACAATGACAGTTGGCCTAAATAAATTCCCCACCCGCCATGGAACCAACAGCTACAGAGCCCAAGACTCAGTACATGGAAAAAGTGAGAAGGAAGCTGTGTTGTGCGGCCTGAGAACAAGACAAACCAAGTGTTTGGTCATTATCCAAACTGTCCCAGCAAAGGCTCATTGAGTTGATGGTGTAGTTGCCAAACGCTGGGTTTTCAGAAAGTGATTGGATCATGAGGACCCTAACTTTGTCAAGTGGATTAATCCACTCATGTGTTCACAGCTCAGTGGGCTTTTAGGTAGTAGGCCCTATGGGGTAAAACATAATGGTAGGTGCGGGTTTAAGGGATGTATCGTGTCCCTGGGCCATTCTTCTGTCTCTCTCCCTGTCTTTCTACTTTCTGGCCACCCCGAGGTGAGCAGCTCTCCTCTGCCTTTCCATCGTGGCATTTCTGCCTCACCTCGACCCGGAGCAAGGGAACCAGCTGACCAGGGACCGAAACCCAGGAAGGCATGAGTCACAAAGACCCTTCCTCTTGGAAGTTGTTTTCCTCAAGTGTTTTGTAACAGGAATGAAAACTGACTAACACTAAGGCAGCAACCATGGTTGTTTGGTGGAGAATTTTGAGGGCAGAGGAGAGCGGAAGAGAGATGAATGCCAATCAGCGTCTTCCCAGAAGTTCAAGAGACTGAGAGGGTCAGACCTGCTGAGAATTAGAGGTTTGTCAACAACAGCAAACTTGATTTGAAAAAGGGCAAAGGCCTCGAACAGACATTTCCCTGAAGAAGATATGGAACTAGTCAAGAGCACATGAAAATACAGCACCCCTAATCACAGGGAAATGCAAGTCTAAATTACGACGAGGTGACACTTCATGTGGACTAGGATGGTTAAGATTAAAGAAGGAATAGGTGATACCGACCTTGGGGAGAACACAGAGGAACTGGAACACTGGTACACTGCTGGTGGGAACATTAAATAGTACACTGTGCAAAGAAGTACGGCAATTCCCCCCAAAACTGAAAATAAAATTGCCGTATAATCCAGCAACTTCACTGCCCAAATAAGTGAGATGAGGGACTTGAACAGGTATTTGTACTCATATGCACAGCAGCACTATCCAACAGCCAAAAAGTGGAAGCAATGGAAGTGTCCAATGATGGACGAACGGACAAACAGAATGTGGTATATCCACACTGTGGAATATTACTCAGCCTTGAAAAGGACGGGAGTTCTGACATTTGCTTCAATGCGAATGAAGATAATCTGGTAGATGAAACATGTGAGATGCGGAGAGTCAAACACTGATTCTGCTTGCATGAGGTTCGCAGTACAGTTAAATTGTTAGAGACAAGGTGTAATGTGGGTTGCCAGAGACGGGGCGGGGGGAGAAATGACTGATACAAAGTTTCCTTTTGGGGTGCAGAAAGTGTTCTGGAGCTGGATGGTGGGGCCCACTGTCCACACAGTGCACATACTAGGTGGTTTAGACAACAAATTTAACTTCTGGGAACTTTACCACAATTTTTTTTAAAACTAGGGATTTATGGAATGTTAGGCCTCAAAAATGAAGTTAATCATATTGGCATTATACCCTCAACAGAACTTTTAATTAGAAAAGAAAAAGGAATTTAAAAAGCAGGGGTAGAAGAGTAGCCAAGATGAGGGCTAAATAACAGGGAGTCCTCTTCATCCCTGGAGGCCAGTTTTTCCCAAACTGGGACCCTCTCTCCCCACATCATGGGTCCTCAGTGAATCGGGGTGGGGAGCAAGTGCAACAAACAGGACCCCAAATGGGGACACCACTAAATTAGATGGCATTCGAGGGCTTCCTTTGGGGCTGGAGTTTTTGGAGACTTTACACAGTTAACAAACAGCATGAATCTCAAAGCAGCGACACATAGGCAGTTTTCTCACGTTTATTTAGTTTGTGAGGACCACGCCCCCTCGAAGGCCTCAAACATACCCAGAATCGACTGAACGGGTGAACAGGGTCAAGGATGGACCAAGACCAAGAGTAAAATGGGAGGGTGCAGGCTCAGTGAATTTAAGTCAATCAATCACACGGAAACCACCAGTAACTTGTTTCTTCGGTTTCACATAAAGATTAGCCTGCCGCATGACGGGTGCCTTGTCAGTTTTCATTAGTCCGAAAAGGCTCCTTCCTGTATCTGGCGGGCTAAACTGCACAAACCACTGTGCTCTTTTGTCCCAAGCAACAGATGACCGAGGAAACAGCTTCCGCCTGCCGTGTGTGACGAGTGTCTCAAAAGCAGCCAAAACAGGAAACAGAAAAGCACGTGTGTCGTGTAAAATGCTAAATTGTAAATCTAAACTGTGGAAGCGAGGAGTTTTCAAAGAATAACTCAGAGGTAATTCCTCACATTGCATACATTTTAGTGATCTTTCGTGTAAGTGATTCTTGTCCCTGAGGTTAGCAGTGAACTGCATTTAGGGCAGCAGCAAAAACAAGATTTTCAAGAGAGGAAAGATGGGGAGCCAAAAAACCCCCCCAAAAAAACAACAACAACAAAAAAACAGAGTCTTGAAGCAGTGATTTTTTTTTTTTTTTTTTTGTACTGGGAATCGAACTCAGGTCCTTGAGCTTGCGAGGCAGGCACTGGAACCACTGAGCTAAATCCCCGGCCCAGAGCAGTGAATTTTATTTGCACATTTTTTGAAGTAAACTGGTTAGCTAAAACTAGCAAGAAGTTAATTTGGGCATTTTGCGTTTGAGAAAGCTAAATAAAGGTATCAAAAACATCCAGCTCGGTTACTTGTGCGTTCTCCAGAAATCTTTCAGATTAGCTGCAGCGCACTGGTTGCAGGCTGTCTGGGAAAGTCAACAAGGCGCCTCCGCCTGCGCCTCCGCCTACCCCTCCGTCTCAGAGAGGTCAGCCTGCTGCCACTGGTCTCATTCAAGTTTCTCAGCCCATTACAATTTCTCAATTGCTTAATTCAACTCTAATAATAGTAGGCACTTGTTTCTCTCCAAAGACAATAAACACCAGGGGCTGCTCCAGATTTCATAAGAAACAGACTCCGGAGGCCACCCCATCCGGCGGCTGGCCGACAGTCACATCAGCAGCTGCTACTGCTCAGAAGGGTGGTGGGCACTGAGATGTGTTTCTGTGCTTTGTACATGCTGAAATTTCAAAATTAAGGTCAAACTAACCAAAAATAGAGAAGTAGCATTCAAAAAGAAGAAAAAAGGGAGGGAGGGAGGGAAGGCAGACACAACACTTGGCACTTGGCATCATCCTTGAAAGAAGAGGCCTGGGGAAACACCAGAATTGTTCCTGACCTTTTACTGGGGTGAGAAAAGAAGGGAAAGATAGGGAGCTGATGTCCCTAAAAGTCTCACGAATAGGCTCCTTCCCAGTTGGAGAAAAGTGAACCGAGCTGGTAAACAAACCTGACAAAGATGACCCCCTGGAGTAAAACAAGAAAAATCCCCAGGCTTGCATCCCTACTCCTCACCAGGAGAACAAAGTCCAACACTGAAGGGAATCGTTATCTTTCCCACAAGGCAGCTGGGTTCCAGAAAGACAAAGCAGATGGAGCAGATAGGAAAAGAAGGGTCAATTTACTGTGAGAAACATTCCTTAAGAAAGGAATGAAGGAGAACAGAGAGGGAAAAAATTAAAATATATATGTGTGTGTGTGTGTGTGTGTGTGTGTGTGTGTGTGTGTGTGTGTGTGTAAAGAAAAGCCAGCCCAAAACAATCTGTAATTAAAAACAGGAGTCCTCAAAGCCCCACCTGGGCAACATTAGCAATTTAGCAAGACCTTATCTAAAATTACAAAGTAAATTAATAAAAAGGTTGGAGGATGCAGGTGAGTATGAAGGTCCTGAGTTCAAAAGAGTAGAGAAGCGAGGGGAGAGAGGAGGAGGAGGGAAGAGAGAAGAGACGGGGACTCAGATCAAAACTGTACCCTTAATACCCAGCAGGACAAACAAGGAAGAATCCACCCCTCACCATGGCACAGTGAGACTACGGAATAAAGAGGATCTCTCCTTAAAAGTTGTCAATGAGGCAGACAAAATCTGGAGAGCTACAGATTTACATTTTTCTTTTCTTTTCTTTTTTCTGGTACCAGGGATTGAACTCAAGACCATGGACTTGCAAGGCAGGCGTGATTCAGCTGAGCTAAATCCCAACCCACTAGATTTACATTCTTGAAGGGGACCATGGTGCAACCTGTGAGAGATACGAAACCAGTCAATTACCCACAGATTGAGAACTCTGATTGAGATGATGATTTTTTATTTCTGCAACTGCACCTATAAGCAAGAAACCCAGAACAACATCAAAGGAGCTAAAATAAGGCAAACTAAAACCTAACTCCAGAAACAAGATGCCCTACTTCAAGAAGAAACCCCTTGAAAAGGAGGGTACGAGGATGGCCCTAGGTGAGAAGGGCTTCCGGAGAGACTTACATGCTGCTGCAGCTTTCCCAGTGAAGGAACTTCTGACAGCCACCAATGATGTGCAGGAGTCTCGAGATAAAAGCATTGAAAAACAGTAAAACAGAAAGAGTCTCAGCGTATCTCTAATTGCAGCATAGCTGGTGATTATTTTTAGGTTGGACAAGATTACAGAGGAAGGGGATGCGCGTCGTGTTCAAGGGAAAAGGAAAGCAGCCCCAAAGCTGCAGCTCAGCAGAGGCAGAGGCTCCTGGAAGGCAGCGACGAAGGCAACAGCACTAATGACACCACCCCAAAAGATGCAATCGCTTCTGAGAATGATTCTCATCTCACTGCAAGTGAACGTAAGCAAGGGGACTTCACTATGAGAAAAAGTAAAGTAAACAAAGTCCAGGGCTGGGGATTTAGCTCAGTGGTTCCACCACCTGCCTCGCAAGCACAAGGTCCCAAGTTCGATCCCTGGTACCAAAAAAAAAAAAAACTAAAATAAGAAGTGCAAAGAAAGAAGTGATGGTAAAATCCCCAGTAGAAAAGAAACAGAAGAAATCTGAATCCAAGTGTACTGTGATGCTCTGGACTTCTGTACGTGTGTTTTTCAAACAACTGACTGGAGTAGACCTTTCTCCAGCTGCAACCCAACCAGAATCTCAGTCCTTCTTTTTCTTCAGAGGCTACTGGGAAACCATTACAAATTTGCAGTCCTTCAGCTGAAAGTAAGAGACCAAAGCGGGTCCCACCAGCAGCCTCCAGAGTAGCAGCAAGGACAGCAGCCCCTGGCAGGCATGACTGTTACATTCCCAGGTCAGAGTCTCTGTCTTGGCCTGTCCACACTAGCACACACAAGCCACTAGCAGCGAGTGTGGCGATCAAAAGAATCCGTTTTGCAAGTGTGTTTCTATCTGATTTGGATTTACAGTTGAAGAGGGTATTGCAGCACAGGGGACTCCTGTAACGTGTGGTATAATTTTGAGATTATGCTCCCTGGAAAGCTCTTCAAGACTTTAGGAAGAGGTTTGTTCACAGCAGTTATCATCTCGCGCCATCCCTTCTGAGAACATGACTCCACTTTCATACGTATCTTAAGTCATTGTCATTAAGCGGTTGTCAGTTTGACATGGAAGGGTCCACGCTGTTCTATCCCAGTGGTGTGATGTTCCTTCCTACTCCATCTAGTTTATGACCACGGTTATTTCGACTAGGAGGCATTTCTAAAATCCTATAAACTACTGAAACTACACTGTCAATTTTATGTCAAGGGTGCTGTACATTCTATCCAAGTCTTATGGTGATAGTTTGGAATTATTTTACATGTTAAAATGGTTAATGTGCTACAGAATATGTCCCCTGTTTGGAAATAGATGGTCATTGTATAGCCAATAGAATTTAGTGGCACTGTATGAATTCTTCACTATCAAAAATCTTAAATAAAAATGAAAAGGGTTTTAAAATGCTCTTCCTTTGATACCATTGCATCCACCTGTCTCTACCTGTCTACAGTTAATGATAAAGTAAGAGTTCTACAAAAAATATTAGTCTTTTTTTGTTACAAACACAGCCAAAGGGAAGCCAAAGTAGTCACTTTATATTAAGCTGGTACTTTAAAGACTGGCTTATCAACTATATAATTATATCTGTTGTGGTATTAGAGAGTATAGCTTTTTAGGAAACTTTGATTTGAATTTATTGTGAATAAAAATAGTAATGAATATTTTATATTGATGAAAATTTCAACCTGCTTCCAATCACTTTTTAGTAAAAATAAGTCAACTTTTCACCTTAAAAAATGCATAATACCCACCTCAGTTCTCAGTGTAAGGAAACATCTGCATTAGCCTGCAATTAGTAATTCTGAATTATGATTAAATGACCACTCGCCTATTTCAAAAGTTGCCAGAGAGAAAGCCATATTATTTACTAAAGACTAACAACTAGATAGCAATTTCCTACAACCGGTAATCTAAGCCAGATGATATCTTCAAAATGCTGGAGGGAAATAATTGTCTATTGAAAATTTTATACCCAGTCAAACTAACACATAAAAAGAAAGGCATAACTAAGACATTTTTTCAAAATCATACATATAAAGCTTATCACTTATGTAGACTCGCTCCAATAGACACTTCACCGGGAAAATGCCTAAAACTAAATATATATCAAAGGATGAAAGACATGAAGAAAAATATAGAACATTTTTCTTGCCTGGACACAGAGCATGAGGCAGAAAGAGTCAGACCCTGCTGGAGCAGCTTCCACTAGGGATGACTGGGGAGCCACGGTGCGCCAGAAGTTGAATGAGAAATACCATGAAATGGTGGGACCAATGAGGGCTGGGTATGAAACTGAGCATCAAAGAAAGAAACTTCCGGTCTGATTCATTAAAAATGTGATTGGAGCTAAAAGAGCCTCCTATAGAACAATCAACAGCACTGAAGAGAAAGAAGAAAATAAGGGGCAAGACGAACTAAAGCTGACTTGGGAATATTGGCAAATGGTGGGGACTGACATGGAGTTAAGTTGTTGTGACACTGACGAACAGCACGTGGGAGCTACCACTGGTGAGTCCAAGGTTCTCTAATATGGAATGAAAGGGGACTACATGTTTGTCTGGATTTCCCACTGGAAATGACAAGAAGAAGGATGCAGGGAGTAGTCTAGTGGCTTTAAAGATGTCCAGTGATGTTGCAATAATTCAGCTTCCCCCAACAGAACCCATCTTCTATTACAAAACACTTAACCCCCCTGACTGTGTGCCTGCAGGCTGGCAAGGGCAACTTTTGAAGAGACAGTTGCAGAACTAGATATGGTGAGTGAAGGAAGCTGTAAGGACTTTACAATCCTCATGTAATTATTCCACAACTGTCTGACACTGACGTCAGCCATGCGGGGTGATGGTGAGGGTGTAAAAGGGGAAAATCAAGGGCACGACAGACAACAAGAGAGATTATCTCTGATCACCCCATTCCCCTACATCCTACCCCCCTGGGAAGTCCCCACTGTCACTGAGAACCACCAGATCTGATATTTATACTCAGTCTCAGATTTTAGATTCCCATCATGGTGGGTTTTTAAAAAACAGTTGTCAAAAGTTCATACTACACTACATTAACAGAATCAAGGACAAAATCAGATGATCATCTTAATAGATGCAGAGAAAGCATCTGACAAAATTCAACACCCATTCATGATAAAAAAAAAACCCTGCAGAAAATTGGAATAGATGGTGTTTATCTTAACTTGATAAAGGCTTTCTATGAAAAACCAACATCATACTAAATGGTCAAAAACTGAAATACCTCACACTAAAATCAGGAACAAGACAAGGATGTCTACTCTCACCACTTCTGTTCACTATAGTCTTGAAAACATTAGCCACAGCAATTACACAAGAGAAAGAAATAAAAACAATAAAGATAGGAAAGGAAGAATTTAAACTGTCATTATTTGCTGACAATATGATAGTCTACATAGGTGACCCAAAACAACTCCGTCAGAAGAATTCTAGACTTAATTGACAGATTCAATCAAGTAGCGGGATACAAGGTAAACACTCAAAAACCAGAAGCCTTCTTGTATACAAATAACAGACTCACTGAGAGAGAAATTAGGGAAACAATCCCTTTCACGATTGTATCCAAAAATGAAATATCTAGGAATCAATCTAACAAAAGAAACAAAAGGCCTCTACATTGACAACTACAACACTCTGAAAAAAGAGATTGAAGAAGATACAAGAAAATGGGAAGACATCTCTTGTTCCTGGGTAGGAAGAATCAACATAGTGAAACTTCCAAAGCTGCTATACAGATTCAATGGAATCCCTACTGAAATCCCAATAGTATATTTCACAGAACTAGAGAAAACAATCCAAAAATTCACTTGGAATCAGAAGAGACCTGGAATAGCAAAAGCAATTCCAGGCAGCAGAGACATGGCAGGGAGTATCACAATCCCAACTTGAAACTATACTACAGAGCCACTGTGATAAAAATAGCATGGTACTGGCAAAGAAACAGACCCAAGGATCAGTGGAACAGATTAGAAGATGCAAAAACAACTCCAGATGTACTCAGTTACCACATCTTTGACAAAGGAGCCGACCATCCTCACTGGAAGAGAGATAGCCTCTTTAATAAATGGTGTTGGAAAAACTAGACTTCAGCTTCTCAAGGATTAAAACTAGACCCATAACTTTTACCATGCATTACCTAAAATTCAAGTGAACTAAAGATCTAAATATTAGAAACACTAAACTTGCTGGAAGATAAGTTAGGTAGAACTCTTGAAGATATCAACATAGGAAAAGACTTTATGAACAAATCTTCAATAGCACGGGAACTAACACAAAGAATCAACAACTGGGATCTCATCTTTCTAGAAAGTTTCTGCACTGCCAGAGAAATGACAAGCAGAGCTAAAAGAAAACCCACAATGTGGGGAAAAATTTTTACCAGCTGTTCCTCAGACAAAGGTCTACTATCTAGAATATATAAAGAACTCAAAAAAATCAGACCCCCCCAAACATGAAGATCCACCTCAAAAATGAGCCTCTGAAATGAACAGACATTTCTCAAACAAAGAAGTAAAAGCAGCAAATAAACATATAAAAAATGTTCAAAATCACTGGTCATTCGAGAGATGCAGATAAAAACAACACTGAGATTCCAACTCACCCCAGAAAGAACAGCTGCTATCAAGAAATCAACCAATAGCAAATGTTGGTGAGGTTGTGGGAAGAAAGGGACCCTTTTCCATTGTTGGTGGGAGTGCAGACTGGCGCAATCACTTTGGAAATCAATATGGAGATACCGCAAACAAATAGGATTAAAGATCCCATTTGACCCAGGTATTCCTCTGCTGGTTATTTTCCCAAAAGAATTAAAAGAATCATACCACAGCAATATATGCTCACCCATGTTTATAGTGGCACAGTTTGTGATAGCTAAAATGTAGAAATGGCCCAACTATCCTTCAACTGGGAACTGAATAAAGAAGATATGGGTTTTTAAAATATAAAATGGAGTACTACTCAGCCATAAAGAATGATAAACTAGAGATATTTATAGCTAAGTGGATGCACAATGAGGCCATACTCTTAAGTGAAATGAATAAGTCACACATGTGTAAATACCAAATAATTTTTCTGGTGTGAAAAACTAAAAGTGTAAATAAGGATCAAAATGTGTAATTGATACAGTGTAAAAGGAAGAAAAGGTCTAAAAGAGTAGAGAAAGTGGGAGGGGTAGGAGAAAAGTAAAAAGGGAAAAGAAAAAATATGTGAAAAGGAAAAACATGGAAACAAAGTCTTTGAAAACAGGGAAGAGTGGAGGGGGTGAAGGGAGGGCTGGGGAATGGGGGAAAAATGAGAACCAAGATAAGTCATGTAAAGGTACAGGATCCCAACGATGAATGTGATTGTACTGTATACCTAAAATGTACCAATAAATTTAATAAAGACTTTTTAAGAAGTTCATAAGGGGGAGAGTGAATTGCAGCGGACGTTATGTCCCCGCTTTGGGGTTCTTTGAGACACGGGCAGGGGGGCACAGCGGCCTTTCCAGCATGACTGCCTTGTCTCCTTGTCAAGGTCACCGTTACCAGTAGAAGTGACACTGGAAAGCCAACGGAACTCTAGGTGGTACAGCTGAGCGAGAGATAAATCACACTGTAGATCACTCTCTGTCCTAAGAGCGCAGACGGAATTTTTCATCAGTGTTTAGGTTTAATTAGGTGTTAGCTTGAGGTGCCCGAAAGTTGTTTTAGGAGAGTTTGGCTAAAATATTGTTGAAAAGCTTGGGCTGGTAACATCTCAGTACTCCAAGGAAGCCCATTCTTACAGTCCTCTAAAAGAGATAAGCCCTGGAAGTGGCAAGAAAAGCCCAGAACATGTTTAGTTATTCATTTCTTCTCTTCCCCTTTCCGCACTCCTTCCACCTCTCACTACCTGAACCTCTTTTGCCCACTATGTATAACTTGAAGCCAAGCTGTCCTACTACATATCTAACAGAAGCCACAGGTACTGAATCTGTGTTGTTCTTACTGGAACACAGCACGGAATTAACACTAAACTTAACCAAATCAAACCTAAGTTTAAAATGCTCAAGAAAAAAAAAACAGAAGTTGATCAAATATATGATTAAGTTTATGTCCATAAATAATTAAATTTTTATATTTATAAATGTCAAGCCAAACGGTAAGCAACAGTTAAAAAATAAGGCCAGGCCAGAGATTTAGCTCAGTGGTTCCGCTTCCTGCCTTGCAAGCGCAAGGACCCAAGTTCGATCCCCAGTATCAAAAATAATACCAAAAAAAAAAAAGAGGAAAAGGGGTTACAGTTAGTGACTAAAGTAATATAAATATTGAATTTTAGATTATATATGATTTAAATACATGACTCACAATTAAGGATAACCATTAAAAGAATAGTCTATATCCAACAAGAGATACACACACACACACACACACACAAAAAGAAAAAACGACTGAAAAAAATTAGTAGAAGAATTAAGTCCAAATGCCTCAGAATCTTGATTATTATAAACACAGTGAGCACACTTATTTAAAAACAGAATTATATTGGAAAAATCCAGTCATATGTAACTTCAAGTGACACTTCCAAAATAAAGATACAAGGAAAAGTGAGGGAAACACCCTCAAATACTTGAGAGGATTGAAAGACAGATAAGAGGAAATAGGAAGATAAATCTTTTGCAAATGAGAAGGGACCAAGAACTGGAGGGAGGGGAAGAGGAAGGAATGAAAAAAAGAATGAAGATGTGTTACATGCATACACAAACTCCCCACGAAGAACGTTATCACTGCATACTGCAAACACCGACCAATAAAAAAAAAAAAGAAACCTGCATCTAGTGAGTTATGTGAAACATGAATTTAAGCCAAAGCCACCAATACCTCACAGCAATGCACCATATAATATTATAATATCGGTCCTTTAAAACTGGTAAATCTCTAGCAATAGATCCTTAAAACATACAGCAAAAAACTGACTATTACAAAAAATAATTTTTTTGCACATTTCTCTTAAAATCTACAGCCAGGCAGACCAAAAGGTAGTCATAATAATAATTTGACAAGGAAAACTAATAAATTTTGTTTAATAAATATGTAGAGAAATAGAGAGTAAACATTTTCAGTTTCCATGTACCATTTTACATGAACTAAAAATCAACAAAAAACATGATGGGGAATATATTTTGAAATTCTCTAATGTATAGCTGAATAGCTTTTGGCTTAAAAAGAAATCACAACAGATATCTTAAGATCAATAACAATGAAGGAACAGCACATCAAAGCCTGTGAAATGCAAATAAAAATCATTTGGGAATGAATAAATAGGTTAAAAAAAGGTAAAACAAATTAATTATGTCATTCAAGAAGCTAGAATAAAGAACAACAAAGTAAACATTAAAGAGATAAGAAAGTGGAAAAGATGAAGAATATGCATATAGCAAATAATGAAATAGAGAATAAAACAAAAAAATCTACATAGTAAAAAATTGTTTCAAGCCTGGGGATTTAGCTCAGTGGTGCCGCCACCTGCCTTGCAAGTGCAAGGACCTTAGTTCGATCTCTGGTAGAAAAAAAATTTGTTTCTTTCTGAAAAGCTAATAAAGTAAATAATCTCTAATAAGACATAACTGAGAAAGCATAAAAAAAGAAACTACAGTCAAAATTTAAAAAGATCCACAAAGAGAAATAAAAATTGTTTAAATCATAAGGGAACATTATGAACAAACAATTCTATGCCAACAAATTTCAAAACCTAACTGAAATAATTTTGTAGTAAATAATGAATTAGCAAAGTTTACTAAGGAAGTAGCACTTTAATAGACTAATAACAAAGACAATGACTCTATAATCAGAAGCCCACCTGCCTCTACCCTAAAATATAACCCAGAAAGATTTAGAGAGGGATCTTGCAAACTTTAAAATGTTTAAAGTTTAAGTAAAGTATAAACAATATCTCTTTTGAGGATTCCTAATCATAGGTCAGGAATTTGAAAATATATCACTATATTAAAGAAGAAAAATATAGAAGATTATCTCAAGAGATCAATCAAAAAATAAATCAATAAAATTTAGCACTAGCTTATATTTCAAAAGGAAACTTGCTAAATTTGACACAAGGTTTCCCACAAGCAGCTAAAATAAATATTATACTTAACAGTGAAACTTAAAAGCATTACTAACAAGGTCAAGATCAAGCCCAGGATGCCCATTACCAGTATTAATTAAACCATGCACACAAAGTCATGTCGAAGGCCATAAGATTGGAAAGTGAGATCAGAAATGTACTGACAAGAAGAGAAGAGGGCTGGGGATTTAGCTCAGCGGTTCGGTGACCTGCCTTGCAAGCGCAAGGACCCGAGTTCAATCCCAGGTACCA
>NW_022900936.1:4672675-4680383 GCF_012274545.1 Fukomys damarensis
AAAAAAAAAAAAAAAAAAAAAGAAGAGAAGAAACTAAGCACTTCTCATTTACACACAAAATAATCAACATCTCAGACCAAACAGGCAAGGCTGTTCCATAAGCATCTCCCAAATCTCAGATGCTTAGCACTGTGTCTTTGTTACTTCCTCTTTGTTTGGAACAAAATACCCAGCTCAAATTCAAAGAAGAAAAGTCTATTTTAGCTCGCAGCTTGTAGCGGTTTCAGTCCACAGTCAGCTGGATCCAAGGCAGAGCGACTTTGACAAAGGAGAAACAGTCTGTAGCAGGGTCGGCAGGAAGCAGCAGCATTGAGCCTCCTTTTCCCTTTTATCCAACCCGGCTACAAGCCTATTGGCTGGTGTTACCCACACCCTGGCCGGGCTTCCACATTAGGCACACCCGGAAGTATAGTAAACCAATCAGTGGACTAATTTAGTCAGTTCATACCCTCAATCCGTATTCACACCGCCTAAATCCAGCCACCTCCAAAAATCTCCACATAGGAGTGCATATGGCTTTGGACGTCTACATACAAACCCTAACACACTGCAAGCTTCTTACCACATACACAAAGTCTACTGCTGACCCAGGCTATTCTTGAAAGCACCCTTGATCTTCATAAACTGATTTATCATTTTGTGCCATTGTAGCCTGATGACATGTTTATACCAATAGTTAGTGTGATCAAAAACTATCACGAATGCTTCAATGTTGTTTCAATTATTGCACTCACAAACGTATCGCTAACAATCTCCCTCGAAATACTCTCCCTTGCTCTGAACACACTCAACTCCATTTTTCTTGCCACATACTGAAACAGCTTTGGAAGTCATTCTTTGTGTCTTTAGTTGTGCTGTCTTGGCTGCCTCATTGTCCTGAATTGACTCAAACCATTTACTTTTCAGGTTTATTCTGACTCTGGGGACGAGCTAGAAGTCACACAGTGCCAGGTCCAGTAAGTAAGGTAGAAGAGAATAAATACATCACAATGTTTTCAATTGACAGAAATTGCTCTAGATGTTGATCAACAAATGCAGAATGTTTAAATTTTTAAAAACTATTGCAGTGAAAGACACTGCCCTTAATGTATTTTAACATAACCCCCTTTGCTTTGAACATACTTATCCCATTGTTCTTAGCAATATGTCTTTTCTGTAAAGGGTTTTTTTTTTTTTTTAATTTAAACATTCAGAGGATGGCTGCGAGTTCAAGACCAGCCTGGGCTACACAGTGAGTTCCAGGGCAGTCTCAACTACATAGTAAAACCCTGTCTCAAAAAAACCAAAAAAATAAAAACAAACGTTCACCATACAGTTTGGTCTCTCCCAGGACTCAAGCAGAGCAAAGAAAGCTGGTAAATGAAGTGGGTGCAATTACACCTCTCTCATACATCATTTCAGCTCCTGTTTCATTGGCCAAGAAAACCAAGTGGCCAGGCCTACCTTTAAGTTAAGTCTTCCTATGTGCTGGGAATACAAAAATAAGCAAATGTCTAACACAATTATCTACCAAAGACATTCAAGACAGCATGCAAACCAACTATTAGAACCCCAAAGAAAATATGTTAAAAGTATTAATAAACTTCTGGGACATATATGACTGAAAATGCAGAACTTTAATCTAAAGATAAGCAAACCTTAAGTAAGGCCAAAATGAAGAATATTCCACTAAACAACTGCTCTGGGCTCTTCCAAGTTCATGATAGACAAAGAAAGTCTGAGATGCTATCAGAGATCGAATGTGAAGAAGGCAAAATGAGCACTAAACGCAATGTGGAAGTTGGGCTGAGATCCTGAACCACAGAAAGGACATTAGTGGAAAGCTGACAAAATTCACAGGACATGTGGTGATTTTAACACCAAGCATGTTGTACCAGTGTTAATTTCCCAGTCTCTATAATTCAATTACGATTATATAAGGCGCTAAAACTCAGTGACAAGAGCAGAGGAATGGCCTGTACAATATAACTTTTCTATAAGTCTAGAATTACTTCCAAATAAAAAGATTTTTCTAAAAAACTGTAGCAAAAATTAATGCTAGTGTCATTGACAAAGGCCTCCAGAAGCACAAGGAAGTAATAAAGAACTGAATCTAAGATGAGTATGATTGCTAGTTTCGAACATGTTATTTGAAAAATATTCACTAAACAGCACAAAAATAGCAATATAATAAATAACAAGTGTAACAAATAAAAAATACATGAACTATGTATAGACACCATGTGCACAGGCAAGAAGCTTCAATACCATAAAGCTGTCATTTCTCCACATACCAAAAAGACTTCCAAAAATGGCTAAAAAGAGCAAGGTGGTAATTTACTTTACCAAAACAAGACA
The DNA here is from genome assembly GCF_012274545.1 of Fukomys damarensis. NCBI lineage: Eukaryota > Metazoa > Chordata > Mammalia > Rodentia > Bathyergidae > Fukomys > Fukomys damarensis. Next base: position 4,675,013 of record NW_022900936.1, read on the forward strand.
TATCACAAAGATAGAGTAACTAAAAATCACCTGGTATTTAGCCAGAAACCAATAAAACACAGCATGACAAAAATAGAAGAGAGACCCCCAAAACAGACCCAGAAATGTTTAGACTTCATCGCCGAACCTAAAATTCATATGTAGAACAAAGACCATAATTGGCTAAAAACATTCTAAAACCAAACAAAGAGGGAAAGCCTGATCTATATATCAGGACTTGTGATAAGGAGTTTCTTCCCTGGAGTTTCTTATACTAAGCCTTGATACTTACTCATTTAGTCAGTAAGGTATTTGTGAGGTAAAGACAAACAGACCGATGCTGTGGACTAAATTCTGTTCCCCCCAGATTCGTATGTTTATGTTGCAACTCCAATGTGGCTGTATTTGGAGATTTAAACAGCATTTGCAGCCTTGAGTTTTAATGAGGTCACAGAATGGGGGTCTTAATTCAATTGAATTGGGGGCCTGACTCCAAAGAAGATAAAAAGAGAGAAATCTTTGTGTCTTGGAAAGGCACAGATGCACAGATGGCAGACAGCTGTCTACAAACAGGAGAGAGCCCTCACCAGAATCTGGTCATACTGACATTCATCTGAGACTCACCTGGCCTCTACACCCATGACAACATACATTTCCATGCCCAAGTCTCCACATTTATGGTATTTTGTTTGACAGCCCAGGCAGACCAAAATAATCAATAAAAAACAGCATGAACAGCTCCCAAACAGATCTATACATACAGGAAAGAAACAGTATTACCCACCATCAGGGAAAGGATTGACCACTGAATTAATGATCTGAGATACCCAACTGTTCATATGGAAAAATTATATTTCCCTAAATCACAAATATGAAAAATGACCCAAGGAGAGTTGAAAACTTAAATGGGAAAAGTAAAATTTTATGACTTTGAAAGGAACTATACAAGATGATCCTTAAAATGTTAGCATGGAAAAGAAATCCTTAAGACTAAATGCTTTTCATAAGAAAAAGCACAATCCATAAAAGAAGGCTTAGTAAATTTGACTGCTATGGCTTGTATTTAGATGTCCCCCCAAAACAAAGCCTCATGTGCTCATAGGTGAAGTTTTTCAGAGGTGGCTGGACCTAGCATATGTGAAGATGGATTAAGGGTTAATAACTACATTAGTCTGCTGATTGGGTTTAGCATAGTCCTGAGTGTGGATGATGGGAAAGCCCACCCTGGGTGTGTGTGGCACCAACCAATAGGCTTGTGGCCTGGATGGGATACAAGTCTAGGAGGCTCACTGCTTGCTGCTTTCTGCCTGCTCTGCCATAGACTGTTTCTCCTCTGTGGTGCCCTTGTGCCATGCTGCCCTGCCCTGGAGCCAGCCAACCACAGACTGAAACCTCTACAAGCCATAAGCTAAAATAAGCCATTCCTCTTTCACCTTTGGGTGTGAGGTACTTTATCTCAGCAAAGAGAAATGTAACTAGAACATTGATCAAATTAAAAATGAAAACTCCTGTTCAATAAAATGCAAAAATACAAGCCGTGGACTAGGAGAAGGGATTTGCAGTGTGTATTACTCAAATGAAGGCTCTAAAATTTCTAAATAAACTACAAATCAATAAGAAAAAGAACAAAAGATATGAACAGGCCATTCACAGAAAGGACACCCAAAAGGCATGCGTGTGTGTGTATATATATGAAAAGATGATCAGATTTACTAGAATCAGACAAACACATCATAAAACAAAGATTCTAGCTCATACCCATCATATCAACAAAAATTTAAATGTCCAATAATTCAAAGCATTAATAAAACTGTGGAGAACCAGGTATTGAGTTACTGAGTTAAATTGTGGCTCAGGATATAAATTAGTACCACCGCCTCCCTCATAAAAAACACTCTTCAGTATAGGACAAATGGGGACACATGTTTTTCACCCAATCATTCTTTTTTTTAAATGTATGTAATGTGATCAAAATATTCTGTGAATATTAAAATTTTTATTTCACTAAAAAATACATTGCCATTGATCCCCCCTAAAATATTCCCAGTCGTACCAAGACAGTCATTAAAACAGCATATTTATCTTCACACACGCATCATTCTTGACACTTTCCAAAACAATTCTGGAAGTCCTCCTTCTTGTCTCTACAAGACTTAAAAATACAGTGAATGCTAATCCCGAATGCCATCCAACAGAAAGGCAGGCTCCTAAAAACAGGATGGACACCTGTGCCTAGCACTGTGTGACTTCTGGTTCCTCCCCCACCGTGGAAGTGATCATGAAAGGGACCCGTGTTGAATCCATTCAGGACCTTGAGGCAGCACCCAGGACAGCGCAACTGAAGCCATGTATGAAAGAGCACTTGCACAGCTGCTGCAGGAAGGGACAAGAAAAATGGGATGAGTGACTTCAAAGCAGGGGGTGGGATTTGGAGGGAGATTAATAGCAATGTGTCTTTTCCTGCAATCATTTTTTAAACATTCACCATATTTTTCTATCACCCCTTGTATACTTACGTAAAGGAAGATCACACATGTGCAAAAGAGAAAGGTACAAGAATGTCCATTACAGCATTTTTATATCAAAACTGAAAAACCACCTAAGCACAGTGTAATCTCACAACACAGTATCATATAGCAATGAAAATGAAGGAACCTACATCTCATTTTGGATAAATTTCAAAGCCACAAAAATTGAAAAGTGCAGCAGTGTAATGCGATGGTATGAAACCATTTGAGAAAGCTTGGAAAACAAAAAATAACAGCATGATTAATCATAGATTCGTATGTGGTGATGCGGAAACATGAACAGGAAATCAGGATGGTGAGAGGGTGACAGGAGGGGACAAGGACTAGGGAGGGGATCGAGAGGGCCCTGAAAATCCTGTGGTATTGACTCAGCTCTGAAATCAGAATCAAAGGTGGCAAAATGTTAGGAACCTTCGGCACTTATCTGCTATTCCCTGATTGTCCCGTAGGTTGCAACGTTCTGTAATCTGAAAATACAATTTTAAATGCTTCCAAGCTACACCCTGAATTTGGGGGCGTTATGAAACCGGATCATACCTCGAAAGCAACGTATAATAAAATTACAGGGAAAAAAGAGACTAAATCCACTAATCGTCATTTCCCACAGTGCCCCTACACTCCCGCTGCTCCATACTCTCTCTGGGGACGGAAAAGCAGATTAATCGTGAAATCCAGTACACAACTGCAGCTCTGGGAAGAAAAGAAACCAACAAAATTCACAAAAGAAGAGAAGCAAGCAGGGACAACTCGCTTGAATTATAACTGAAGGTCCAGCTGAACAGGCTCTTGTTAGACACGCTTGGTACCGAAAGAAACAACAGTCGATGCACATCGTTACCACAGAAAAGTGAAGGAAGAGGAAGGAGAAGAAATTGTGCAGAAGACAGAAAGAAGCTAGTCTGGAAGACAGCAGACTCTCAAAAGCGCATCAAAGGCATTCATAATAAATGACCCGTGCCACAAGAAATGAAGACAAAATCAGCAAAGCAAGAAGGGACATGTGGAGCCGCACTGAGCTAGAATGAGGTTTGAAAGGGAACTTGCTGAGTTCAGAAAACACGAGGGAACCCAACACCTCTGAGTGATAAATAAATAAATGGGAAGCAACAAGGGCAGAATGGGCCCAGTGGTAAACTAAGTAGTAACACTGGAGAATGGCTCGGGATAATTATAGAGACCAGAGGTGACAGGAAAACACTCCAAACTGAGACAACGAACATGCCGGCAGCTTTTTCCAAGGACGCTGCTGTGGCTGACAATATTTCTGGCATACCTGCTACCATGTTTGCAGGGTTGTTTTTGTTTTTTCTGTTTTGTCTCTGAACTGAGACTCTTCGCAAACCATCAGTTCTAGGAGCAGGAAGGAAATTTCATTTAGTGGCCAATGAATGGCAGACAGGAGCTTGAGGTTCTAAGGTACTTTCTCGCCAGCAGGTCTGGGGTCTGGGCAGTCACTAGGGTGGGGTGACAAGGGGTGGTCTGCCTGCTGTCCTCAGACCTTTTCGGGGGAACGGGGGGACTCCAGCGCGGCCACTCTGAGATGCTCCCAGGGCCTAACCCTAGGGCCTCGCCTTCGGCTCCTCCCTGAACCTCAGCTCGGGCTCACGCTTTCATTTACCTTAAGGAGAAAACTAAATATGATGCATTGACAGAAAATAATTCACGGAGATGGAAAGCATCTAGTCCTTGAAGAAAGATGTTACGTGCCTCTTTCTCTTTGCAAGGGAGCTGGCACATTTCATGCGCCTGTTTTAAAGAGGAAATACTTTTTTCCAGAGCAGGGGATCGAATCCAGGGCCTCGTGCACGTCAGGCAAACGCTGAACCGCTGGGCTACATCCCCAGCACGAGAGTACATAATTTATTGAAATACTTGATTACATAGAGCAGCGATGGCGAACCTTTTAGAGCTTTCAATGTTACAAATAGCCCGCTGTGGCACAAGTGCAGTAGTTTCGCCGCCACTGCATTATAAGGATGGGCCCAACCAGCACGGGTTTATCATCAGCGAAACACCCCAAACACGCGGGCGATGACGCCACCAGGGCCCCTGGGCCCTTAAATTCTCCTCCTCCATCTCTCCTTCCCAGGACAAAAACGGGAGGTACCGTTAATATTTTAAAACGTTGCTGCATACATTTAAAGATGTTCTTTAAAGCTTGGCACGATCTTCTAAAGGAACGGGTAAAAAAAAAAAATAGTTTCACTCAGTTTTCTATTATTTGGAGGCCACATTTGTGCATGAAAAGTTAGAAATTTAAGCCAAAAAGTGAAACAGAAACAAGATGGAGGGAGGAATCACTGGAATACAGATACTTGATGCACATTATACCAGAACGGGTGTATACAGATATTGTAAAAATAATAATGATGATGACATTATAGTAATAATAAGCAGATGACTAAATTAAGGCACCTTGCTTTTTTAGAAATCGATGACCTAGGAGCCTCCTTTCTAAAGGTCCCTCCCGCACAGGCGACACCCCCGGGGTCCCCGGAGGGAGAAGGTGGATTTCGCCCCTCGCAGCCCAGCCGCGCCACCCTCCCACACCGCACCCCACCCCGGCACTCAGCAAGAGCAGCCCGCCGCAGGGCGCTCCCGGCGCACTTTCTCTTTCAGATCTGGTTATTCTTTCGAACTGAGGGACGCCTCCGCCCGATGTCTCCCCTAGCCTGTGGCTCGCAGGGCTGCCAACCCGGGCTCCCGCTTCCTCCCGCGGGCGTGAGGAGCAGCGAGACTTTGCCCACGGATACATTGTTGCGCCAAGTTCGATGGCACGCGGACCGTGACCATCTTCTGCTGAAGCGAGGGAAGGACGCAGGGCAGCGAGCCCGCAGTGCGGGGTCCCCTGGGCGCGCCGCCGT
>NW_022900936.1:4680789-4695922 GCF_012274545.1 Fukomys damarensis
TTTGAAAACGGCAGCTCCCTATCGGAAGGTAGCCCCCCACACACACACTGCGCCCCGAGCCCTGAGGAGCGCCCCGGGCTTCTGCAGCCTTCGCCCAACGCGGCCTCTGCTACCTGCTCTTACAGATAAGGAAATTGAGACACGGAGCGGTTCTCCTGACCACGGCCGCGCCCGGGGGTGGGGCCGGGGGCACGAATTGAATAAAAGAAACTGCAGGAGGGACAGTGGCCGGTGGTGCTGCGAGGTCCCCACCTTTCTCTGGCGGGACAAGCAGCCGCGTATGCGCGCACGCACCTGTACGTACAGAAATGCTGTGCGTGTTTCGGAGCTGGAGATGTGTGATTTTATCCACGGGAGCCGGCCCTGGCGCGCAGTGAAATCCCCCAGGCGCAGGCCCCGACCCCGAGCTCAGGACATCTGACTTATGTTCCTAAGGTGCTGTTTTCCACGACCCCAGAACGATGCTGGCCCTTGTGCCCCACCCTAACCTGCGACCCTTTCTGCCCAGAGATGAAATGAGCTCCTGGGGCCGAAGGGTAAGAGGAATCCAGAGCCTAGAAGCTGCGGGCTCGGTTGTTTTTGTTTTGGTTTTTTGGTTTTTGGTTTTCGGTTTTTTTTCCAGAAAGGAGGAGGCCTGGGAACACAGGGAGCTGTGGATGGGGGGCGCTGCAGAGCCTCTGATGAGAGGAACACAGCCAATCAGAGCGGACTGTTAAACTCCCACACAGTCTCCTGGGGTAACCGGGCCCTGGCAGCAGACGCGGCAGACACGCAGGGTGAAGCCTCTCTGAGCCTGCACCGCCCCGCCCCTCCCACGTGCCTGTCAGCCATTGTCACCTTAGCTCTGGTGACCCAGCCTCCAACCGCTGAGGGGCCGTGAGCCACGGGTGGGGGATCCACGGAGAGAGGCCCGAGGGACCTCGCAGACAGCAGCGTCTCGGAGGGGACACTGCGAGGGGACACTGTGGGCTGGCAAGGAGAGGGTGGGAGCTGAGGCCTGGAGAAGCGGGGAGAGAGCATCCGGAGAGCGCAGGCGGCAGAGAGAAGGCCTGCGGCAGGATTAGCCTCCCGGGACCCCCGCGAGACCATGTGGAAAACAAGCTAAGCTGCCGGGCAGCAGCAGGCAGTGCCAATGCGCGTGCACTAACTGCTTGGCCAGTGATCGCTGCGGAAGATGGAGGCTTGGCTGAGGGCCTGGGAAAGGGCAGCTTCCTGACCCTGAGCTCGCGTACTAAGGCTCTGACCGGTCCCGGCCATAAGGTAAGGGAGGCCAAGGCGGGGCTGCCCTGTCCCTGCCACTGTGGCTGCGTCTCACCGGTGAGCCATGAGAATGGTGCCTTTACCATGCGTCCCCAGCCCTGTGCACAGCCGAGCAGCAGAGGTGGCCAAGCCATGCGGCCTTCCAGGGCTTCAGGGTCCCCAGGCGCTCTCCGCCTGAGCCCACATGCCACCTGGGGAGGACCGATGTCCTGTGCGTGGTCCAAGGGCTACCAGCAGCCCTCAACACCAGGCACACACAGGTTGTAACAAACAAAATCTGCCCAGATTTCCCAGAGGTCCTCTGGGGAGCAAAATCCTCCCAGATGAGGATGGCTGCTCTAGTGGAAAGGTAGGACCTAGTGCTCCCACAGAGAGAGTAGAGAACCCCATCGGTGACCACTGCGGGGACAGGGCCACACTCCATGAGGAGCCCTGCTCACAGCCCTGTGCTCTCCCCCGTGTCACACTGGCCGCTGTGCTGCTGGCCCGGGCCCACTCTTCCCCATCTGGAGCCCTGAGCCTGCCCTTCCAAACTCACCTGCTCCCAGCTCTGCCTCTGTCCTTCCCCCAGACGTCCACTCAGACACCACTGCCACTTCCGGTCACAGTGTCTAACACACACACCTTGTCACCCTGTCTGTCCCTCTGCTATGGTGTGGATGTGACCTGAATGCCTCTCCTGGGCTCCTGGAAGCTGTGTCCCAGCATAATGATCTTCAAAAGGGATGGAAAATTAAGAAGTGGCGCTTAGTATGGGGGGTTGGATCAGGCATGTGAGGTGTTCATGGGAGCCCGGGAGGTTCTGAGAGCCTTATAAGAGCTGGCCGGCCCTGCCCCCACTGTGCCTCTGCTGTCCTGTCTCACCGAGTGATCTGACCCCCATGCACTCCCACCATGACACTGTGACAGCCCTGGGGGGCCCTCACCCGAGATGAAACCAATGGTGTTACCCTATCTCGGGCTTTAGTTCCAAACACGAGAGCTACATAAACCTCTCTTCTTTATAAAACACCCAGTCCCTGCTGTTTTGTTAAAGCAATTGAAAACAGCCTAATGCACACTTTATCTTATTTGTTCAGTGCGGCTGCTTAACTTTGGGGAGGATGCCTGTCTTGCTGTGCTGTCTTCCTTGCCAGATGAGACTCCGGGATGCTCATCCTAGCACAGGTCTTAGCCTGGCCATTGTTAGGGTTTATATGTGGATGTCCCAAAACCTCCTGCTCTCAGAGCTGGGGCTTTGGGGAAGGTGATTGGCCCATGGCTTAAGCAGGTCACTGAGGGGGTGACCTGGAAAGGCTATAACTCCCTCCCCACCTCCTCCCGTGACTCTCCAAGCCTCCTGTTCTCCTTGCCCTGGGCAGCTTTCCTCCTGATGCGCTGTCCTGCCTTGGAGCCAGCCAACTCCGGCCTGAAACACGAGCCAGAATAAACCTGTCCTCCCTAAAGTTGTGGGTGCCGGGTATTTTGTTCCAGCAACAAGAAAAGTGACTGAGACACACAGCAAGCACAGAGCAGTACCGGAGGGACTGGTGAGTGATGGAAAGACTGCCTGGCATTACTTGTGAGGCTGCTGTGGGTGCAGAGGAAGCAGGGCCCTGGGCAGAGTAGGGCAGGCACCAGCCCATCCTAATCGAGCCTGGCTGGAGCTAGTCTCGTGGCTAAGACAGTCCCAGGGACTCTTGTGCAAATTTAGAGAACGATCCAAGGTTCTGTGATGCCGAAAAATGTATTTCCCAGGAAGCCGCTGTCATGATCAGAATGACTCAGCCTGGGAGCCTTTGTGGGCCCCAGCAGTTTCCTGAAAATCAAACTAGGCTCTGGGGGGCAAGGTGAAAGATCATGGGGACGGAGCTGGTGCCGCCGCTCAGAGCCCAGGGCTGGTGCTGCAGGGGCGTGGCCGCTGTCCTGGTCCCCAGTGAGGGGCATCACTGCTCTCAAGGACAGGCTGGCCTTTCCCTTTCTGGGAGGGGGTGGCCTTTGGTGGGTGACAGGATACAACTGTCACCTCCCCTTCTAGGGGTCTGAGAAACGTGGGCTGAGCCAACTGGGGCTGCTGCAGACAGCAAGGCTGGGCCAGGCCCCCATCCAGGCGGGGACAAGGGTGGCCCTCACCCTGTGGATTGGTGGGACCACACTGCCCAGGTGACAAAGGAGCTCACACCCAGAATGGGACTGCAAAGAGGACACCACCCGAGAGTGGAGGGCGCTGTGCCGGCTGCTCCCCGTGAAAACAGCCCCCAGCCCCGCAGCCACGGGGCCCAGGAACCAGAATACACGTGTGCATCTCAAGCCTACTTCATATTTGCACTGGTTTTATTTTGGATTGTATGTTTTATTTTAGATTGTATGGCACTTGGGAAACCCAAGGACACTTAGACAATGCCCGCCGACCTCCAGTATTTGGGTGGGCTGGCTTTTCAGGCTGAGGTGCTGTCACAATGCCCCACCCAAGGCTGTGTGCTCTTCCTGAGGTCTCCTGCGAGGTCTGGAAAGCTTTTGAAAATTAAGGTCTCCCTAGAATCTTCAGGACTACCTTCTAAGGTAGGGAGGGGATAAAGAGGTAGGGCTGTGCAGAGCTTGGCCCTCACTGTCCGAGCTCCAGCCCTTAGTTTCCTTGTCGGCACAGTGGGCGTGGACACAGGTGTCATAAGGGTGACAGAAAATGGCACCAACACAGGCACGGGACATCTGTGCCACCCTGTACTCTCATTTTGGTAGCGTGTAACAACTCTCAGGCATTTCTTATTTCCATTTCTGCTAGGTAGTTTCCTGTAGGCAAGGTTGGAGACCATCTTACTGACTCTGTTTCCGCAGCACTGACCACAGTGTCTGAGATGCAGCAAGCACCGAAATCAGTTGGTAAATGAATAAGTGAAGTGAGGAGCTAAAGAATTAATTTTACAATGAGTGAATGAGTGGAACTCTTAGCACAGAGCCTAGAAGATCGTAAGCATTCCATGTACTAACAGCGCCACATATCATCTTCTGTACATCGTTTCGTCTTTTGCTGTTAGACCAGAAGGGCCTTTCGGTAGGGTCGCAAGCCGGGTGGGTGTAATGGTAAACCGTGATGGGTCAGTGGGACTTGAGTGAGAGGCGTCTGGCTGACAGGTAAAGTTCTGGGCGTGTGTAAGAGCCTGACTGAACCAGAGCGACTCCATGTTGACCGGCAAACGACCTAGAGACTGTCGCTCCCCCCCATCCCTTATAGGATAACTAATGATTAATTGTGAATTGTCAGGTGACTGCTTTGAAGTAGCTGGGAAACTAAATGGAAACTGTAGTGAACACAGAGAGCCAACATCAATCACGCCACTCCTTGCTTGCCTGTAGTTGAATGTTCTGAACATTATAATCTAAGTTGTAAATGGAATAATGGATAATCGATCTGCTGATCATTAGTACGTGACGGTCAAGTATATGCTTGATGACCACTAGCTCAGATCAACTGATTCTTTGCCTTTGTCCCCTTCCTGTAAATTTTGAGTGTAAACCCCCCCCCCTCAGCCCTATATAAAATGGCCTCTGTTTCTGAGCTAGCTGCCTCTCTGAGCTACTTGGCTTGGGGAGTGCCGTCTGGCCAGACTAATAAAGGTCTATTTGCCAACTTGCCTGGTGTGTTCCTTCCTGGGTGACTCTCGCTGTCCGACAAGCTCCTGGAGCCTTGCTGAGCTTCTGAGCCCAGCATCGTGGAGGCCTCTTGGCTGTTCACGCTCCAGGAGTAAAAGTGAGACTTAAGTCTTACACGTGTCTGTGGATGATCAACATGTAGGCCACAAATTGAGAGGAGAAGACCCACCCTGGACATGGGTGACATCAGCTAATAGGTTTGTGGCCTGGATGGAATGGAGCGGGAAAGGAGACAGAAGTCTGCCCTTTTTTGGAAGAGTTCCAGTCTCTTCCGTGGCCTTTGGACATTGGTCTCCAGTTCCCTGAGCTTTTCAGGCCAGGCTCACACTGACAACTGCAGGGAGCTTCCAGGCCATCAACCTTTGGCTGCTGCTGGATCCTCCAGCTCCCCAGTGTGCAGATGGCCATTTTGGATTCTTCTATGGCTGACCTGCTGGGTGGCCATTTTGGATCTTCAGCCACAGATCCTGCAGATGGCTGTTGTACTCTTCTGCTTCTGATCCTGTGAGCTACTTAATAAATCTCGTGCATGATTCTACATATATTGTATATTGATTCTATTCCTCTGGAAAACCCTAACTAGTACAGTAAAGAAATTGATTGCTGTAAAGATGGTTTAATTGATGGCAGTTTTGGAATGGAGGACTACAAGTGCTCTCTCTCTCTGCATGCAAACAATATAAATGCTTTCCTGAGTTCTTTCTTTTTTCCAGTGAAGGGAGTGGAACCTCCAATTCTTGAAAAAAAACATGTTGCTATCCTTCTGTCTGTTGCTGGTGGAACTGACATGGGCAGGTCACATATAGCTAACCAGCCTTGGAGAGACTAGACTCGGGTCTGGTTTTCAACCTGGTCCCACAAGGATGCCTGTGTTTTTGCAGAACCACCTGAGGTACTGGCTCCAACATCAAAGAGCTTGTACGGCTGGGCTGGAAGCAGAATGAGCGATTCTAAAACACCAGAAGAGTTGGGGATTTTGTACTGTTTTTTTAAAGGCACCCAGCAGCATTTGTACATCAATCATGTTTCCTTGTCCTGTGGAGAGGGAGCACCCTTATCTCCACTGCCTTCAGATCATCAGTGAACCTTATGGTTAGAGCACCCAGCACTCTTGTCAAAGAAGCTGTCTTCCTGGCACTGCAGGGTTTTTGAAGCACTAACATCAAATTCACACTCAGAGTTGTCTATCCTGGGGATTTCCATGCACCTGGAGTTCTGAGGAGAGGAGTGCTGACCAAAGGCTAAGTTTCAGATCTATCTGTGCTGCAAGTGCACAGACGTCCTTCTCCTTCAGAAGGACACAGTGTCAGGAGGGAGGTCACCTCGGTAGTAACTGACCTTGCTGGGTGCTGAACCAGGATGCAAATGGGAGCAGAAGATTTGTACAGTGGGATGGGGTACAGCGAGGGGACAGCTGGTTCGAACTGGGGGTGCAACACCATCCACTCTTTCCTATCTTCTTAAAAGTCAGAAACTCCTCTTCCAAATACCACACGGATGGGCCTCCAATACCTGGAAACAAACTTGGTCCAAGCAGCTGTGTGGAAGGGGCCTTCACCCACTGGTGCCCCTGCCTGCCCAGGTGTGGAGAAAGCATCTTGTAGCCCAAGCCCTGGTGGACATCTCTGGATCGGGTGGGGGGGTCCACCTCCAGTTCCAACTACTACATTGTGAGGCAGGGGCCCTACACCAAGCACGAAGAGGAAACTAAAGGAAGCATCTTCCGAGGCTCTGTCCTGGGCCCTGGGTGTCTCCTATGGTTGCGGTCAGCTGATGTCTTGGGGGTGGCCCAGATGGGGGTGCAGGGTGAGCATGGACTAGTACATAACACATCTTAATTCTTTTTAGTCGGTTCCCTTCCCATTTGCAAGGGATCTATCTCCCTGTTTCCTATTGTCAATCTTGTATTTATACTTTAGTTTTCTCATGTAAGGGAAACCATGTGCTATTCAAGCTTGTGTGTCTGATTTATTTTGCTTAGCACTACAGTCTCTAGGGGCACCCATTTTCCTACCAATACCTCAGGTTTATCCTTCTTCGTGGCAGAGTAGTACTCCATGTGTGTAAACACCACCTTTTCTTTATCCATTTGTCTGCTGATGGACCTATGGGCCACTTTCAAGAGTTAGCTATTGTGAGTTGTCAAGTCACTTATACACACCTTCATCTTCAGGTTTCTGATAATTCCCATGGGTGGGAGGTGTTATTATTTTATAGATGAAATTGAGCCCAGCAAGTGCTAGAGATCTGGTGTCTTCTCGTCACCTCTGTGTCCCAGGGCGCAGAGCAGGAAAGGCACCTGGACTATGGCCTGCATGGTCGTCCTCACCCATGTCAGTGCCAGACATTTGTTAGATGGCCCTGGAGCACATCATGGGGGCAGGATGGGAATGGAACTCCAGCCTCCAGAATCCCAGTCATGGTACCAGGGATTGAACTTGGGTCCTTGCGCTTGCAAGGCAGGTGGCGGAACCACTGAGCTAAATACCCAGCCCTCCCTCGCATTTTTTATCTCCAGACTAAAGGAGTAACACCATGATGTGAAGGTTCTGTTTTTGTATTATTGACTTAATTGAGCAAAGCCTGGGAAAAGAAAACTGATGGAAAGCAATTCGGGAAACTGGTTTTTAAAGTATAAATTTAATTTTCATTATGATGATGATGATGAAAGCTCTCTGCTAATCTTTTCATTTTTCAGCACCAGAGATTCAGACCCAGGGTCTTTGCACTGAGCTACATCCCTATCTCCTTTTTATTTTTTATTTTGAGACGGGGTCTCACTAAGTCACCAAGTTGCTCAGGCTAGGCTTGAACTTGAACTCTTCTGGTAGATTATTATTCTAAACGTTGGCTGTTCATTAACTCATTCTTCAGCCTGTGGAATGATGCCTTGACAAATAGAAATAACATGAAGATAGAAGAAAAGTACAGCACTTTGTTGGCCCACCGGCTTCCTCCCTCACTCTTCTTCTGGTACCAAGAGTCAAACTCAGATCATTGTGTTTGGGAGGTAGGCAGCGGAACCACTGAGCTAAATCCCTAGCTCCTCCCTCACCCTTTATCCTAAGTGTTATGAGTCTCAGTCTAGAATACAGGAAGGGAATTGGGTGTAGTGTTCCTTGCGGTAGCCTGGAGTGGATGGAGCTGGTGATTCCCAGGGAGAATTTATTTCAAAGGAGGAAACCCCCACGGCCATGATTAGCTGCTGACTGGAAGCCAGATGGGATGCCTTTTTCAAAAAGAGAGATAAGGGACTAACTGCCCTACTTTCATTTCAGGTAAAACATCAAGAAATAGGGTGAAAGCAGTAAGAAAAATTAATCAGAGACCAAATGAAAATGGAAAAGAAAGATCAAGGCATAAATATGCCTCGGGTCCTCTCCACAGGGCTGGGGAAACTCTGAATTCAATCTCTGGGTTTTTTTTTTGTTTGTTTTTTTTTTTTAGCTGATTTCCATTTCTCATAGCTCTGCAAACTCTCTTCCTCTTTTAGGGACTCATGATATGACTTTAAAGTTCTACATGACTTATTTGCACTGGGGCAGCACTTACAAAAGCCTGTTCCCTGGATTCTAAACCGTGTTTCACAAAAGACACAATTCAGCTTCTGGGGTCCTGTGTGCTGACAACTTGGCCTGCCCTTGCCTGGAGAGGGCGTTAATGCAGCCTCTCTGCGAATGGGGAACGCTCAAGAGGTGCCTGGGGAATGCAGCCCTTTCCCAAACTCACCTGACACCGAGACCCACTTTTCGAAGAGACATTGTGTGAACAAGGTTCCGAGAGCCCCACTTTGGGTAACGGGGCTCTGAAATGAAATACGGGTTCAGAAACTTAATTTGTTCCATGAATCTGGGGAAGGTGGCCGTGGTCACGTTCCTCACCCCATGCGGAGTTCCTGAACAGAAGCAGAATTTTGCTGAATGCTTGTGCTCGCGAACCCAACTGAATCATTCATAAACAAAAGCGTTCAGGAGCCAAGGCCAGGTATTACTGTAAGTCCAAAGGAAATGGAGGCAGAAAGAGATGTGCGAGGCCTCTGTTATTTTTGCCTTTCCCTGAGACCAGTCTGGCCTCGCAACATACAGATTCGTGAATACAGAAGAGAGGAGGCTTGTCGGGGCGCTGGGACCCTGAGAAGTGGGTGTCTTCGTGTATGACTGAGGTTTTTGACACCCAGAGAGTCAGACCACACTGTCCCCAAAGCCCACGGTGCAGTTGGAGCTGCCGGGCTTGGAGGCAGATGGGTTGCAGGGCGGCCCCGTTTCTGCCCTGCCCCTCGGGGCCCGAGCCCCTGTGTCCCTGCACCCGGGTTCGTGCATTTCACCACCAGCCAGGAAGCAGGATCTGTTGCCGGCCATGCACAGGAAGCAGCGGGGACACCAGCAGGAGAAGCAGGCAAGCTTGTGGACTCCCTCTGGAGCCGACACTAAGGTCAAATCCGACTGTATCTTGAGGAGGGACCCGGCGAGATCTTGAGAGGTGATCAGGTCTCCAGGACTCTGCCTTGAGTGGATTTGTGCACTGATGGAGTTCTCCAGAAGTCTCGTGTTTGTGGACAGTGACTGGACCGTGGGGTGCTGTGCCTCTCAGTGGATTCATGCCCAGATGGTTCATGGCTGAATGTGCTGTCAGGAAGGGTGCTGGGCTGGAGATGGTCCCTGCAGCACGACCCGGCTCCTCCCTCCTCTCCTGCTTCCTGGCTCACAGGTGCAGCATCTTTTCCTTGGTGACACCCTGCCCCCATCTTGTTTCTGCCTTGGAGCAGCTGACCACAGACTGAAACATGAGCCGAATGTACCCACCCTCCTCTAAGTCCTAGGTGTTGGGCATTTTGTCCCAGCCGTGGGAAAGTGAGTAATACAGTGGATTCGTGGATTCACAGGTTCATGAGTTCATGAGTTATCTTGAGCTCAGGTTTATCACACACTCCATTCCCTGCCCCTCCTGCTCCTGTCCCATATCAGGAATTGCACTCAGAGCCTGTGCTGAGCTAAATCTCCAGATTTTGGTTTTTTTTTATTGTTGGACAGTGTGAAACTCATAATCCTGCTGTCTCAGCTTCCTGTGAGCAAGAAGAGGCCCTCAGTAGATGCCGCCCTGTGATCTTGGACCTCTCAGTGAGGTGAGTGAAGATTCATTCTTCACGAGTTACCTGGTCTGCACATAACAGAAGACAGAGACCAGGTCCACCCTTTCCTGTGAGGTTCCATCTGGCCTCTGCCACACACAGGGCTGCTGCTGAGAAGTCAGGGACCCGAGCTGAGCCTGCCTGTGCGGGCCACACCGACCCTGCCCGCTGACAGGAGCCCCTCCCGGCTGCACCCGCTGCTGCATCCCTGCGTGCCTGGTGCCTGGGACAGCAGGATAGTTCTCTTCACAGCTCCCAGGAAGAGGGTAGGGAAGGCACCAGGCTGCCCAGACCCCCAGCCCCTGGATTACCTCCCTGGGGCGCAGGGTCGCCGTGCATACTGACCCCAGCAGCAGAAGCCCTGTGTCCGCCTCTCCCTTCTTCCTCAGCTCCAGGCAGATCTCCCCGCCTGTCTTTGGAGTCCAGCTGTCCCTTCCAGCCCCCGTGGCCGGATTACACCAGACACTTGCTTGAAACCCGTGATTTCCCTGCAGTCTGACTTTGTTGTGCCCAGATCACTATATCCCCAAAGACCACCAAGGAGTCGAGTCCGATGTAATCACATGAGTTTATTGTAAGCTCCAGCCTGGACTCTCAGACCTCACCGATGCAGCGGATTCGTACCGAGAGCTCTGAGACTGATTTCAAAGAGCCTTTTATACTAGCAGAGAAGCAGAACTAGGAGCTTTCTAAACGGGTCAATGCTTGATTGGTTAACACCTTGCAAGTGTGTGCTTTTTCAATGCTTAATTGGCCCAGGCCAGATGTCCCTCCTTGTCCTAACAAGATTGACAAAAGAGAACATCTGATGACTACTTACGGGAACAGTCATGGGTTTCTCCAAGAACTAGGTAATTAGCAAAATGGAGTCAATTTGGTCTCCACAACTTCAAATTGTTCCCCAGCGTCAGCCTCTGTCACCTCTCTGCTCCCGGGCCACCATTGGTGACACAGCAGTCTGCCATTATTTATTTCTCTCCCACCCCTTTGTTCCTTCCCCAGGTCCCCAGAAAACTCCTGTGCAGCTAACAAAACCCAGTATCACATGCCACCTCCTCTCCCTGCCTCAGAGTTAAGCATCTTGTCCCAGGCATGCTTGCTCATTCACCTCCCTGAACCACTGGGCTGGCTCCAGCCGCTCACGTGTCACTCAGGTGAGAGGACTTTGTGTCATGTGTGCCTGAAACCCTTGACTGGTGTCGGCTGTCGGGGGTGCTGAGGAAATCCTCAAGCCTGTCCTTGTCTCGTACAGATTGAGGAAAGACGAGGCACAGCCCCTTCTGCGCCCCTTCACCCACCCACCACAGCTTGTCATTCAGCTGAAGGACGAAAGAGCAGCGTTGAATGGGAGAGCTGTGTGTACTGGGAGAACCCGCGCTCTTCTGTTTGAGTCAAGCCCTCACACTTTGCAGCCCAGGATGGCCTTGACCTTACTAAGCAGTCCTCCTGCCTCAGCCTCCTGAGTGCTAGAACCACACCTCCTCCTTCTGCCTCTGGTGATGACCCCCACTGGGGAGGCGGTCAGGCCCTGGTCTGAGGGCTCTGGGAACCATTTGGTCCTCTAGTTGTTATTTCCTGTTTGTCTGCTGAAAAGCAGCAGCCTTGTACGATGAATATTGCTGCAGGACCTCCTGCCAGGGGCTTCACAGAGACAGCTCAGGGCCCCTCAGAGGTCCAAGAGGTCCACAGGCCACTCCAGAGCCACACTGGGAGACCTCGGCGCTCCTGCTGATGGCCAGTGCAGAACTCCCTCGGGTGAGGAAGCACTGGTCCTGCAGCTGGTGAGGAAACCCTCCAAAAACCTAGGAAACTGGGGGCAGCATACGCTTGCAGGGGGAGACACAGGGTCTCCTGGACAGAGCAGTAAAGCAATGCTCCAGGGCCTCGGGATAGGCGCAGTCACCAGCACTGTCCACATCTGGGGCTTTCATCAGAGAAAAGCAATCCTAAAAGGACGTGTCATTAATCTTAGCTCAAGAAAACAGTTTCAAGTGTTTAACACCTGCATTTTCAAATCTCCGAATGGAGCGAGTGCTGACATCTATATACAAGAGAGTCATGACATCTATAATTTTAGAGGTAAAGATAGCTGCTCAGAAATGCCCAGCTCTCCCCTGATTAAGAGATTGAATAATTCACTCAAGTTCTATGCAGGACAAGCAAGGAACAAGGACCGAGGGCCAGGCCATCCTGCTCATGGTCTTCCCATGTGACTTGCAAACACTGGCATCAAAGAGCTTGTTATGGTTTAGATCACAGATGGCTTCCAAAGCCTCCTGTGTTTGGGAGGAGATTGGGTTAGGGGCTCATGACGTGGGCCTGGTCGAAAGAGGCAGTCCCTGAGCATGGCCTGGTAGAAGGCATCTCCCTTCCCAGCCCCTTCTTTCCCTCTCCACTTCTGTCCACCATGAGGTGAGCACCTCTCCTCCGCCAGGCCCTTCCACCATGCTATCAGCCGTGCAAGGGCCGAAACTTCTAAAACATGAACCAAAATAAACCTCTCCTCCTCTAAACTACAAGGGTGGGACATTCGGTCCCAGCTATGACGAAAGTGACTGAGTCAAACGCATTCAATGGGGCTCCTCTGTGATTGCCCTGAGCTACCATCTCAGGTTCCCCAGTCCCACTGAGCCCAAGCAGAAGGTCAGGGTGCCTGCAGCAGACACTGCCTGGCTTTGCTGTCCCGGCCATTCTGTCCTCCCAACTACTGTGTGTGATGGATAAGAATCAGGACGCTGACAGTGCCGGATACAAAGTGCACCTCTCTGCAGACTCCTGTGTTGAACACACATCTCCCAGCTGTGTCCGTGCCCGACTCTAGGGTAAAGCAAAGGGCATCCTGGTGGTGCAAGGAGGAAGCATCCCACCCGCAGAGGCCGAGGGGAGAAGGGGGAGGAGGGCAGGAAGGGTGGAGCCTCAGGGCCTCCCCCACCCCCTTGGCCAGCGGCTTGATAAAGAGCCCCGGGGTGGACAGGTGGGAGGCTCAGGTGACACCGTCATTGTCTCATCTGTATAGAGACCAAGACTTCAGCTGCCTCAGTCTCTTCTCCAGCCTCTGTTAGAAAGGCAACAGGGGCGCAGCATCATGTTCAAGCCTCTCCTCAAGCGAGCAGGGATTCAGGCATCAGGCAGCTCCTAAACAGAGGGGCCGGGGGCTCCGGGAGGGAATGCGGACAAAGCCTGCGAGGCCTCCTCAGTGGGTTTAGGGATGGCCATAGAAGAGGAAAGTGAGACTTCAAGCTGACCAACCTGAACCCACTGCCTCACTTGCAGGGCTCGGGACTCTCCTGGCAAATGAGGCTGCAGGTTGTCGCCAGTTAAGGATTTCCTTTGCTCTCCTGTGTTTGCCCAAGGTTTGCCATGGGGATAAAATGTAAAGGTGAACGGGAAGAAGGCATTTGGGAGCTGCGTGCGTCAATTTTATTCCAGGCACCTCATGCACAGAGCTGTAAAGCTGCAACCAGGTTATTACACCACAGGCAACTAGCGCTTGCCCCAGCTTCCTCCAGACTCAGCCGTGAGCATTGCTGGAGTCCATACCAGCCCTGCAGAGGATGGGAGCTCCGGTGTGCACAGACCCTGGCTACCCTGACGGGGCCAGGCCGATCCTCTGCCCGGAGGCTGTGGCTTCCCTGTGCCCAAGAGCGGCTGGCTCTGCTAGGAAGCACCAACCACGTGCAGCCTCTGAGCTTCCTGAGGACAGGGCCTCCGGCTGATTTAGGCACCGCCGTCTACCCAGTGGGTAGGACCTGTCCCCTGCCCACCACACAGTCCTTCAGTAAACACTGATCTGCGGACTGTAGGGCGCTAGACTAGGGACAAGGCCACCTGCCACTAAAGCTCACAGCGCAGCAACCAGTGGCATCGTGCGGACAGCTACCGCAGGGATACAGAGGCAGGCAAACTCTACAGGGCACCGAGGGGGACATGACAAGTCCTGCTCACTGGTGCATACCTGAAAGGAGGGAGGCTGAGGCAGGAGCACCACAAGATTGGGCCCATCCTGGGCAACCCAACAATTTAGCAACTTTAAAAAGGGCAGGGGATGAAGGCCCTGGGCTCAATCCCCAGGATGAAAAAACATCTCCCTGGACCCTTAGGGGTGCAGGGATGGGCTATTGAGGGAGAGGCCGAGTGAGCTGGCGTCCAGAACAGGTGGCCCTCTCCCTAGGTGGGAACTAGGGAAGAGTTCCTGTCAGAGTCAGCACCCAGAGGACAGGTGTGCAGCCCCCTGGGGCTGCAGGTTCCACACCCTCAGCTCCAACCAGCTGCAGGCCAAAAAAATAAAATAAATTTTTTAAAAAATTACAACTGTACCAAAC
The DNA here is from genome assembly GCF_012274545.1 of Fukomys damarensis. NCBI lineage: Eukaryota > Metazoa > Chordata > Mammalia > Rodentia > Bathyergidae > Fukomys > Fukomys damarensis. Next base: position 4,695,130 of record NW_022900936.1, read on the forward strand.
ATGTAGAGACTTTCTTTCTTGTCATTATTGTAAGAGCCTCACTGAACCACAGCGACTCCATGTTGACCGGCAAACGACCTAGAGACTGTCGCTCCCCCCCATCCCTTATAGGATAACTAGTGATTAATTGTGAATTGTTAGGTAACTGCTTTGAAGTAGCTGAGAAACTAAATGGAAACTATAGTGAACACAGAGACCCAACATAAATCACGCCACTCCTTACTTGCCTGTAGTTGAATGTTCTGAACATTATAATCTAAATTGTAAATGGAATAATGGATAATCGATCTGCTGATCATTAGTACGTGACGGTCAGGTATATGCTTGATGACCACTAGCTCAGATCAACTGATTCTTTGCCTTTGTCCCCTTCCTGTAAGTTTCGAGTGCAATCCCCCCATAGCCCTATATAAAATGGCCTCTGTTTCTGAGCTAGCCGCCTCTCTGAGCTACTTGGCTTGGGGAGCGCCGTCTGGCCAGACTAATAAAGGTCTATTTGCCAACTTGCCTGGTGTGTTCCTTCCTGGGTGACTCTCGCTGTCCGACAAGCTCCTGGAGCCTCGCTGAGCTTCTGAGCCCAGCATCGTGGAAGCCTCTTGGCTGTTCACGCTCCAGGAGTAAAAGTGAGACTTAAGTCTTACATTATTCCCTGAGCCACGCAGCACACAGCAGTGTGTGGAGAATGCGCACTGACCCGGGTATTCTAAATCATCTGGTGGCCAAGGCTACGACAGGGAAGGGGAGGTTTATGCAGACAGTGCCCTTTCATATAAGGGACTTGGGCATCGGAGGG
>NW_022900936.1:4696108-4755291 GCF_012274545.1 Fukomys damarensis
TCAGATCAACATTCTTTGCCTTTGTCCCCTTCCTGTAAGTTTCGAGTGCAATCCCCCCATAGCCCTATATAAAATGGCCTCTGTTTCTGAGCTAGCCGCCTCTCTGAGCTACTTGGCTTGGGGAGCGCCGTCTGGCCAGACTAATAAAGGTCTATTTGCCAACTTGCCTGGTGTGTTCCTTCCTGGGTGACTCTCGCTGTCCGACAAGCTCCTGGAGCCTCGCTGAGCTTCTGAGCCCAGCATCGTGGAAGCCTCTTGGCTGTTCACGCTCCAGGAGTAAAAGTGAGACTTAAGTCTTACATTATTCCCTGAGCCACGCAGCACACAGCAGTGTGTGGAGAATGCGCACTGACCCGGGTATTCTAAATCATCTGGTGGCCAAGGCTACGACAGGGAAGGGGAGGTTTATGCAGACAGTGCCCTTTCATATAAGGGACTTGGGCATCGGAGGGTCCTGGTATGTGGATGTTGTGGGTCCCCTGCAGACACCGAGGAGTATCTGTGCTATAGACTTGGAGGGGACAGAAATCCCGTTGAGTCCTGGAGGACAAAGTCCAGGGGTCTCGCAGGCTGAGCTGTGGCTGGGTCTGCTCCAGGCTCCGTCGGGTGTCTGTAGGATCCAGTCATTCGGGTTGCGGAGCGAAGTCTTTGTTTCCTGCTGGTGTAAGACCTAGAGTCTCACTTCCACCCCACGGAGCGTGAACAGCCGAAAAGTCTCCATGATACTGAGTCCTATAGCCCTGGCTTTCGATAGGATAACAAAGACCGCTCCTCCCAAGGAAGGATCTTCCATTGCCCGCCCTATAAGTATCCCAGTACTTCCTCTTCTCGCTCTCTCGCTCTCTGCCTTCCTTCCTCCCGCTCGCCTCCCTACAATAAAGATCTCCTGCCGGACCTCTCGGAGCGTGAGTGACATAATTGGGCAAGGGGCACCCAAAGGGGGCTCGAGACCCCTTTCAGTTGTGTTTTCACTTTTCCTTTAAGATCCAATAGCTACAAAATGCTAACCCTTACTTCCGAAAGCCGTGAACAGCCAAAAGGGCCTCCACGATGCTGGGACCTACAGTTCAGTGAGGGTCAGGGAGCTCCACGGAGGAACGAGAAACCCAGGAGGGAACACACCAGGCTAGATGGTAAACAGACCTTTATTAGTCTGGCCAGACAGCACTCCCAGAGCCAGGTAGCTCAGAGAGGCACCAGCTCAGGGGCTGAGGTCCTTTTTATAGGGTTTTTCTAAACAAAAAGTCAGGGAATTCACAGAACAAGACTGTAAACACATTGCTTATCTCATGCAGGAAATGTTCTATGGTCACCTTTTGTCAAACCATTTGCCCCTGGGCGGGCTGTTAGCCAAGGTAGCAATTAGCATATGAAGAAGCACAGTCTGGCCTATTAGCATGGAGTCTCTCTAGCTCATTCCGGTCTTACACTGGCTCTTGGCCAAGGTAGTTCTTCGCGTCTCCCCTGGCCTAGGCCCGCCCCATCCTTAGAGTGGCAGCCGCGGCCCATGTCTCACACCTCGACCCTCACCTGTCTCTTCTCCACCACCTCTCTGGCCCCTTGGCCCCTCTGGCTACTTTAGGGGCCCCGAGCGATTTTTCACCCCAATCATCTCCCACTTTAAGGACCATAGCCTTAATTCAACATGCGAAGTTCATTTGACCACAGAAGCTGACGGAGTCAGAGGTGTCAGAGATTAGGGCTCGGGCATCTTTGGGACCCCTCCCCCCACTGCACTGCCAGGGCAGCTGGCAGCTCAAGTCCGTGGGGTGAAAGGGGTCCTAGGGAAAGGAGGAGCAGAGGCCACCCTAGGAAGGTCTCCAGACGACTTTCCCCAGGGCGAGAATGCAAATGTGCGGCCTCTGGACAAACACTCCAAGGTTTAAAGTGAGGGAGTGGCAGACCACTTCTGGGAGCAGAGTCTGGTGACTCTGGTTTGGGATAGCCTGGGTGTGTCTTTGTCCTTGGGTGGGTTTTTATGCAAAGCCAGGCTGCCTTGGCAGAAGACTCAACCCAGCTCCTTATCTCGGGTTTAGAGAAAAAGTCATTTCACTGTCTAGGTCAGCTCAGCTTCCCTAGCAAAGCACTACAAACGGATTTGGCACAAGGCTGGGGATTTAACTCAGTGGTGCCGCTGCCTGCTTCAGAAGCATGAGGCCCTGCGTTCAAACTCCGGTACCCAAAAGAAAAAAAAAACATTCTGGAGAACAAAGCACCACAGCCTGGTGCTTCCACAACAGACTGGAAGCTGGAGGGCCAGGATCAAGGTGCTGACACATTCTGTTCCCAGTGGGGGCCAAACTGTTCTGGATTTAGGATGGCAGCCCTCTTGCCTTGTCCCCTAGTGGGCTCTTCTCCGTGCATGGCGGTGGGGAGATTTCTGGTATCTCTTTCTCTTTTATAAGGACACAAATCCTATTAGATTAAGGATACCTAAACACCTCATTTATCCTTAATTACCTCCTCATTGGCTTCTCCAAACACAGACCCATTGTGGGTAGGGCTTCAACATCAGAAGCTGAGGCTTCCGTCCTAAGAGGCAGGTGTCTGAGTGGCGGCTGCAGGCTGTATGGACAAAATCCAAGGGCATCTGAACCCTCCCTGACCCTGATGTCCGCTCACACAGGAGGGCACTGAAGAAAGAGCTACTCTGTTCCTTTAATACTGACTTCTTGCCTTCTTTGTCATCTAGTCTTATTTCCCCAGAGTGGGCATTTTGTAGCTATTGGATCTTAAAGGAAAAGTGAAAACACAACTGAAAGGGGTCTCGAGCCCCCTTTGGGTGCCCCTTGCCCAATTATGTCACTCACGCTCCGAGAGGTCCGGCAGGAGATCTTTATTGTAGGGAGGCGAGCGGGAGGAAGGAAGGCAGAGAGCGAGAGAGCGAGAAGAGGAAGTACTGGGATACTTATAGGGCGGGCAATGGAAGATCCTTCCTTGGGAGGAGCGGTCTTTGTTATCCTATCGAAAGCCAGGTTGTCTTTTGAATTTCGAGCCTTGGAGAGGCTCTAGTTTCGCGCTTTACAATTTCGGCGGGAGAAAGGACTCAGAGTCGGGAGAGAACCCGGAAGTAAAATATAAAATGGCTGGCGGGGGTTATATTTTAACATGTGCGATCTCCTAACAACAACTGCGACTGAGAGCCGGTTGCTGAAACTTGCGGAGGAAAATCTGGCTTCCAGCTGCACTCTTCAAGTAATTATCAAAATGGATGCTGTTTCATCTCCACTGTCCCCAGCCAGCTGAAGTGTGAGCATTTGGGAACCTGGGATGTCAGAACCCCTTGGCTCACTCAGGACAGTGTCCAGGGAGGCAAGCTCTTGGCCAACTGTAGAGGCCCGTGGAGACATTTCGTCCTCTTTAGAGCAGGGCTCCCCAACCCAAGGGCCACAGATGAGTACCCCAGTACTGGTACCCTGGTACATGGCCTGTTAGAAACCAGGCCTCCGAGCAGGAAGTAAGCGGTGGGCAGCAGTGCTTTCTCCGTATTTGCAGCCACTTCCTCATCACAGGCAGCACTGCCTGGGCTCTGCCACCTCTCAGGTCAGTGGGGTGGTAAACTCATCCGAGTGCAAACCCTACTGTGAACTATGCATGCAAGGGCTCTGGGTTTGTGCCCCTCATGAGAATCTAACACCTCATGATCTGAGGTGGAGCTGAGGCACTGATGCTAGCACTGGGAGAGGTAATTTGTACCAAAAATTATGTATCAAAAATAGTGAATATCCACAGGAAAATCATCTTCCACAACACTGGTCACTGGTGCCAAAAACATTAGGGGCCTCTGATCTAGAAGACAAAGTGCAATGCTTTATTCCTGTAATCAGCATGATCTTCCTCTTTGTAGCAGTTAAAACTCCCTGAATTTCCCACTCAGCCAACTTGTATGATCCAAGGTTCTCCAGATGAGCAGAAAGGTTAGGACATGCTGACAGTGACAGAGAGAGGGAGATGGAAAGGGGTTTATCATCAAGAATTGGCTCGTATGATTTGGGGGGCTGCAAGTCCCTAATCTGCAGGGCAGGCTGGAGTCTGGGGAGGAGCTGAGTGTACGGGAACCTGGAGGCAGGACTCCTGCTTGCTCAGGGCCCCAGACTCTCTCTGAAGGCTTCCAGCTGATTGGAAGGGCTCCATCCATATTATAGAGGGCCATTTGCTCCACCCAAAGGCTACAGATGTGAATGTTAATCACACCTGAAAACACCTTCACCACAGCATCTAGACGGGCATTGACCTGAAGAACTGAGCCAGCCGAGCCGACACAAAGTCAACAATCACACTCCTCTGTGAACTTCTTTGCTGGTGTACACTCTCTTCCTTTTCCTCGTCAAAATAATAGAGATAGCTTCTGATTATTTGGTGCTGGTGGCCTTTTTTGTATTCATTGATGTTCTGCAGAGTCCTCAGAGGGTGCCCGGCCAGCCTGGGCCTCTGGGCTGAGCAGGGGCCTCCATCACCGCCGCAGCTACAGCCTTGAGGGGTCAATGTTGTCAAACAGGGGCAGAAGGTCATCCCAGACCTCTGTGGCACTGCTGATATACTCTACTCCTTACTAAAAGCAGAGCATTGGGTTCATCTTGTCTACTTTCAATCCCACCACTTTTGCTTCATGTATTTTAAACTTTAGATACACACAGTGCTCTTGTATCCTCACTCTTCTTGGTAGTTGAGCACTGTTTCACCCTCTAATGCCCCACTCTCTTCTTGGGAATGTAAGACCTGAATTACAAGCACATGCTAAATGACAAAGGGCCTAGGAGACAGTGCTTTGACCCCCTCCCCATTGGAGCAACAGCCAAGACCTTTGTTCTAACCCTGGCCTAGGAATGTAAGGCAATCTCGTACTGTTTGAAGTCCAGATCCTGATTAAGTGTAAGTTGTGGTTTTAGGTATGAGATAAAATCTGTACCATACATAGGGACCCCAAGTTAATTGTCAAACTGTTTGCTCATCTGGAATGTCTTGATGACCTTTGAAACATCCTATAGGTGGTATCTGTTACTCATCAGTATGTGACTGCCGAGTACGTGGCTGCTGACCACCAGCTTAAATCAGCAGACCTTTGTCCCTTGCCTGCAAGCCTAAAATGTTAACCCCCCTTTTTTACCCCCCTATAAAAAAGACCTCAGCCCCTGAGCTGGCGCCTCTCTGAGCCAGCAACTTGGTTCGAAGAGCCCCATCTGGCCAGACTAATAAAGGTCTGTTTACCATCTAGCCTGGTGTGTTCCTTCCTGGGTTTTTTGTTCCTCCGTCGAGCTCCTGGATCCTCGCTGAGCTATAGGTCCCCGCATCTGGAGGCCCTTTTGGCTGTTCACAGCTTTCGGAAGTAAGGCCCTGGGTCTTGCTTCCAGAGCCATTGTTGGGCTATAGGACTCAGCATTGTGGAGGCCTTGTGGCTGTTCACACTCCGTGGAGTGGAAGTGAGACTTTGAGTCTTACAGGAAGTGTCTCTGGTCTGGAGTCCACTTCTGTGAAATCCCTTAACTTATGTCGCTGTATTTTTTATATGGCTTTTTGGTGTCTTGTGTTGTTCGATTTTTGTCTTATTACCCAGACTGATTATCCCTACTTTCAGACATTTTATACAGTTGTTAAGACGATCACACAGGTCCACCATTTTGTTTTCTGTACACGCCTCTGGCTTTGAATCCATTGTTTCCCCACCACCAGTCTTCTTCTGGATTACTTCAGTGGATTTTAGTTCTACATTTTCATTATCACTTATTGTTTAGTGGTCACTCTAGGAATTACACTCTACATAGATACTTATTTATGTAAACACACTATAAATGTGTACATGGATTATGTATATGTGAAGGATTATACCATAAATACATATATGATATGTAAAATATGTGTATATATTTTATATATTATACATTTTATATGTTATATAAGGGACTGTACCATAAATACATACATATACATGTATAATATATATTTTTTACATTTATTGCATGTTTACATATGTTATATATATGTGCATATTTCATGGTCTACTTGGAGTTAATACTTTACCACTTCAATTAAAATGTAGACGATTTACAGCCATACAAGTTCTTTTATTACCCATGCTTACTGTTAGAGTCATAATGTTGTGCTTCTTAGGTAGTGAGGGTGGAGCTTTCATAAAAAGGATCAGCGAGCTCTTACTCCTCCCACTCCCTGAGATACAATGAGAAGACAGATTCCCCAGAACCCAGAACAGAGTCCATCCTAAAACCCAACCCTGCTGGCACCCTGATCTTAGACTTCCAGGCTCCAGAACTGTGAGAAATAAATGCCTGGTTCTTATAAGCCTTGCAGTCTGAGATGGACAAGAAGCCCATGCCTCTCATTTGTCTCATCCAGTATTTTTTAAAATTTCAGACAATGATTTTTCAGTTTCCATGTTACAGTCACATGTTACATATCACTGTTTTGGTCAGTGGTGGTCCTGTAAGATTGTAATGGAGCTGAAACAGTCTCACCACCTAGTATTTTTACTGTATCTTTTCAACGTTCACGTAGATTTGGGCACGTGATACTTACATACCACTGAGCTACAGTTGCCTGTTGAACTAGTTACCACAACACGCTGTATAAGCCAGTAGCCTGGAATAATGGGCTACAGCACATAGCCTAGGTGCATAGTAGCCATACTGTCTGGCTTTCTGTAATTACCTTGTGTTATTCACACAATAAAGAAACTGCCCACCAATGCATCTCTCAGACTGTATCCCATCGTTAGGTGGTGTATGCCTGCACTTTTACGCTATTTCTCCGTGGAGAATGTCTAATTTGCCACTCATGTCAAGAGTGTTTACCTTTACTTCATTGAATATGGTTACAATAGCTGATTTAAGGATCTTTTAACCCCAAAATGTGGGTGATCTCAAGGTTTGCATCTATGATTGTGTCTTCCCTGAAGAACTTATTCCTTTTCCCAGTTCTTTATGTGTTGAGTAAACAGGCATTGTATCTTGGATGGCTTGAATATGATACTGTGAAACTCTGAGGCATTCATCAACTTGGTTACATTTAAACCATCGGTTTTGTCTTAGCTTTGGCAGCACTGGCTTCCATGTTAGTTCCATTTTCAAAATAAAAATCATCTCTGCCTTCTCCATTCTATTCTCTTCCCTTTCCTATTTTTTCATCAGGAAAAGCGTGTTTCTAGCCGATGTTTAGCTGCTCACATTACTGCCATTTGGTTCTTAGCACAGGAGGTTCTGTTCATGGGAAGGCAGTGCAAGAAAGACAGAAGAAATCTCTCTCTAGAGCACAGGAATCCCTTTCCCCAGGTCCCCAGGTCCCCAGGTCCTCCGTCCTTCCAGAAAAATGGGGCCTCACTGCAGGCCCAGCTGCTAATGTCAGCCCGGATGGTGATGTGAGTGGGATATGGTCAGAAGAGGAAAATCCAGCCAAGTGGGGCTTTCCTTCATGCTCTTGGGCCCAACACCCACGGCACACTCCAGGAAAGAACCAACCACAGGTCAGAAAGAAAAGAAAGGCAAAAAAAGAGGACTTACCTCCAGCGGGTCACTTCTGTAAGCTTTGATTTCTCTCCCAAATTTATCTTTTGTTTTTGCTTTTCAAAGTCATTTAGAATTGCATTTTATATCCTGTTCATAGTTCTTAGTTGTAACACAGGACAGAAGAAAGTTGTACTGGAGTTATCTATATTGGCAAGGACCAGAGGTAGGTACCCTGAGTCATGTTAGGACTATTATTCTTAATTATTGTTGTGGTTTAGATCTACAGTATCCCCAGATGTCTCCTAAGTGCAGAGCTTAGGCTTTTGGATGGTAAGTGGCTCGTTTAGGTGCTATGCTCATTGATGGATGAATCCACTGAGATTTCAGAATCAAAGGTGCTCTTAGGAGGGGAGGTCTGGTCAGCAGAGGTGGCGGCTGGCTGTGACCTGGAAGGGTGCATCTCCCGCCCCAGCTCCTCCCTGCTCTCTCCGCTGCTCGGTCACCACGACGTGAATTGTTTTCCTTCACCCAGCCCTGCTCCACCATGCTGTTTCTGCCTTTTAGCTAGCCCAGGACCACTGACTGAAAACACGAACCAAAATAAACGTCTCCTCCTTTCAGCTGTGCATATCAGGATTTTGTCCCATTGAGGAGAAAGTAACTAAGACAGTTGTATTAACTTGCATTTTAGTTTCACTCTCGGTAATGAAAATACCGAAATACTAGCTCCTTGCTTTGTGAGCAAGCAATCTATCCTGACAAATCACTTTAATGTTTTTTTCCAAACTGAGAATTATGAAACTTTTAAGATATTTTAAAAATATATTCGGGATTCCCTGCTCAGTCAGGAAGTAAACATAGCTTTGGTTTCTTCACCTTATAAAGAAATAACAAAAATAGCTGAGTTTGTTTGGTATGTCCCAGATTTTAATTTAACACAACTCTCGTGAGAGCTCTTCCGTTTAATCAAAACTGAAATAGAAGAAAAACAACAAAGAAATTGGTCTGCCTGGCTACGTGTCAGAGACTATATGCTTTTCAGTTGAAGAACACCCGTTCATGTGTAGAAGCTGAGATGCTGTCTACCAACTGATCTGATTTTGTGGCTGCTGCTATTGTTGTTTGACACAGGATCTTGCTCTGTTGACCAGTTGGCCCTGAACACCAGAGCTCAAGTGATCCTCCTGCCTCTGCCTTCCAAGTAGCTGGGGCTACAGGCAGCTGGCACCATGCCCAGCTGATTTGCCCTATGAAATATTTTGTTCCTGTGTTTAAGTACCCTCCTCGTTTGACAAAAATGCACTTTATGCCTTAAAATAAAGCACCCAAGGTCTGTCAAGTGCTCCAACACTAATGCAACTACTTAAGATATCCTTATAAATTATACGCATGACACCTTAAAGGCAGCTATTTTCTTTCATCCTGGTACTACTGGCAGTCACATGATAATAAATATAAACGTGCATCTGGTTGGCGTCTGATGTGTTAACATTGTTTAGCCATAAGCTCCTATTTCTTACGTTTCTGATGATCCTAACTCCCGTCGTGCACAGACCTGCAAGACTGATAGTTTGCATCCTCCGTACGTGTCATTCCGAGCAGGAAGTGGAGGCACCACGCGAGGGATTTTAAAGGACTAATCCCTACTTACAGTAGCATACTTGTCTAGGCATTACCAAAACTGGCTGCTCTCACTTCCTGGCTCCTGGATTTTGTAGGATGACTGTGTGCACAGATGGACTCTTCTCACCCTGGCTGGAGGTCAGTTTCCAATCCTTAGCTGTCATAACCAGCATGAGCGCTACAAACTGCCTGACTTGCCCACTTGTAAACAATGAAATGATTTGTAACTACTGCTCCATTTCCTCATTTAATTCTCGTAAGAACTGCAAAGTAGAGAAAATACGTTTAGTGGCACCTAAAGAGAAGTTCTGTTCTTTAGCCAAGAGTAGGCAGCTGGTTAGGATAAAACCCAGACACAAACCCACGCCTCTTCCTCCCAAGCCCATGCTCCCTCCCACTGTGTCCATGCATTAGTTTCCTGAAGCTGCTATAACAGCCACAGGCTGAGTGGCTTAAGCAACACACACTTATTTATGATCTCAGAGGCTCAGTAGTCAAAACACTTAATGAGGTTCCACAGGGCTATGATCAAGGCATTAGCCGGGCTGCATTACTTTCTGGACAGTCCTGAGGAGAAGCCATTTCCGTGGCTTTTGCAGCATCGAGAGGCCACTGCCTTCCTTGGCTCATCCATCCACAAAGTGAGCTGCAGCCGATGGGTTCCCCTCACACAGCCATCTCTCTGGCCATGCTTCTGCCCCTCCTGTGCCCCACTGGGTGACCCCAGATGACCTCCCTCGCTTACTGCTAGTTAATGAGCAAATTGTTCCCATTGCAACCTCAATTTCTCTTTTGCCGTGTGACCTAATGTATTCACAGATGCCAGGGAGTAAGACGTGGACATCTCCGTAGGGCCATTATCGCTCCCAGTGCAGCCCTGGCATAGACCATCTGCTGCCCAGGATCCTGCAGGACACCAGAGGGCAGCGAGCTGCAGTGCCCAGAGGTGCCCAGTTACCTGCACCTGCAGAGCTTGCCAAAGTGAGCACTCCCGAGTTCAGCTTGTGCACTGGCAACACCACATAACAGTGGCGAGCCAACACGGCGAGAGCATGCAGGTTCTGACTGCTCACCACACACTTCGTGACGTGCCTCATCTTCTCTCATAGCCCTAACTCCCATGTCCCGCTTTCCCAGGGACCCCAACCACCTACTGGTGGTCTGGGGACTTCGTTCCCTTGTTCACAGCCCCAGGCCTGGACCTGGGTCCACTGACTGGCACTCTCAATGCCGGCAGGGGTGGCAGCACCAAATACAGCTTGCCAGCTCCTCTGAGGAGTACGTAACTGTCCCCGGGCCCAGCTTCTCCCTTGCATTTATGTTGTCATAGAAGAAAAAGGCCAAGAAAGGGACAGCTTACTGCCAGTCGCTGCTCAAATTCAACTGCACATAAAAGGGGGCATCAATGTTGGAGGAGGCAGGACATCGAGACAAGGATCATCAACCAGGACTGTGCCGGAAAAACTGGGACACAAGGAAGCACCAGGTCCCAAAGCTGTGTGGATCCATTCTGGGTCAAACTCATTCAGCCACCGGCCTTCCTTGGTTTCAGCCTCAGGCTCTCTCTGGCTGTGGAGCCTGCTATCCATGTGCCCCCATGGGCTGGCTCTGACGTCCTCGTGGCGACACCAGCCTGAGCTGCCCTCTCCTGGTACTGTGCGCATCCCCCTGCCTGGGCTGTGCCAGTGTTGGCCATGGCACAGCCTGTCTTACTGACTCAGAGCTGTGGGGGGCAGTGAGCAGAGGTACTGACCTAGCACCACCTCAGTCAAGATGAAAAAGGAGAGTAAATAAAAAACATATAGTAAAGTGGCAGGAGCCTTTAAAAAGGACCCGAAGGCAGGTCTTTTTCAATAACGAGCTCATGGCTTTGTTCAAGATGCTTAGACTTTCTCAGGCCTACGATTGGCTGGTTGGGTGAGAACTGGGCGTGGCTAAGTGAATGGATGAGGAGCGGATGGATGGGTCAGGAATGAGTGAACACGTGAATAACCAACAAGTAAATGAATGAGCGAGCAATTGTCTGGCTAGAAGAATGAATGGGGTGTAGGATACGCTGAGGGTCAGAGCAGAAAGCATTAAAACACAGCCACACTGTGGCGCTCGACAGCTTCGAAACTCCTTGACTTTGGTGCTGGACACATTTTGATGTTAAAATTCTGTCCCCACACTTGGTACTCAGTGCACAAGCTGGAAGTCGGTGTCAGCTGACTCGAGACTCAGTGCCCTTTCCGGCCAAAACAGTGCGGGCCCCGTCATTTCAGGTGCTTGTTGTGCCTCCCAGAACCAAGTAACGGAGCACCAAAGCGCCACTGTGCAAAGACTGACTTCAGCTCTTTTCTATGAAGTAAAATATGAAGACCAGACACAGCACAGAGTTAAAATTGGACAGGTCAGAGTGTCTGGCTGCTGGGGGACTGCAGGGAAGCTAACACCACCCTTCCTTGGCCCCTGCTGAAGCACCCCAACCACGCAGATGTCCCGGGCAGAAGCCAAGTTCAGGGATTCCCATATGTTTAGCAAGAAAACGGTCGGCTTTTTTTGTCTTAACATAGGGAACAAAAGTTTCCTGGATCTCCTCCTCTCGTGATAACATCTGTTGCCTGTGAAGGCAGACACTGATGAAAAGCCTCCTAAATTTTAAATGAAATCGCGCTTCCTGCTTCGAGGGGGCCTCTAGGCGAAATTTGCTCAAGCGTGAGAGACACAGGGGAGCAGAGCAAGGCCACCCCCGCAGAGTGGGGAGGGGAATATCACAGCCCTCGCACACACTGACAGCTGTGACTTCGAAGCTGTTCTGGCTCATAAAGCTGTGTGATTCTGAGCAAGTCACACAGGCTGGAGGCAATGCCGCTTCCATACAACTGCAGAATGCAGTAGGAGGCTGTGGCGAGCCTCTGCCAATGGTGGCAAATCCACCGCATGCACGTGTCTCTGAAAGCTCTAAAAGGTTCGCTGTCACTGGATATGCTAACTGGTTTCCTGTGACTCTAACCCCAACAGGATCAGCGAAGGACCCGTCCTTTAGTGGCCCCTGGCCTCCTCTGAACATGAGTCATAGTTGAGTTCATGCCAATAATAAAATTCAGGAGGCAGTCGATACGGCTGTGAGCCTTTATACCAACATCATGATGAGATAAATCAGGATTCCTCTATTCCCTCCTTTCCCTATATTAGCTCTGAAATTATACTTTTTCTCTCTCCCCTTCTAGGTGGGCACGACTCACAGAGTCCACAGTTGGTAGGAAGACCTCTGTCATCCTCCTGCGACAGCAGGGAAGTCACAGCGTGGAATCCAGTCACCTCCTCCATCCCTTAGCGTCACTGTCCTACATTTCATCTTTCTGAAGATAAAACTCATTTTCGTTATGTTTGCTATTGCATACAATCTATGCTTTTTTTATTAGTCTTTTGCAGTGGAGGTCTACGCCTTTCCGTTTCATTTGTCTGAAAATATCTCTATGCTGTGCTTAATACTCAGCGACCCTTCACTGTGCCTAGAATTCTAGATGGATGGTTCTTTTCTCCGACATTTCAAACTCTTCCTATGTAGCATAAATTGTATGTGTGAACTCTGTCAGACTCTCTGGGACCCACGTGGCTACAGCGTCCATTATTAGGGACTTCACTTCAACCAGTGACTCAGTCTCTGTGCAAATCTCCTTAGGGGTAAATAGAAATAACTTAGTTCACCTCTTCTATTGTTTTAAAAGTCAAACGAGATCACCAATGTAAAACACCCCACGCACAGCAATGCCTTCAATATGATTAGCTATTGTTTTATTATTACTTTATTGTGGTCTTAGTCACTTGAGCTAATGAGTGTTTAGAGGTTTCAGTCCATAGTTGGCTGTCTCCAAGGCAGGGCAGCACGGCAGAGGAGCCTGGCAGAAGAGAAACAGTCCTTGGCAGGGCAGGTAGAAGAAAGCCCTGAACCTCGATTTCTCTTTATTCTACCCAGGGTACTGGCCCAATGGTTGGAGCCACTCACAGGTCAGTCAGTCAGTCCCTCCAGCCACACTGCTACATGCAAATCCAGTATTCACACGCCCTAGACCCAGCCGTCTCTGAAAAGCCCCCCTGTTAGTACATGAGGCTTTGGGGACACATCCAGATACAAGCCATAACAATCGTCTCCTGACTTAGGGCCATCATGAAGTCTGACTGTGTCTAATTCGTGTTGCCCTGTGTGTCATCTGACTTCACGCCCTGATCACTTTTAAGTTCTTTGTTTTGGTGTTCGAAGTTTCGTGACTGTTCTTTTAAATTTCCTCTGATGAAAGCTAAACTGCAACTCAATACCCTTCCAGCCTCAGCGTCCGTTCTTCAAAACCCCAAGTGTCCGCAGAAACAAGTTTCCAAGGCCAGTAAGAAAGATAAATGATAAGTTCCCATGAGTTTACTTTCTAGGACCACCAACCTGCCGACCTGCCGTTCCCTTCAGTCTGTAGGCTGAGCATCATGATTTCCTTCCATTAAGTAAGCCAAGTGCTGGATTTATATTTTTCAGAATTCTCAATGGTTCTTTATGTATTGCCAATTTGTCTAGGCCTAAATTCATAAAATCAGTTTTGCTGATTTTTTTCTTCCAGTTTAACTCTTCTGGGAATACATTTATTTACTTTTAAATTACATCTCTCTCTGCATCATTCCATTCTTTAGGGTTTTTTTTTCTCCTACTTTAACATCCCTTATTTCGGGACTTCTTCTACACCATTACATCACAGAATGTGAGCCCCAGTGCTCCAGGGCCTCGCTGTTTCTTAGCCCTGAGGACCTATGGATTTCACCACGTGACACATGCTCGGTAAACATGTCGAATGGATGGAAAAACTCTCTAAGCTTTGCCAACTGACTTTCTGATCTTTTTAGTAGCATCTCGGTAATCCAAATTTCACCTAAGTACCTCCAACAACAGCAGGCTCTGGACAGCATGCAGAGTGCTCCTGGCTGCACCTGCTTGCGGCAGCCACTTCCTGCACCTGCTCCCCGCGGTCCCAGTTCGTTCTCCAGGAGGCTCTGCTAAGGGCTCAGTGTTTATGTTCCACCTTCATACGCCGGAACCCTAAGCATCAGTGTCTTGGTATTAAGAGGTAGGACTTTCAGGAGGCAGTTAGGTCAGGAGGGTGGAGGCCTCATAAATGGGGTTAGTGCCCTATAAATAAGGCCTGAGAGAGTTGACCCTTTCCCTCTGCCATGCGAGGTTGCAGCTAGCAGAGTCTCTGAACCAGGAAGTCCTCATCAGTAGATCTGCCTGCACCTTTACCTTGGGCTTCCCAGCCTCTGGATCCATAGGAACAAACATCTGTTGTTATAAACACCTGGGTGTATGTTGTCCTGATACCACAGTCAGATACACAGATACCACAGGGTTGTACCTGACTCATACGGTAACCTGTAAAAACACCTCGCCTTGATTTGATTGTTAAAGTTGAACAGGATCTGAGGTTTAGTCCTAGAAATCTGCAAAGGCTCTGGGCATGGTCAATGGGCCAGCACTAAACTGATGCTCCGTTCCGGGAAGTCACCCCAATTTCTCCTCTTTTCGGCTAAATGTCCCTCATCCTCGTAACCGGGTCTGTGAGCTGATGGTTCTCGCTCCAGGACCTGCTCTAACCGGGGGAATCCTCCCCAACCTGCCCACAGACAGAGCTAACACTCGGGTGCCATCTGTCCACCGCAGAGACAGGAGGGAAGACCCATATTTCTCTACCAGTGTGTCCTGAGCTCTTCCGCAGCTGTGTCCTCTGTCCCCTCTTCAGCCCGCCGTCCTTCGAGTCTCCAGCTCTTTCTCATAAGCAGAACAAATGCAGTGGGGGCAGTGATGACAATAAACCCATTGGGTAAATTTGTGTTTTCTCTTTTTAAATCTTGTATTTGCTTTTGGCAAATCTTCCGGTATTTAGAGAACCTTTTCCTCTTCAGCATTCAATGAAAATTCCCACTCGGCTTTTTATAATTTGTAAGTTCAGTTCACACGTGTTCTTTGGTTATCACGTATGACTCGCGTGACAGCCCGAATACGGTGCTCTGCGCAGGTCACAAGGACCCCTTGCAGAGACCCACAAGGAAGTCCCCTGAGTCTCTATCTGTGACTGACAGCAAAGCCATCCTGGGCAGAGGCTTGTGGCCCCAGGTGACGCCTGCTTTCCCTTGATGCCATTCCTTCAACCACACACTTGAAAAGTCACCCACCAGTTAGGGATCCACCTCTGGGTCTCTAGCCCCATTTTCCCCCATTTCTGCACCTCATCCGGACCATTCCTATGAGAAACAAAGTATTCAGAGTTAAAGACTGGCTACCAGGTTCCTAGGCTTAGTAGTTAAAAATGAGAAGGAAGGCGTTAGAGCTGGTTGGTTGACTCCTGCCGTAATGGACCTAAGTTGGCACCCGGGCTTGCTATTTCCTTGGCGAATGCTCAGAAATCATCCGTCCCCTTCAGTTTATCTCTGGAGTGGCTCTGCACTGCTGTTGCTTCACAGAGGGCTCACCCATGCTCACGCCGTCTCCGGAACCCCTTCCCCAGCTGTGATCCTTCAAAAGCACCTGGCCTGAGGTCTAAGAAGTACTTCAGGGCGTAATTTAGCTAGAGAAGAAGGGTGGGTGGCTATTCACACACTCAGTAATCTTCTCTCCTCTCATCACCCTGAGACCAGGTCCACCTCCTCTTCTGTGCTGTTCTACACTTTCCAGCCAGAAGACCATAGACAGGGAGGTTGTTTGTTTCTTTCTTCCTCCTTCTACTTAATAACGCCTTCCTCAAAGAAGGACCTTGCACTCTGCACTCCCTGATTCCTGGCATCCTGAAGCTCTCATTTGTCCCCGCCGGTCTCACTCCCCTAGAGAGAGCCCTTTCCCAGTACAACTCATACCAGCGAAATCCCGGACGCAGCCTGCGTGCCCACCAACCAATAAATACACATACATGGCTAAACCCGGACACAGAAGGTAACATATCTCATGGCTTCTCCTCTATGAGAAACCTAAGTACAAATAACTTAGCATCAAATTAAAAGATTGTAGGAAACAGGGAGAAAGACATTGTAAAATGGGAGGAGATGGGATGAGGGGAGACAGGAGGGAGGGAAGTGAAAAGTACGGAGATGTGATAGGCATATGGACCCATACCTCACAATGTGATGCTCTGCATCACAAACACAGGCTAAGAAAACAGGGAAGGACAGAAGGATGAGTGCTCCCCCTTCTGTCCCTGTGCTTTAGGGTTCAGGTTCCTTCCCCAAGGCCTTCCAACTTCTCTGAATATTTTACCCTATAGTATGATTTGCAGGGTTTTGATCACCATTTTACGTGTTCGTATCTTCTGATCTTTGTAAATAAAGATCTCTTTCAAGGATCTTTTTTCAAATAACTAGAAGAGAAAAAGTCAGCAAGTAGGGAAAATTGTGTCCTAGCAAGAGACAAAAATTGAGACAGTGCTAAGAAAATAACTTGAGAAGTTCGTAGCCAATGAAAAAAGCTCACATTCAAATGGTCTAGACTAAGATTCTCAAAAGTAGAAAGCCGCCTCCACTATCGTCTGGATATTAAAGAGATATCTGAGAATAAAAACAAACAAGTCCGTGACTTTTTTCCTACTTGTATCAAAACCATCAAAAGTACAATGCTCACTATGAAACAACCCACATATTCCAGAGCTGTGCCAATTCTGCAGGGTGGTTTCCACAGGAGAGTTCTGTGCACACCTTCCTGAGATGGGATGACCTCTGCAGAGGGCCTTTAACATGAAATCGCAAATGCGACTTTATGGCAGAGAGCAGAGGCATCTGGGTTAGTAATGTTTACTAAACTATGTGTTATAGACCAAACCTGACAAAATTCTTTTGACATAAGATATTCATCTCTCCGGGAGCTTATCCACAGAGAAATTCAAAAAAATTTCTCATAACTTTGCTATAGAAGAAGCTACCTTCCCTAAGGGACAGAGGATGAGAACTTACCTCCTATCCAAAGACAACTACTGAGGGGTGTTCAGGCTCTCCTTATTTAAAAAGATCCCCCATTCTTCAAACTCAAATAAAATGAAACTAGATAGATACACCTACCTGTATTTCCATGCATATTACACACGCACTCTCACAGCCCTCTTTCTTGCCATCTCATCTGTCTTGAACAATGAGGTTGCCAGAAGAGTTCTTCTGGCCCAGGGCCATCATGACAAAGTACCACAATTAGGTGGCCTAGACACCAGAAAGCTTTTGTCTCGCATTTCTAAAGGCTGAAAGTCCAAAGCCAAGGTATGGTCCAGATTGGTTTCTTCGGAGGCCTGAGAGGAAGAATCTGTGATAAACCCCCTCCTTGGCTTGTGGGTGCTCATCCTCATAACTTCATGGCATCCTCCCTGAATGAGCCTCTGTCTCTAACCTTCCCTTCTGATAAAGACTCCAGTCCTACTGAATGAGGGACACCCTGCTTATTAAAGCCTCTATCTCTCAGCGCAGTCACTCTCTGAAGTGTTGGGGGTCAAACCCTCCAAATATGAAGGGGGTGGGGTCCGACCATAATGTCTCCCACTCTCCGAGGAGTCTGAGTGGCATCCACTGTTACAAGATAGATTACTCCTTGCATGCACTCACCTCTGATGGAGAAGCCATAGATAATGCATCTGGATGTCCTTTCTACCCACAAAGAATGTGTGATTCAAAGTTCTGACAACCATTTCCTGGTACGTTTAATGGCTTCTTGTTGAAAGCAATTGCGAGAAATGGTAAGATATTGACATAAGCACTCTGTTTCCCAGGCACTTAACAGAGTGGGTAAGGTGCCTATGGTGCCTTTAGCCAAAGTGAGCCAGGAGGTGTTAAGGAGACTTCGAAGCAGTGGCCCAAGAGAAAAGGAAGGGGGAAAAGTGCATCCGGCTATTGGTTGGTTAATCAGACAAACCACTGCAGTCTCTGAGACAAGAAAGTCAGACTGTGGGCAAACTGAGTAAGACCTGTGCAAGCAAAGGAGGTGGCAGACCTGACCGAGCTGACCCTAAACTTCTTCATACCTTCATCTCCTGCCTTTAGTAACAAAATCTCCACCCGACCCGGGGATGCGACGCATTCTGAGCACATATGGGGCCGTGTTCAAGCTTGCACCTGTGCAACAACCAAATCCCACCCTCCAGAGACTCTGACTCCTTTTGAATAAAAGGCCATGACCAATTAATGACACTCCTTTGCGATCCCCTAAGAGTGAAATGTATCCTTTTTTAGGTGCTGTCTTGCCTTTGCAGTAACCAATTTCTGTGTCTTTCTTTTTCCTGTTTGTTTTCTACAATAAGCATTTGTTTTACTTTACTCTAAAACCAATTTATGCTTAACTTCCATCTGACTTGACTGTGACCCACGCTGGCTGGTGATGTGCTCTCTTCCGTTCCTTTGTTAAGGGGCCAGCCTGATCTCTGTCAGCGT
Organism: Fukomys damarensis; assembly: GCF_012274545.1. Lineage (NCBI taxonomy): Eukaryota > Metazoa > Chordata > Mammalia > Rodentia > Bathyergidae > Fukomys > Fukomys damarensis. The sequence continues at coordinate 4,714,606 of NW_022900936.1, forward strand.
TGTGTCGCCTTCAGATTTTCTTCTCCCCAAGCTGACGTCCTTCTCATTTTCTCTTACTTTGTCATTAAAGTTTCACTTGTAAATTCACGCTGCTGCCTCAGTTTTGATTTCCATTATCACTGAGACAAGAACCCATATTAGCCAGTGACCAAAAAAGGCGCAAAAAAGAAGCAGAAGGAGACGTGAAGGAACATTTGATGAGAACCATCAGAGACACGGATTCGGAGTATAAAAAGGAATCCTGGAACTTCCTAAAGTGAAGCAGGATAGATGAGCACCACAGAGGAAGAACAGCCAGCACCACACTGTGGTTTGCGGTCCGCGGGAGAAATACACCAAACTCCAACTATAACAGAAATAAAAGTCCTACGTGAGAGGTCAGAGGCTGGAGTCAGATGTGAGAGGCAGGCCCGAGATGGGAATAACAGGAGCTCCAGGAAGAACAGAAGACCCAGCGGGGGAGAGCGGATAGCTACGCAGACTCCAGACGGTGGGCGGTGAAGACGCTGGTGCGGCCGCCTCGGCAGCCCCTCATCCCACGGCCGCTGTCTGCGGACAAGACCCGGGAAGCATCCCCCAGAGGCGGATCCCAAAGGGTTGGATGGAGAAGGAAGCTGGGTGGCTCTGGGGTGCTGTTCTCCCTGCAGCCCCCTCCCTCCCTCCGCCTCCACCCTTAGCCCAGCAGGGCTCAACAGACACATCTGTCCCTCAGCAGAGCAGGCCCGGAGCTGCCCTTACCCATGAGGGACAGAGAGCCGGGTGGACGCTGGCGTCAGCCTGCACCCGGCCGCATCGCCTAAGCACGCAGGGAGCTGTTAGACCAGGGAAAGGCAAGGGCCGCATCCGAGATGGAGTGGGAGAGACCTCAGCAGGGGCTGCCTGGTGAGTTCAGGGCTCTGCCGGTGCTGAGAACTCCCTCGTGGGGCAAGCACTGAATAGCAGTGAAATCAAGAATTTCTATCTTCGGTACTTCCTGGGATTGTGGGAGGAGAGCGTAAAAAGGAGGTGAGGAAATAAAACTACGCCAGATAACTGTGGGTTATACTCAGCACAGTGAAGTCTTATTTTTGAAGACAGAGCTCTATCTTCTCAACAATGGTGGTTTGTTTGTTTGTTTGCTTGGTTCAGCAAGCAATTAAGTTCTTTGGACTAAATTGCACACTCTGTCTAAGAAGCAGCCTGTTTTTTGATTCATTCTTTTTTTCCCTGGCTAGGATCTAGCCTTTAGATGCATTGTTTAGGAGCCAGCCAGGAATTCTGAAATCTGCACCCAAAATTAGGGACACCTCCCCTTTAGCTCTCTTCTTCCAGGATGCACACACACACACACACACACACACACACACTTTTAGTAGCCATGTTTTCTCCAAACTCTGCCTTCTGGGACTTCATGCCGGAAAGAGTAATGGATTTTTATTGGGGATTTCTATTCCCCAAAGGCCTTGGCCTTCTCTTGGGTTAAAAGTTATGAAAATAAATCACCCATCCTGGGCCATTCTCATCTTTCAAGCATCACCCTGTCGTCAGTTGACTGGCAAGCACTCATTATCTGAGAGCTGTTTGTTTTCTGGGCCAGAATTTATCACTGTTATCTGTTAAACTGTCTGGACCAGTAGAGACCCACGTAGGCGTTACTACAACTGGAGCTGTCCATAAGATGCAGTTTTGTCACAGATCAAGCTACATATTATTTACAAAAGTACCACAATACAACTCAAAAGTTGAAATAAGGGAATGGAAACACAGGAGCCAAAAAAGAAAGCTGGAGTGGCATTGTTAATATCACATAAAGTGGGATTCAAAACCGAAAGTACTAACTAGATAAGAGATGCTTTACGATGATAAAATCCATAGAGAAAATATAGCAGCTATAACTCTTTATGTATCATACACTGCAGACCCAAATACATAAATCCCACACTAGAAATAAAATAAGGACTTGTTAAAAAAAATACCTTTCAGTAACCCCTATACGTGCTTAATATATTACAGATCCTTTCTAAGTACCCACACAATTTGTACAGTAATAAAGCCAATTTAATAAGTATGTATAGAATATGCACATATAAAATAATTGACACTGATAGAATATATGTTCTTTTGTTACACTTGAGAAATAATTTTTTAAAGTAGTCATCTTTGTCCGCAAAGAAAATGTTTATGAATCTTGAGATGATATTCACAGACTGTGTTCTATATCTAAATATAGAATTCAAAATGTATAAGTAACAACCAAAAAATTAAGTCTTCCACATAACCTTGAATCAATAAAAATAAAACATCTAGAAATAAACAAAAATGAAAATATTCATCACCAAAAATACAATATGCAGACAAATCTGCAGTCAGAGAAAAATTCATAATTTTAAACACTCTTATCATTTAGGAAGGAAGGTTAACAACTGCCAAAAACTTTCCATTCTGTCTCCTATATTGTATGTGTGCATCTCAGTTGTTGGATTTATATATATTTATAATTATCATACTTGTCTGATGTATTGACCCTTACCTCACACCGTATATAAAAATCAGCTCAAGTTGAATTGTAGACCTAAATACAAAACAAAAAAATCACAAAGCTCCTAATCGAAACAGAAGGAAATCATCACAACCTTGAATTAGTTACAGCTCTTAGAACACAAAAAGCAGTGTATAAAAAGAAAGGTTATGAGAACTGGCATTCCCAAGGCAAGTTAGGCAGGCATCTAAGAAGAGTTTTTGCTCAGTCCATAAAATTAAAATAGATCAAAGACAGAGAGCAGGATTCTGGAGGCAGCTGCTCTGATCACAAGTCACAATCCCTTCCTTAGTTACTGCACCTGAGCTATTGTCCTGGACGTGGTCCTTGTGGGTGGTCTGGAGTCTGGGGTCCCCGTTACCCTGAGGACTTCTCAGAAAGGTGAACTTACCCAAAAAGGTTTGGGCCAGAAGATCAGTAGGTCGGTGATGGCCGCAAAGATGGCGATGAGGAGAATGGTTGCGGACGTCAGGTGGAGGTCGAGCTATCCTGGAACCCATCAACCAAAGGAGAGGTAGAGACCCAGTAGGAAGATCCCTAAAACACCAGGGCAAGAGCACAGCAGAATGATTGCTAAGCCCTTCCCTAAAGGGATGTAGTTATTTACTCATGTAAGCACACACAGGAGGAAGAGAACTATTCAAACATTGCAAGTCTATTTGATACTATGGTGACACAGGCCGTGCTCCTCCCTGGGGCAACTTGAGTCCAGTTAGTGGCCAGCATGGCTGGCTCAGTTTCCTTGCTGCAGTGGGACCACTTATCAGGCACGTTCTAGCTCTAGGGATGTGGGGATATAAATTTGAAAGAATCAATTTCTAAAAAAAAAAGATAATACAAGTGACAAAAGCGGCACAAAGGAAAATAAAAAAGAGACTAAGCACTAGAGAAACGCAAATAGTGGTCAAGATTTCATAGGTGACTTCTCTCAAATCTTCATGAGACCATTCATTCCTAGCTTATCCAAAATGTTCAGAAAAGATTAAACAAGCAGAATCTAGAATATTCATTCTAAGAGGCCAATGTAATCTCAATTTTTTTTTAGACACACTGGCTATGTAGTTCAGGCTGGCATTGAAGTCACTATGCAGCCAAGACTGGCCTCAAACTCACAGCCTCCTGCCTCAGCCTCCTGAGTGCTGAGACTGGAAGCGTGCACCACCACACCTGGCTGTAATTTCATTTCTAAGAGCAAAAAGGAACAATGCAAATTATATACATCATATAATTTTGTGTGCATCATTATACCTACACACACACAGCTCATTTTAATCATCAACATTCTTGTAGATATTATAAATAAATAGTAGTGTTTTAGCAACTTTCTTGTCACTGAGACACAATACCCAATACAACTTAAAGAAGGACAGTTTTATTTTGGCTCACATTTTGGTCTGTGGTCAGCTGGCTCCAAGGCAGGATGGCATAGTGTAAGACTTGAACAAGCTAAAGTGACTCCATGCTAATAGGCCAGACTGTGCTTCTTCATATGCTAATTGCTACCTGGGTTAACAGCCTGCCCAGGGGCAAATGGTTTGACAAAAGGTGACCATAGAACATTTCCTGCATGAGATAAACAATGTGTTTACAGTCTTGTTCTGTGAATTCCCTGACTCTTTGTTTAGAAAAACCTTATAAAAAGTACCTCAGCCCCTGAGCAGTGGCCTCTCTGAGCTACCTGGCTCCGGGGAGTGCTGTCTGGCCAGACTAATTAAGGTCTATTTACCATCTGGCCTGGTGTGTTCCTTCCTGGGTTTCTGGTTTCTCTGTCGAGCTCCCGGAGCCTCGCTGGGTGTTAGGGCCCAACATCATGGAGGCCTTTTTGGCTGTTCACGCTCCGTAGAATAGAAGTGAGACTTTAAGTCTTACAATAGCAGAGGGGACTGGTAGGAAAGAGCTGCTTACAGCATGGCAGACAGGAAGCAGAAGGCAAAGGGGCCTGAGGAGGGAGAGAAACACTTCCGGTTCATGCCCCCATGACCACCTCTTCTGAACAGGCCTCACCTCCTAATGTCACATTTAACTCTAGCCTCTGCATGAACCAATCACCCTTTAGAAGCCCTGCCTTTGAGTACAAGAGGCTTAGGAGGGATAACCAGATATAAAGCATACAGTTAGTAACTACCTAAGTCCAGTTGTATTCTTAAAGTACATTATAATCAAGCAGAACTTATCCCAGGAAAACAAAAATGATTCAACATCAGAAAAATCTATCAGTGCAACTCACAATATTAATAAATAAAAATAAAATATAATCACATAAATATCTCAGTCAATAATAAAAGTATTTGACAAGTTTTGACATATGCTTCATGATTTCAAAGATCTTAGGAATAGAAATAAATGTCTTGAAAGGGGTCGCGCGTGTCCCTTCGGGAGCCCCCTCCCAATCAGGTCACTCACACACCGAGAGGTCCGGCAGGAGATCTTTAATGAAGGGAATCAGGCGAGGCACAAAGGCCAGGAGGCAAAGAAAGGGAGGCGGGGTCCCAAGGAAAGGAGTGTTGGCTCATTTATAGGGTCTTGGGTGGGAGTTTTGCAATTAGGGGAAGAAGCTGTTTTTTAACCTATTGCAGGCCACATTGCCTTATAAGGTCTTAGTCCTGCAGAAGTCCCTTATCAGATGTTGGCGTCATTTCTGGGAAGAATTGAACTCGGGGAGGAAAACGAAACTTAAGTTGGGAAAACGAAACTTAAATTGGGAAAACGAAACTTAAATTGGGAAAACGAAACTTAAATTGGGAAAACGAAACTTAAATTGGGAAGAACCCAGAAGTCAGGTATAAAATGGTGGAGTTTAAAGTAACATGTACAATTTCCTAACACGTCTTAAATTCAATAAAGCTTTTCTATCAAAATCTTAGTCAACATTAGTGGAAAGATACTAGAAATATTTCAAAACCAGGAGCAATACAAGGATATCCATAACTACAATGTCTGGCCCCTCTATAAGGAAGAAAAACACAACAGGAGGTGTAGGTTTTGGTAGGAAGAGAGAACTTTCATTTTTGTACCAGCTAAGAAAAACAAACAGAATCAAGAGATAAATCCTCCAGTGGGGACTGGGTTCAGAAAAATCACTAGAAATGATCTTGACCTATAGAGATGCAATAGCATTGATACAGAGCACTTTAACAGCAAAAAACCCTAGGAAATGTCACAATGTAAAATAACTTCTTGCTTTGTCTAGTTCAGAATCAACAGACACCTCAACAGGCATCTAGTCACCCTCAAAAGTTTTGTAAATGAAAAGAAGCACTGTTAACCTTGCTGAGCAGACACGCCCCTCCCCCTGGGCTAGAAGAGATAACCAAATGAAATTTAAAGGTAACCTCCCCTATCAAAGCAGTGCTACATCCTGGTTGAAATTCAACTGCCTGGCCACCATGCTTTGAATGTCAGCAATGTGAACTGTGAAATTGCAATGTAACCACCTGGATGAGATCAAGGCTGTAAAACCCTATAAGAGAAGGAGTTGTAGCCGAGTACTGGGGTCAATCAGGGCACTGCTTGGGTATTAATTTAACCAAGAGGGCACAGGATGTCTGTGAAGACATTCAGACTCTGATACAGGCCACACTCACTCATGCAGGAGAATCCCAACCCACCTCCTCACTGTACTGGACTCTGAAGATAAATCCATGAGCAAAATTCCCCCCCAAATAATCCCTGTAGCAGGAGACATAAAATTAAACTAACTATCAGTACATTCCATAGGCTAATACATGAATGTAAGTTTCATGGGGTAAAAGTAAGCAGTGGCTTGAGCGACTTCAGGAAGAAATCTGTCCCCACGGTGGAAACAGCCCTTGTTCTGGACATCTTGGCACATGTATCAGCCACCCCGCAGGCAGGTCAGGCGGCTGTCAGCCATCGGTGTCTGGAATTCAGGCAAAGAGAGAAAGGGGTATGAAACTGTGTGGGTCAGGCGCCTGAAATTCATACAGGAAGAGGTGAGCTTGGACAACAGGAGTAGGTGGAGACAGAGAAGGGAAGAGGTCCCAGGAGCAAGCACCAGGGAGGATGGAGAAGGCAGCTTAGGAGACTCAGCGGGACTGCTGGATGGAAAGGAGGACCCCGAACATCAGGAAGAAGCACTCAGAAGGTTCAGGTGCTCCTGGCAGCTGCAGGCCAAGGCTGGGGTCTGATCACTAGAAATTTGGAGACGGGGAGACCACATGAGCCGGCTGAGCATGTGCAGAGGAAGCTCAGAGCTGTCCCCTCACCTTCTCATGGAGGAAGGAAGTGGATCAGCAGCTGGGGACGAGGCTGGGGGACAGGATGGCAGGAACCAGGGAAGGGGGAACCTCCAGAAATCATCACCAGTGAGTGAGGTGACTGCAGGGGGCATGGATACACCCTGAGATGTTTATGGTCATCAATGTGAGATCCCTATGCAGGGTTGTGGGTTTTTCTGCAGCCCCATCCCATCTGTCCATCAGCATGGGCCAGGAGGACAGAGACAATCACATTTCAACAGAGCTGTGGTGTCATCCAGCCAACCCAGTTCAGCAGTAAGTGCAACAAAGCAAGAGAAACCAGGGAGTCGCAAACACAACTCTAAGGAACTCTGCTGCAGCCCAGCAGGACGTGCCCACGTCAGGAGAGGGAGAGGCAGCCAAGCCCAGTCCGGGAGACTTTCATAAGCCCTCTAGTTGCTGTCCCTGTCAGTGATCTGCTTTTAGCTAACTTTAGAAATCACTGGCTTTGGAGGTCACATGTCTGAGCAATGTACCATTAGTCCCTCACCAGCAATCTTGGCTGGAAAAAAATCAACTACATATACTGACATCATAAAGAATGAAGCTGGGCACAGTGACGCGCAGCTATAATCCCAGCACTCAGGAGGCTGAAAAGGGAGATCAGTATTTCAAGACCACCCTGAGCTATATAGCAAGTTCAAGGCCATCTTGGGCTACACAGTAAGACTCTGAGGTCAGCAGACTGTGTTCCAGAGGTCGCACGGAATCGTGGGGTTGCTCGAGTATTAGAGCGGGGTGGGGGTGGGGGTGGGGGTGGAAAAGGCAGAAAAAACAGGGAAGGTTCAGACACCTTCAGAGATTGGGAATGAGGAGAGGAGTCCCCGAAATTCCAGGGCCTCTTGTGATGACAAATACGGATAAAAAGGCACACAGAGGCAAGTTGTGTGTTGACCAGCACGTGTTGAGCCTGAGGGGTGCTGGATCCATAGCAGAAGAGGATTTCCTGTAACCCCTGCAGGTGGAGGCGGGAGACCCCAGAGGGAAGCTCCACCCCCCAGCAGCGAGGCTGTCCTCGGACCACTGCTAAAACCCTTATTGGTGGAGAAAAGGAGAGCTGGAACGGGAGCTCAGTTCTGGACGCAGGATTACTCCATCCGGGGCACACAGGGATCACCCTGGACCGGTGTTCATCCAGGCCAGCCTTAAACTCTCCATCCTCCTGCCTCAGCTTCCCAAGTGCTGGGATCACAGCCCTGCCCCACCATGCTTCATTGAAAGATGACTTTTCAATGAGAAACAACAGAAGAAGGATATCACTCTCCTGTCACGACCTATCAATGCAGTCCAAGGGTGATAAAATTCCAAGAGGTGTTCTGAAGAATTCAGCAAACTTAAATATTTTAATGGAGGAAGAAAGGTCAAGAAAGAGCTAAGTCAACTTTTTAAAAGCCAGATAAAATAGGGAACTCTCCCCACTGAGCATTAAGGAGCCAAGGGCTGTCCTGAGAATGGAAAGGCATGGTCGCAGGCCATCACGCAATGGAACTCCGGCTGAGGTGGGAGGACTGCTTGAGCCCGGGAGTTTAGGATCAACCTGGACGACGCAGTGAGGTGACATCTCCAAAAAGTCAAAGCGTCACCAACACAAAGCGGGAAAACCCATGGAGGAGACAGAAAACAGAGTGCAGAGGGAACCTGGTGGTCTAACACTGTATCTAGGGATCTAACTCAGTAAAAGTGGCAACAAACCCAGGAAGAAAAGAGAGCATTGGTCAGGAGATAGCACAGGGGAGGATATATTAGCCAAATATAATTAAATTTCTACCTGACTTAATAGTGGTGATGTACAGATGAATGCAGTGCCTGTATGAGAAAGGCAAAATGGTGACATTAACAAAAAGAGGTGCAAGAGTATATCCCTGAAGATCTGCAGATAGGGTAAGACTTCTTCAACAAAACTTCAAACACACACAAGAAATAAATTTGATTATGTGAAAATGATTGTGTTCAAAAAGGTCCCCGGGACAAGGATGATACCTGAGGGACACAGAGATTCTGCAACAAATAAAATCAGCCAAAAAAACACAGGCTAAGGAGCTCCTGGGACCCAACAAGAGAGTTTCAGCAACCCTGAGGGGAAGACGGGGAGAAGCGATCCGCAGAGGAGGACCATGGAAGATGGGGCCACAGGAGGCGAGCTCCAGGCAGCCAGCATGTGCAGTGTGCAGTTAATCCCACAGAAAAGCACCCTATGCCTATTGGCTGGGCACACACTCAAAAGCTGGCTGGAGCCAAGGGCTGGCAAGGGTACAGGGGTCTGGAACCGTGCCTGCCAGGGGAAGACAAGCAGGGGCCATTCTGCTTCTGGAGCAGATTCAGCCAATTGAGGCCCAGCACCTCTACCTATAGAATCCAGCAAGGTGTGTGTGTGTGTGTGTGTGTTTTACTGGCGATCAAACCCAGGGCATTCACACTGAGCTGCTACATGTATAGCCATTTTTGTAATTTTTATTTTTGAGACAGGGTCTTATTAAGTTGCCCAGACAGAGCTCAGACTTTTGACCCTCCTGCCTCAGTCTCCCAGAGTGCTGGGATTACAGGTGTGAACCAGACACTCAGCAGGACCCACAGTTCTGAGCCCAAGAGCTTGCATGTCCCTGGGAGATGCGCCAGAGAATATTCCTGGCAGCCTCCTCTGTGGGACAAGGAATTCAAGGCAGCCCACACCTGGTGCTGGGAGCTGACACAGATGAAGGTTTTCTTCCACAAGAGCACAGTGACCCAGCAGCCACCCACCATGAGATACCTGTTGGGAGCAACTCTACATCATTTTGGGGAAAAATCATTTGATTCCGCCTAGTTCTCCTGCCTACTGACCAGCTATGGCATTCAAGACACTGCTCCATTTTGGCCTCTGGTCACAGCTAGGACCTCAATGGTCCGGTGATGCTGTGATGCTCCAGGACAAGATTGCACCCACTGAAGACATCCTGGGAGGAACAAAACCCTCACCTGTGTAGTTCCTCATCATTCTAGGATTTCCACCACCCTTGCATGATTTGAGTAAAAGATTGAGTTGGCACACAGCTGGGTCAACTGGCACAGAAGCCCAAGCCCTCCACAGGAGGTCCTCTAGCTAGCAAAAGGGTAATGCTGGGCAGTAGGCTCACCAGTTTAAATCGAAAAATTTACCTGTGCTGGATAACATATCAATGGTAACTTCTCTGGACTGAGCATCTCCCTGAGCATTCTTACGAGCCTGTTCCCTGATTAATGAATGCCAAAGTGGAGATGCTAGGGCTGGGGATTTAAGTGGTTCTGCAGCCTGCCTCACAAGCACAAGAATCTGAGTTTAATCCCAGGTACCAAAAAAAAAAAAAAAAGGTGGGGGTGGATCCTGAGCAGGGGATAGGCACGTTTTTGCAAGGTGAAAAACATCATGGAACCAGAGGATAAGCCTGAAGTCCATTGTCCAACAAACTGTCTACGGGCTTTGGATGCCATTCGTTAGCACGCTCTGCCTGAGGTCCTTCAGGACATTAAAACCAAGTGAGGCGTGAACGTAGATGTCCACCTCTGGGTTTTCGGGATCAGGCAGAATTGAGATAGGGTAGCAGAAAGGCTCTTCAACCGCCTTGCCCACTGTCACGGCCTTTTGCAGGGTACCGCAGCAAGGAGTGGCCCAGAAGTGGGCTTCACAAGAGGGGCAGCTGGACCTTTGCGAGCTACCTGAGGAGGCTGAGGGGCCCGGGAATTGGGGTCCTTCTCAGGACCGGCTGTGGCGCTGGAGCAGAAGCAGTGAGATGAAAGCACACGGGGGAGAAGCCGAACAAGGGGACGCTTGGCCAGAAGGGCGAGTGGAGGGGGAGTGGCCGAGGTCTCCTGAGCTGCCGCGACCACTCCAGTGGAATCTGTGTGACAATGCCGACCACCTGGCGGAAACCGGATCTGAGGTATCGTCCCCTCGGGGTCAAGCCTCCTGGAGGTCCTTGGCATGCACCGCGTTAAAAGTCAGCCAAAGAAGGGATCGTTGGTTTCTTCGCCTGCAGCTTGGGGACAATGGGTTCTGTTACAATTTTGATTTATTTTCTATTGATCTCTGTGTGTTTGTGTTTTTTGAAAATGCCTAGTGGTTTTCAAGAAGGAGAAGGATTAGATGTACCCAAAGATATGGAGGATAAGAATGTCACTGTTTGGACACAGCCTTCTCAGTCAAATAATAACTGAACAGAAGGTGCATTTGAGGGGAATATTTCTTTTAAGGAAATAGTTCTCAGGAAAATAGCATGTAATGTTACAGACGTTACTGATACTTCATCAGAATTACCACATATTGTCAAACATCTGAGAAACAATGATTCATTGGGGAAAAAATGGCCACTGGCATATTATCAGCTAAGATGGAAAGAAAGCTTAAACTCCTGCTAACTTTTCACAATGTATTCTATAATGATGTATTTGGCAGGCGCCAACTCAGCAAGCGGAAATAGATGCCTAGAGAGATCAGCTCATTGCCCCTGACTTGCTATAAGGAAATAGAAATCTGTATAAAGGAAGCTCTTTGAAAAATAAATTTTGCAGCAGCATTTGCAAACTTCACCTCGGTGTTGAGTGCTTTTGTCTGACTGTCATCACCGAACCTGCTCCCACCTTTCAGAGAACCTGTATCTCCTCGTGAAATCCCGTGTTTGCTGCCCTACGGTCGGTAGCACTGAGCTGACTGAGAGCACTGGAGAGCGGAGTGGACTGAGGCCCACGTGGGCAGCGTCTGGGGGGAAAGACCTCGACCCCTTTGCCAGGCCTCACGGAAAACGGAACCTACGTGTTCCCAAGCTATTAAGTAAGTGGTCCCTTCCTGGGGAAAAGATGGGATGCACATTTTTATATCTTTATCAAATTTATCACAGCGTCTTTTTGTACCTGATACATAGCTTGCTTTAACAGCAACTTGAGCAATTTGACAAAAGTTTTGCTGATCTGATGAGAGAGACTGACCCATGTTGCCAACTCATCAAAGATAGCCGGTTTCCTCCCAGCAGGACACACTGACCCCCAGGGTCCCACGTCCAATTCACATCTACAGCAGAGGGCACCAAATGTGGGGGACCGGGAAAGGGGACGTCACTAGAATCTCTGCTTCAGGTCCTAGTCTTTGCCGCCCAGAGCAGCCTTGATCAGGCCTAAAGCTCAGCTTCTTTTCATTTTGTCTACACTGTCAATTCAACTTGTGCAGTCATGGCTCACAGGAGCCCAGGACCTGATACACAGGGTCTGGTGACGTCCCCTTTCCCTGTACCCTACAGATGCCCTATGTACGTTATCTCAGATGCATCACCGACATGTGGCTTGTTTTAAAAAAGAGCAGAGATCTGTGACACAAGAATTTAGTGCCTCTTTCTTAAAGTGACTACAAAGCAATGATGGCCATTTTGTAAGAACCTGTAACAGAACGATGCACATTAAATGTTTGGTTGGGGAATGGGGTGGTGGCCCCACTGTGATGACCACCCAAGCTTGGCCCTGGCCCCTGTGACAGCCAGCAGGTTCCTTGGGCAGAAGGCCATCACGGCAGTGACCCCTGGACAAGCGGGAGCCCTTAGGACAGCCCTACCCATAGGCAGCACTGGAGAGGCTTGGCATGGTGTTGCTACTATTAAAAAGAATTAAATACTAATGGAAATTAAATAAGAAAATAACAGAGGCCCTTGCACCAAATAGCACTGAAACTACGCCAACAGTGCAAGAGGGTGATTGCAAGGTGTGATTGAAAGATATAGTAAATGTTTACATTTTTTAAATGTATACAATAACGGGCATGCTGCTATTGATATCCCCCTCACAATCCTCCTCCTCACTTCAAACACTTATTGTATTATTCTTTCCACTCTCTGAAGCAGTTCTGGAAGTCTTCTTTCATAAGGGTCTTTACAAGTTGTCATCTAATTGAAAGCCTGGCTTCATAAAAGCATGGTGTCGTGTCCTTGGTATGGCTGTGTGTAGATGTCCCCCCAAAACCTCATGCAATCATAGGTGGGGCTTTTCAGAGGTGGCTGGATCTATGGTGTGTGATGCTGAGATCAAGGTACATGATCACCAAACTAGTCCACTGACTGATTCGGCACAGTTCTGGGTGTGGATAGTGGCAAGGCTCACCCTGGGAGTGGGTGGCACCACCCAAAAGGTGGGTAGCCTGGAAGGGATAAAACTCCCAATGCCTTTCCGCCACACCACTCTGCCTTAGTACTAGCCACATATGCATTGAAACCTCTACAAACTGTGAACTGAAATAAACCTTTCTTTCTTTAACTTCTGAGTGTTGGGTATTTTGCCTCAGCAATGAAAAAAGTAATTAAGACACTGTCCTCTTTCACCTTATTCACAGGAGCTGGTACTATGGGACTTCTGGCTTTTCCCTAAAGTCAGAAATTAAATAAGTGTACACCTCTCTCCTCATCTCTGAGACAGAATACCCAACACTCACAGCTTAAAGGAGGAGAGGTTCATCTGGGCTCACGGTTTCAGTCCGTAGCTGACTGTGAGGCGGAAACAGCATGGCGAAAGGGGCTTGGATGGAGGCAAGCGGCTCACGTCATGGAAGCCAGGAAGCAGAGAGAGGAGGGAGGAGCCCAGGCGGGAGATGAACACTCCCAGGTCACGGCCCCATTCTCCCTTTTGCGTGTGTTTTCTTAGAAGCTGGGTTGGCCACACACACCACACACCCGAGGTCAGCAGGCTCCCTTGCTCTGGCTTCAAAATGAACTCAGCAAAGGGGCTGTCCAGCAGGAGTCTGGGAGGAGGAAGAACAACAGTGTGAAACTTTGGTAAGACAGAGACCATCTCGGGGACAAGGGCAGGTGTACTTCTGTGTCCTTGAACTGCTACTCATTAAAAATGCAATTTGTGTTTTCTTCTGAGACACTCCAGGACTTAAAAGCTGCTTTTGCTAGAAAGATTTAAAAAATAATAAAATAAGCAATGACTCTTCAGTAGACTTCCCACATTGCCCGATCAGAACAAAGTTTGATTTCATTTTTGTCTTCAGCTCCTTTATTACCTTAAAACTTCAGGTTAGGTCCCTGCTAGTTGTGCTTGTGACATGTTAATCACTTAGGGAGTAGGTCTGAAAACTGGCAATACAAGGTTGATTAGCCCAAAATTACATAACAGGTGTCATCCCATTTCAAGACTAAGGACGTGAAGATAAGAGAGTTGCAGGAACTTTCAACCACCGCCAGACATCTGCTCTCCCACCATTGCACACAACCTGAAAGCACCTTGGACTCCAGAAGACCCTCTGAAAATCTGATGCTTCCCCAAGCAGAGGCTGTCACCTCATGCTGGCCACACAGAGACTTTCCCACGGCCACCATGCAGATCCAGAGCTGAGATCCCGATGAACCAGGCTCAGGCCCACCCCAGCAACTCCACAAAATCAGGTCCTTTCACCGTATGGATGGGCCTCTCCCTCAGAGCTGACAGGTCCCTGAGCTGAAGTCCCTTCCCCATTTTCTCCCACTTCCTAACTCTGCCCTGTAAGCCCGCCTGCACAACGAGACCTCAGAGGCCTACTCTGGCCAAGCTGAGGTTCCATTTCCTCTTGAGAGGGACTTCCTCGGACCCTGTCCAGTGACCCTGACACTCCCTCTCTGACCTGTCCTGCCCAGTGGTTCTGGCCACTGCGCCTCCCTTGTGACTTTCTCCTTCTGATTCCTCCGTCCGCTTCCTCTCTCCTGTTCCTTTGGTCCTACGGGTGGTAATGACTGTCACTATGCCCTCTCTACTCCTATTTCTGCACTGACCCCAGCAGCTTCCCTGCACTTGCTTGTACTTTTGTACTCAGTGCTTGTATTTGCCTTTCTTGGGTTTCCCTATCTTATATGTGCTATTCCTTTTCTGTCGGGACCTTGATCCTAGTCGCCTAACACCAGCTATCTCTACTTGGGCCTTGTACACTCTCTTTATATGACTTCTCTTTCAAGAAACACCTCTGTCCCCAACCACTTTTTTTTGTACCAGGGATCGAACTCAGGTTCTTGAGTTTTTGGGCAGGTGGCAGCACCACTGACCTAAATCCCCAGCCTGCCAACCATTTTATAGGCTAAGCTGACAGCTTTTTCTTAGCACTTAAGATTTATTGAGCATTTATTATGTTCCGGGTACTGCACCCAACAATCTAGATGCATTTTATATGTAATTCGCACAACTCCAATAAGTAGATCCAGTTTCTATCCTCATATCTGAGGACTGTGCTGCTCATGGCCAAGGCCACAGTCCATATGGCTTCTGCTTATCAGTGGAAGTTACCAAGAATCTTTGATCAAGATCTTCACTGATTTTGCATCGTCATTTTGGAGAAAATTTTGTTAGTTGTAAGTTTCTTCTCAAAATGACTCATGGAGCTCTCAGACTGCCCGAGCATTGAAAATTAGTCTATATTAGTCTGAAGTCTTGAGGTAATTTCCCCCAGTTGATGGAGTAGCTTTGCTACCAGATCTAGGGGCACTAGAGGCTCCTTCCGGAGGTGGTTTCTAGGTTCTTTCTGTCCTGAGCAAAGAGCTGGTTAAGATAAGTGCAAATGGTGGCAGAGTTTTATTAAAAGTAGGAGAAGAAACAAGCTCTGCAGAGCAAGTTAGGGCCGAGTAAAATCAGTAAGTACACATACAGCATGAGGGCGGGCCACCATGCAAGTGTGGACACAGAGGCAAAAAATCAGTGTGGTCTGTCCCTTCTGTGTCATCCACTCTCCAGGCTGACACCAGGTCTAGGTATCCTGGGTTTCCATAGGTATCCTGCTCCACTTCTCACCAGAAGTCCGCACACAGGGCTTTGGGAATTGTTCTGGGCATGCGTGCAGGATCTTGTTAGTAGTGGGTCATGCACGCCTACTTCCCAAGCCAGCTTTGCCTCGCCCTAATCTCCTGTCTCTAAACAATGGCTTCCCAAAGTCCATACCCACTTGGAATCTCAGAACGCAACCTCAGCTGGAGACAAGGTCTTTGCAGGTGTAATTAAGCTAAAGATCTCGAGGTGGCCCTGCTTTAGGGTGAGCTCTAAATCCAGTGGTCAGTGTCCTGTCACAGGAGGTGGGGGCATGTGAAGACGGAGGCAGGGACTGGAGCGAGGCTGCCCCCGCTGAGATACCTGGAGCGTGGTCCTGTAACACCTCAGTTGTGCACTCATGCCCTCAGACTGTGAGAGGGCACAGTGTTGCTATTTCAGGTTACCAAATTCATGCTAATTTGTCACCTAGGAAACTGATATAGTTGAGTGGAGCCATTCTAGAAACACACTCTAAGCCGAAGCAAGTGATCCACCCATAAGAATAACACAAGAGAAGGGAAACTTCAGAGACTGTCGGTCTTGTTAACCCACCATTCTGTGTCTAGTGAGAGTCCTGCCACATCGCTGACGGGCAGTGCCCCCTGGCTGGTTCTGATGGACACCCGGGGGTGAACCTGAGGATTAGAAGGAAAATGGAAGGCGTCTGGATCCCTCTCTCTGGGCACCTTATGCTCTGGGATTTTCACCCAGGCCCTGTCTCTGTAGGAATCTCAGCAGCAAAAGCAGGCAGTGCTAGCACCCACCCTGTAGCTGGGACCCCTGGGCCATGTCCCGGGACATGCTGCACCTTGCATGGGACACTTTGTGCAGGAGCTGGGACCTCAGGAACCTGGAGCAGAAAGGCGGAGACACTTTAGACTTCCAGAAACGTCACACTGCGGGATGAGAGGACCAGCTTTGCTCTTTAACAGCCCCATTACCTCTGAAGAAATGCAAGCCCTCAACTAGGTGAAGACGTGAATCCCACAAGGTATAATAAATGGGCTGATTATCTAGCTCCGTAACCCTTGAGAACTTCTTCACAAATGGGAATAAAAACACCTTAGCCAAACTCAGGGTGAGGTGGAGTAGAAAAAATACAAACAGTAGAAAGGAGATGAGGAAAATCATAATTTTAAAAGTGAACTTTTAAGAGAAGCACAGCTTTAGGGCACAGCGTTATCCAAGGTTACAAGACTTTCTACTTCCCTTTCAGGAAACTATCTCCAAACTTCCTAAGACTCTTAAAAGACACAGTAAAACCTGAAAATTGGACCTCCACCTTCATCTGTTAAAGAAATTTGTAAATTCCACACAATTCCTCCCTCTGAGATCACACAAACACACCCAACTCCAGGCCATAACGTGCCTCGCCTCTCAACCCCACCTTCTGAGTCTAGGGCTTTGATTCTGCTGAATAGAATCACCCTGTGCCTCTTAGTGAGACGTCCCTCCAGTGCGGGGTGAGCGGAGGTCCCCACAGCCTCTTAGGGGGTGAGTGATTTGGCCAACATGGACAGTAACTCATGTTTATCATTTTTGTTTTCATGTCTTTAATTATAAGGCAGTCTGAAAGTCTCACGAGTTCAGAGATGGGGTTTTCAGGAGGTGACTGGATCATTGCGTGCTGTACTCAATGGTGGATTGATCCACTAAATTCATGGCTGAATGTGCTATTAGCAGGTGGGGCCTGGTTGAAACTGGCAGGTAACTTAGGGGTGACCTGGAAGGGTTTGGAAGGGTGTATTCTTGTCCCAGGAGTGTTCCCTCTCACTCTGTCTCCCTCCCTCCCTCCTGTCCCCTCCCCCTTCCTGGCCACCATGGTTCAAGTGGCTTTCCTCCACCATGCCCTTTGACTATACCTTCTCTATCTTGGATCCAGTGACCACAGACTGTACTCTGGGAAACCAGGAGCCAAAGTAAACCCTTCTCTTTTACACTGCCAGCCTCAGGTGTTTTGTCCCAGCAATGGGACAGCTGACTAACGCAAAGAGTTTTCAAAAGCTGCTTTAATGGCTCTTATTATTAATAAAATATAATAATTAAACATTATTAAATGATGACTTCTAAGGACTGAAAAAAAGATCAGAGGCTAAAGAGGATTTTTACTTTCTCTGTTATTTCAAAAAAACTTTTGGCTGTAAACGTGTTACACTGATAATCTCTTGAAAGGCTAACGCTGATGTTGAAGGGGTTGGGAGACCCCACCTGGCTCATCAAGGAGCAGCATATGGTGGCTTTGTTCCTGTAAGTCCTGTGTATTGGCACCCTCAACACAGTCCATAGTCACACTTGCAGCGTCTGAGTGCGTCTTCAGGAAAGTTCTCAACGTCTAGACAGTCACTTCAGTGGGACATGGCAATTGAGTGCTTTGAGAGTGTGACATGCCCTGTAGCTTTTATTGCTATCTTACTGGAAGAGACTGACAGGGACACACAGACACAGGGAGAGCAGGAAACCACAGAGACAGTGGCAGAGAATGAGAGAAAAAAATAGGAAAAAGACACAGAGATACAGAAACACAAAGAGAGAGACAGAGACAGAAACAGAAATAGAAAGGGGAAAAGAGACAGAGATGAAGAAATAAACAAGCCGGAAGAGGACTGAGGATTTAGCTCAGTGGTGCCACTGCCTGTCTCGCAAACACAAGATCCTGAGTTCTATCCCTGGTACCAAGAAGAGAGCAAGCAAGCAAGCAGGAGAGAGAAGCACAATTTCTCTGTAGCTTTGCAGAGGCTGGGGGAAGGGGTGTATGCTGGGATCTCTGTAGCATTGGGAGCCTAATAACCCTCAGCACACCCGGCTATCTTCCCCAAGTCCATAGCTCAGGACAGTTTTTCAGGCAGGGTTGGGGTCTTACCAAATTGCGCAGGTTGGCCTCAAACTCACGTCCTCCTGCCTCTGCCTTGACAGTGGCTGGGATTGCGGTCCACACCATCATACCTGGCTGCTCAGGGCAATTCTTCCCTAACTAATGTGGCCATCAAGACAGGAGAGGAAGCGCCTCCAACCCATAACCCTGCCATTCCCACAACTTCACTTGCCAGCCCCCAGGGAACTCGCCTGATTGGAAACTGTAGCACTGGGGAAGATTAGAGGCCACAATCTCCTTCAGGAACCAGTTACACCTCACAGGAATGGGGGGCTTTCTGGCCTGGGGAGCTGTGCTGAGCACCTGCCCTGGACTTTCAGGGTCCTCTCCACACCTCCCCTGGGCAGGTACCACCTCCTGTCCCCAGTGGAGACTTGCGAAGCTCCTGCAGCCATCAAAAGGAAGAGCCAGGAGACAGACCCTGTCCTTTCTCCCAGGCACGGAGCCCCAGACACAAAACCACGGTTGCCCCGGAGGTCCCGCCCCTGTGACTTTAAGGAGCTAAGAAGCCAGGCAATGATGGCTCACTCTGGTAATCCCAGCACTCTGGGGGGCTGAGGCAGAAGAACTGAAAATTCCAGTTCAGCCTGGGCAATTTAGCAGCTTAGGGAGACCCTACTTTAAAAGAAAAAATTTTAAAAATGCTGGGGATATAGTTAAGTGCAAAGACCCTGGATTAATCCCCAGTACTGCAGGTGGGGAGGCAAGAGCCCAGCCATCCTCTAGAAGATGTAACCATTGTGTCACCGTGAGTGACTTACTGTCAGGGACTTGGTGGAAGGGACCTGGCCCTGGCCTACACGTCCCTGTCCTTGCACATTCTTCTGCACACACCCTTAGCCGCAGCCATCGCCCCAGGCAGCCACCAAGGTGAAGAACTCACCTGGAGCAAGGACAACAGCAGGGGGCAGTGTTGTCACAGTCCACACCCCAGTCCTCCCGCAGGGAGCAGAATGTCCTCCCACCCCAGGGCAGGACGCTGTGTACCCACAGAGCAGCCTCCTGAGCTGGGGCACATTCGATGGTGATCTTCAAGGTCCAGAGATTCCAACCAACATCCGAACAACTCCAAACACAGCCAACGCGTGCTGACCTGTAGGACTATTTTCCAAAGCAGGCGCAGGGCCTATGCACTGAGCCATGGCAGAGCCTCCCGGCCTGGACGGAGGGCCTGGGGCTAAGCACATGGCAGAATTCTTCTCACTTTGTTCTCACCACGTTCCGGTGTGTTGCTTTAGATCGACCAAAGAAAGGGAATTGGAAAATAAGAGCACCAAGTGCTGAGTACAAAGCTCAATGTTTTACTATTTTTGTTTGTTTGTTTTGTTTTGTTTTTTTGAGACAGGGTCTCACTACATAGTTCAGACTGCTCTGGAACTCACTGTGTAGCCCAGGCTGGTCTCGAACTCTCAGTGATCCTCCTGCCTCAGCCTCCCGAGTGCTGGGATTACAGCCCTGTGTCCCCACACCTGGCTCAGTGTTTTACTGTCGTGTCCTCCAAAGCGACTGCTGTCATGGATCAAAATGAGCTGGAAGTAAGACACATTTTTACTGTCACTAGATTATCTGAATCAACACTGCCCGTTCTCTAGAATTCAGAAGTAATCCTCTTTTCTGGCTCCATACTCCCAGTCTCAGGCATTTTATTAGCTTGGGAATCTATCTTGTCTTGAACTTTCAAGACTGCTTAGCAATCAACCACAGATGGGCTAAGAATGCCACTAGTGTGGGCAGCCTCAGGAATCACAGGTTGCACAGCAAGTGCCACTTCTAATCCAGCTTTTCTGGCATCAAAGAACGGATGGCAAAACCCAGAGCCAGCTACTCACAGAAGCAGACTGTCATAATCGTCAGGGTTTTCATAAAACAGGCCCAGAGGAAAGGCTGGCTCTACCAAGCCCTTAGACATTCTCCATGGCTCTGTGTATACTGATGAGAAATACTGAAAGACCGCGTGAAGTCTATGGGGACCCCAGCATCAACTGCACATGTGCAGGAGCCTGGGGGCTGCAGGAACCATATGGCAACCTGAGCTACCTCATCAGCTGCGCTAGCATTTCCCATCATCCTTTTTAAAAATAATCAGTGACAGGACAGGTACGGCTTACATTTCTCCCTGGGGAGCCTTCAGCCTGAGCTTTGTCCTGGCCACCATCACAGCCAGCAGCTTTCCTGTGCCCAAGGGAACACAGAAGGGCTTTGTGGTGGGAATTCGCCTCCTGGCCTGAGCGTCTGGGGCTCTGGGAGCCCCTTCTGCTGCAAGGACAATGCTGTTGCCATAGTTACCAGGCTCAAGCTGGTCCCTACACCTGACCACAGAAGCCTTGAGTCAGGCCTTGCGCTAATACATTAGCCTGTGTGATTAGTTGTTGATGTCAAACATAACACAATTACTTGGGAAGAAGAATAAAATGAGAAAATAGGGCTTTGCAAATCCATTTTGATTGCTAAGCTGCCAGGATTTTTAAATTGAGCAACACAGCTTGTTTGCAGGGGAAATGGGGTGCTTTCCAGGTTACAGACCTTGTTTAAAACACGTTTCTGTTTTCATTTTTGCTTTTAGTTTGTGATCAAATTATTTCTGTTGGTTTTATTCTTGGACTAAAACCACCTGTGATCTGGATAGACTGGTACACACCTGTACTCCCCAGCATGGAGGCTGAAGCAGGAAGAGAGGATAGCGAGAGGGACCCATGGTAACGTGTCTTTTACTGTAATCATTTTTTTAATTTAAACACTCACCATATATTTTGATCACCCCTTGCAAGAATTAAAGTTATTTCCCTAGTGACAAGAATGAGGTGATTACACCATTTAAAAAATCTGGAAAGGTAGAGCCAAGGGTGCATAGGTGTGTGGGTGGGGTGTGGGTGGAAGCTGAGCGTCAAAGGCCAGCTCTTTCTTCATGCCGGACAAGCACTGTTCAGTGAAGACACCGGGGCCAGACTGACAAAGCCCCGCAGATGTGCGCGGCCTCCAGCCCGGGGGCTGGAGCAGGTCTGGGGCTAAGAAGAGCAGCAACACCTGACTGTCGGCCGACACCGACACCTCAGTGGGAAACTCACAGCTCGGTGTGCCTTACGCAGCATTTCAGTTCAGGCACGTTGCCTCCACTCCATGTGCCAGTCACTCTAGTGTCTTCCAGGACCTGCTCAGCACCTCGTGGACTTCTGATTCTTGCAGTTCTGGCTGTGACCACCGCTTTCCAGACCAACTTCCTCAACACGCGGCTGCCCCAGGAGGTGGGAATCGACCCACTTCAGCAGGAGCTCCCCATACCTCTGTGTCCCTGGAACAAATCATTGCCACATCATCTTGGTTCCCAAGATCTAGGATCTACTGCAGTTGACTCTTGCGATGTATTAACTGTGTCTTTGGCTTTCTGTATTCTGATGTTCTGACACCTAGGGCCTTGCCGACCTAGAAGGATTCTTTCACTAAGCACAATGTCTTCAGGGTTCAGCCACGTTGCAGCAGCGGACATTACTTTATTCCTTTTCGTGGCTCAGTAAGGTTCCAGTCTATAATGGAATATTCCACTCTGTTCCGTATTTTAGCACATTCTTCTGTTGATGAGAACTCGGCTCTTATAAGTAATATTGCTGTGGACACCCACATACACATGGCTGTGTGG
The DNA here is from genome assembly GCF_012274545.1 of Fukomys damarensis. NCBI lineage: Eukaryota > Metazoa > Chordata > Mammalia > Rodentia > Bathyergidae > Fukomys > Fukomys damarensis. The sequence goes on from NW_022900936.1 coordinate 4,736,652, forward strand.
ACACGTGTCCTCGTTTTTCCTGGGTGTCCACGTCAAAGCCGGGTCATATGGAACTACGGCAAACCTGCCAAGAGAAGGAAGTTTCATTTTAAGTCCAGTGGTGGGGGAGGCCTTGTTGATGACACCAAGCAACAGAAACATTCAGGAAGGGGGAGATCTACACAGGCCATTCGAGTCGATGAGAGAAGAACTGTAAGAACCAGAGGCAACAGCAAAGCACCCCAGTGTGGCAACGGCACAGGCAAGCTGTGGGCTGCACGTTGGCCCACAGTGCTAAGTTCAACGCCACCCAGAAACACAGCCCTCGTATCTGTTAGCACATTTCTGAGCAAATAGGGCAACATGTTCCAGCCTCCTGAACTGAGAATTTCTCATTGAATTTATTCACAAAAGCGTCGCTATGTGATCAATTCCCTCGCCCATCCTTCTGTCTCCTCCCGATGTGCTTCATAAAGGACTCGAGAGCACAGGTAAACAATGAGTGCGTAACAAAGACGGGATGACTGAAGCACCTGTGCTTGGGGGGTAACAGGGTACGGGGGCACTGCTGCCCCTGCTGGACAAAGGAAGGCGTTGGATGTTCTGTGTGGGTCTGCTCAATGGTAAGAAAAACCCCCTATGGGGCATGTGATATATGGACCTCCAAATAATATAAGGGAAATATTTTAACTCCCTACCTTGTAGATGTCCAACATGTCGAGTTGATGTTCTGTAAAATCAAACAATGAATTCTAGGAACAGTAGAGGTTGAGAGTAGGAAGAATTTACTGAGAGAAAGATAGCTTCTGTCTAAGAGAGATAACAGGGAGTCCAGAAGGGTAGCCCGTTGACCCTACTTTTCAAGGGTGTTTTATTGAGCCAAGAGGTGGGTTCAAGATGGAAGAAAACTACGGTCAACTTATAAGGTTAAAAGTATAGTCACTTAGGTAATATTGATCCAATGGGAAATCAGAACGTGGGAATGAGGTGGGACAAAACTATGTTCAACCAATAAAGATTACAATAAGTAGAGTTGTTCAGGTGATAGTGGTTAAATAGGGATCCAATGGGGAGGCAAGCACACGTGGAATTTCCCCAAGGAACTTTCCTCGAGTGGGCTTAGGAGCTTTTGGTCCCCACCCAACGTGACTGATGCCTATTTAGAATAGCAATCACTGCTGTTCACCGCTAGGGGAAGTATGTGGGTGTAGTTGTTGCTCTTTGGTTTGAAGTCTGACCTTCAGTGAGTGAGCCTCAGGCCACAGTTTTCTTCTGCGCTGAAGCCCTTGCCTAAGTGCCTTATACTATTTCCTAACTAGTGTAGCTCTCTACAATATTAGCTCCAGCAAAGTAAACATTCAGGAAGAGCTCAGGATCTCAGGTGCCAACAGACACAGCCTTCCACAGTCTCTGATCAGCTGTCCTTTCAGCACTGATAAAGTAGGAAGACTACGGAGTGAGTGGAAGGACTGGACACCTGCCTCTCCTAGAAGTCGTGATGCTGGGTCTCCCTCCTCGGCTTCCCCAGGGTGGCCTTGGGTTTCCATTCTAAGCATGTCTTTGTCACTTGCCTCATCCCTGAGACGGAACACCAGCACTCACAACTTAAAGGAAGAGCGGTTCATTTCTGCTCATGGTTTTTAGTCCATAGTTGGCCGGCTCTGAGGCAGGAAGGTATGGAGGAAAGGTCTGGTGGGGGAAAGCAGCTCGTGTCATGGTGACCAGGAAGCAGAGGGAGGAAGGACCCAGGGAGGAGATGAACCCTCCTCCAGGGGCCCACCTCTTGCAGCCGGGCCACCTCCCAGCACCACTCTGAGCTGCTGAACTCACCAGTGGCTGCTTCTGATGAGTACAATACCCCATGATCCGTCACCTGCCACTCACCACACCAGGGAGCTCGTGAGGCCTCCAGGGGACACTTCTGACCTAAATCAGGACAGAGGGTGATGGGAGCTCTGGAAACAGAGTGAGACCCACCTAGAGCCACCAAGAGGCACAGAAGAGAGCTGGGACACCAGGGAAGGCCTCACCGGGGCGCCGGCATCTCAGCTAACATGAAGGATGAGGTTTTTCCGGATATGGAGATGAGCGAGAGAGACCATGGGACACTCGCACGTGCGTGCACGCTCACGCGTACACACACACACACACACACACAACTGCTACAGTAGCAGCACAGAGTGTAGTAGGGGAGGCAGAGCAATGGGTGTGGAGAAGCAGAGGCGCAATGCACAGAGCCTGTGGCCCACGTGGGGGCGTCTGGGCCTTACCCTGAAATGCAGGTAGGAAGTACAGGACTTCAAGTAGACAGCTAGGCGGGCGCGTGGATGTGGCTGGTCGTGAGGAGGGCGGGGGATGTGGGCAAGCCCGGAGGAGAGGCACGAGCCCAGGTCCCACAGTTCTCCCCTCACCGTGGGGCATGTGACTGCTGAACACCCACAGCTGAGCCGCAGCTCTACGTATTCACAGCGCTCAGTAAATACGCTGTACATCAGTGACACCTAAGGTCAGTCAGCCCGAATTCAACCCTGCAGTTATTTTCAAAAGAACCCATATTAACGCCCATATTAAAAGGGATTTCTTTAGCTTTTCTACCATTCTGGCGGATGTATAATTAAAAATTATTTTAATCAAATGAATGAAATTATTTTCTTTGCCTCATGAGGCAACACAGCTACAATGCCCGTGAATATGCATGTGCCGAGAGTCCCTACTGACTGGGAGCTGCGTCCTCCTGAAATCCTCGTGTTGGAGTCTAGTGTGCACTGAGATGCTGTTCGGAACCGGAGCCTCTGGGAGACGAGTAGGCCATGAGCTCAGAGGCCCCGTGCGTGGGATTCGTGATCTTATAAAACAAACGCTAGAAGCAGCTGTATGCCCATCAGCAAACAAGTGGATAAAGAAAATGTATCTATACCAGTGGTGACGGAATACTACTTAGCTCTAAAGAAGGATAAATTCAAGACAACTGTAGGGAAACAGATGCACCTGGAATTTATACTGTTGAGTGAAATCAATCAGATACACAAGCTTAAATACCGTATTTCAACCCTCATTTGAGTAAGGCAAAGTACGAAGAAAGCATGAGGAAGGATGGATAGACGGAAACAAGGGGATAGATCTCTTTCACATGGAAAGGAGTACAGGGGACCATGGCCAGCAAAGAGGAGGAGCGGAAGGGGAAGTGGGAAGAACTAAGATACGCCCTGTACAAGGACCGAGTAACCTCTACGCTGCAGACAGTACACGTAGAACAGGAGGTAAGGACGGCAGTGGCAAGAATGAAAACAGGGAAAGGGGATTTAGAGGCAGAGCAAAGGAGGGGGTTGGGCAAGAGAAGGGGATTAAAGATAAGAGTCAAGGGGGCAGGGATTTAGCTCAGCGGTTTGGCGGCCTGCCTCGCAAGCGCAAGGACCCGAGTTCAATCCCCAGTACCTCATAAGTGCAAGGACCCGAGTTCAAAAAAAAAAAATAAGAAAGAAGCCGTATTAGGTACATGTACCCACTCCCTGAGGCGGATGCAAAGTTCATGTACTGATGCAACAAAATAACAAGAATTTATTTTAAAAAAGGAAAATTGTGCAAGATTTTTGTTAAATTCGTAGTTGACTAGCAGATGCTGTAAATCTAGTTGTATTAAGAATACAATGTGAGGGCTAGAGATGAAGCTCAGTTGTGCCATGCCTGCCTTGCAACCGCAAGGTCCTGAGTTCAATCCCCGGTACCACAAGAAGAATACAATTTGAAGAATTCATAGCACAGCGTGTCCTTCTACCCAAGTCTGTAAATTTTTCACCACAAAATCCCCATGCAGGAAGAATCAGGTCGCCCTCTCCAATTTTATTTGCACTCATTACTGCACTCTTTGAAGTTGTTGTCAAGTTGTAATAAACTCGGGTACATTGTTGGAAATTTTATAAAGTTGGAAAAGTAAAACATAAAGCAGGTGAGACTGCAGGGCGCTGTCACTCCCACAGTGTGGCCCAGCCTGCTGTCACCAGGGACAGGGTCCTCACCACACAGCAAATGCAGGGCCCCAGACGCTGGAATTCCCAGCCTCCCAACAGTGAGGCATCATCCCGGCCATGAGATTCTGCTGTCCAAGCCTGAGGGCACTGAGACAACACCGCCTGCAAGCTTTTCTTCCCACTAAACTGACATTTCAGGAAAAATGATCTTTTCCCTCAGACAATTCCTAGATGCAGTGTGGGTCTCCCTCTTTGACTAGAATGGCTTCCTTCTTTGAGCCAAATATAAGGAAACAACAAAGGACAGCTACTCTAGTTGATATCAAGACTATGCTGATAGAAGGAAAGAGGACACTGGGACCTTTATTACATTATCATTTTTAATAAAATAAATAAAACCTTATCTGCAAATGCATCTGCAGAAAGAATCTTTCATTATCATGATTTATTTAGAATCTTCCTGTTGATTAGGGTATATTTCTACTTTCTTCCTTTGTCTTCCCCAAAACAAATTAAATGAACTTTTAAGCAGATTAGCTGTCCACACAGGAAGACCTTGCACCGTATCTGAAGTGATCACAATCTTTGAGGAAACCGTATCTGCCCTCTGTCATCATTTCTCCTCGGGTCCGTGTGTGATTAAAGAGAGAACCAAGTGGCTTGATGCATCGTCACAGAGAGCAGCGCATGTGGCCTCGAAGACTCTGCTCTCCTTTTCCTGCCCAGCGTTGCCATCTGCTCGGGTTATTAGTTCCTTCACACTCACACAGACACACACACAGACACACACAGACACACAGACACACAGAACCACATGCTCACCACAGGCAACCATACACACATTCAAAATGGAGTCTGTGTTGTTTTCGTGCTTGACCTAAGAGTGATTTTTCCATTCAAAAATACAACCTACCAAGGAAAAAATAATGGCTTGATAGAATAGGAATCAGTATACTAGGCATGACCGAATAATACGGTGTGCATTTAAATAAAAAGAATGTACTACAGCAAAAGACGCAATACCACTAATCCCTCTGAAAACACCCCCCCCACTTCAAACAAACTTAGCCCATTGTCCTCTGCACTTCCTGCAGCAGCTCTGGAGTCTTATTTCCGCAGTGTTTTAGTTGCCCTGACGTCCTGAGTTGAAGCAGACATTTCCCTTCCACGGTCATTTTGCTTTGGAGAGGAGCCAGGCTTCACACAGTGCCAGATCCGGTGAGGACACACTGCAATGATGTTACGAGCCTGCCTTATCTTTGGGTGGAGCTTGGCAGCAGCAGTCACCATATTTTTTATCATGTGCTATAAAGACACAAAACAGGATTTCCAGAACTGCTTCAGAAAGTAGCGAGCATAGTGGGATGCGTGTGTCCTATTTGAGGGGAGGTATTTTGAAAAGAATCGATGGCAGTGTGTATTTTACTGTAATAAATTTTTAAATTTAAACATTCACTGTGATTTTGAGTCGCTCCTTATACTTATACATCATTGAAGCTTTAAAATCAAGATGCCTGTACAATTCTCTTTTAAAGGTAACTTTCAGCCAGGACTTATAGCCGAAATATGCAGTGATTTGTGCTATGAAGCTAACCAGTGACAAGAGATGGTGGCAAGTCGTGGAAACAAGCGAGGTCAGCGTGTCCCTGCAGAGGTGGAGAGGGGCACAAGTCAATGGGGAGGAGCCAGGGCGGCAGGCTGTCTCCCTGGGGAGAGAGCAGTGTATCAGTGCGTTCTTTGCCAGGACACACAGAGCAGCATATCCCAGTTCTGCAACAGCGCACTTCTGGGCTAACCCTTCCTCACACCATACAGAGCCGCCGGCACCAGTCCTCCCAGATGAGACCAGTGCACATGAATGGTAAAGACCAGTGGGGCCCTCAAAGTTCTTTTTCTCCAAAGATCTCCATGGCTCAAGAAGAAGACTCCAAAAACCCAGACTTGAAGGTGTGTTACAAAGCGATTGTGATAAAAACAGCAAGGTACTTGCAAAAGAGAAAAACCAGATGTGGAGATCAGTGGAATGGAAGAGAATGCAGAACAACCCCATGTACTGTACATTCAACTACTTGATCTTTGACAGGCCAGAAACATACAGTGGAGGAAAGATGGCCTCTTTACTAAGTGGTTCTGGGAAACTGGCTATCCACACACAGAAAGCTGAAGCTAGACCCGCATCTCTCGCCACATACTAAATCTAAATCAAAATAGATCGAAGAACTAAGTGTTAAAACAGAAACACTTGACCTGCTGGAAGATGAGATAAGTAAAACTCTTGAAGTCACAGGCGTAGGCAAGGACTTTCTGAACAGACCCCCGGTTGCACAGAAAATAGCCCCGTGAATGAACAGACGGGAGAAAATGTGGTATTTACTCATCACGTAGCCCTACTCTGTCATAAAGAAGGGTACACTGGAGTCATTTGTAGGAAAACAGATGCACCTTGGGACCACGGTGTCAAGTGAAATAAATCAAACACACAAGCTTAAATATCGCAGTGCTTCTCTTATATGCAAACCAGAAAAACAAAGAACAAAATAAAAGATAGATGTAGGAGACCAAATATTCATATTCTCAGAGTTGTTTTTGAGCCTAACATAACCACCTCCATGTTTACATCTGAGTCACCTCACTGGCACAGACGTGCCAATGACTGTACTAATGGCCTTGCTCGTTTAATGACCTAATCTGTTACATAACAACTGTATCTCATCATAACTGTTACTGTACAATATGTTTCTCCTTTATCATTTTATGATTAGCCACTTCCTCTTACAAATTTGTGGTTTTTGCCTTTATATACTGCTTGTGCCTGCAAATAAACGAGACCTTGACAACTCTTTGCTTGGTCTCCTCTCTGCGCCTCTCTTGTCCCATTTCCAGGTATCTCCCCTTCTCAAGCTCTGCTGATTACTGACCTCGCTGGCCGGGGCAGATAGACACTAGGAAGTAGGGAGGTAGATCGTTCTCAAATGGGAAAGGGATCAGGCAGCGGAGGGGAGGAAGGAGGTGAGGGAAGGGGATGGAAATGGGAACCCGGATGAGCTGTGTACCCGTTCCCACCCCACAAAAGGAACATAAACATTATGTACTCTATGCATATACTAATAAACTGATTTTTGTAACTTTTGAAAAAAAAGAGAACTGCAGAATACATAGTCTATGCATACTTTGGCAGTATTGTTTGTTGTAAGCCGCCACAGAGCCAGATAGTCTAAATTCCAACATGAGGGCAATTAATCATTGGTTTAATGGCAAAAAGTCGATAACATGGAAACTGCAGGTTCTTACATCCAGCTGAAGCTCCTCTTATTTCCAAGAGTATATGATGCAACAGAACAGCCAGGGTCCCGGAGTCGAAGGCTGTGACCCACTGCCCTGGCAGAGAGGCCCTGCCAACCCGCGCAGGCTCTCGGGAGGAGCGAAGGGCTCACGCACAGATGCAATCAGCTCAGCCAAACCGATGGTAGCAAATAAGCCTGGCCTGGCCTCTCAGAGACAAGGTTTGAACCCTCCTTCTACGACTTGCTAGCTGTGTGCTTCTAGGAAAGCTGCTTAACTCTTCCGAGCCCATATTTCTCCAGCTTGAAATAAATTGCTGTAAAAACAACACTCGTGTCTCACGGTTGTCAGAAGAGCTCCACGGATTCAACCGATCGCAGAGCAAAACTTTTCTGAAAGAAGATCGCACTGTGCTGGACACGTGCGGACTTTCGCCCTTATCCTCTTCCCCGAACCACACAGTACAGCCGCTGTGTACTCTCGTTTACGTTGCTCCGGGTGTTACAGGCAACTGAGAGATGACTTAAAGTATACGGGAAGATGTGCGTGGGACGTGCATCGGGTCTACGCCAACACCGGGCCGGTTTGTATGAGAGCCCTGCACATCCTGTGATTCTGGTGTCCTCATGGGGCCTGACCTCTGTCCCCCTTCCATACCGAAGGATAACTTGTGTTTAGATGTGATTTGTTTCCCGAGACTCGTGTCTTGCATGTTTCATCCTCCGTGCAGCGGTGTCTAGAGGAGGGGCTTGGGGAGCGATTGGATCACAAGGGCTGCGACCAGCTCAGGGGATGAATCCACCAGGGAGGGCAGAACTCGTTGGGTTTGCTAAGAATGGGGCCTAACTGGACGAAGTCAGTCACCGGACGTGTGCTTTTGAAGGGTGCATTTGTCCCAGCCCCTTGCTCGCCGGCTCTCGCGCCCTCGCCGCCTCCTGTCCACCGTGGACACTGGGCTCTTCCGCACACTTCCCACCATCACACTCTGCCTCGCAGTGGGCTCAGAAGCAATGCAGTCAGAGGCTGCGGACCGAAACCTCTGCGGCTATACACCCCTAGCTGGAGATGACTCGAATACCCACCACCAGCAGTGTGGATAAACAACAGGAGCTAGAAATCACCGCGGAGCCGCTGTGGCCAGGAGGGAGGCTGAGGACGATGGAGCAAGGGCTCCGTTGGGAGGTGGGAGAAACGCTCTCCATCCCTTGACAGCCCCACCAGGTGTCAGGTGTCGGGTACCTGATTGTCCACGTTAGCCAGGACTCATCAACCTATTCACTCAAAACGGACACAGACTTTTGGCGTGAATTAAACTTCAGTAAAGCCGTTTTTTGTTTTTTTAATCCTACAGTCTAGCACAGGTTGCAAACAGCTGAGTCAAGTCCCTTGGGGCTCACGGTCCCTTAAGACCATCAGAGCGGCTCTCCTCTCATCTGACTTGTATATGGGGAATTTGTTTCAAACAAAGAGTTAAACATTGCGAAGCCCCTGGCCCGAAGAAGGCTGACATGTGCCCAGGAAGCATGAGAGGCACGGAGGAGACTGGGCAGAGAGGTCAGCGTGAGCCGTGGACTCTCCCCGGAAGTACCGAGGGCCACGTAAGGCCAGAGGATGCCAGCGGGCACTGGGAAGCCAATCCATCCTAAAGCAACAGCAGGGGAAGAAGCTCCCCGTAAGGGTGGGAGGCAGGAAACAACAGAAAGCGAATCCAAGAGATTCTGCCAAATCTAAGAAGAAACAAGTCTCTGAGTGTGATGTTTCCCATACCAGCTTGTTTTCCTCTAGAGATTGACAACTTTTTTTTTTTTTTTAAGGGACCACAAAAATCCTGCCCTGCTCCAAAACAAACCAAACTGTCCTGGGATTCAGATGCACCCACCTCCTTAAACACTCCCCAGATAAGCGGTGGCAGGCACTGTCCTTAGAGTTAAAAATGTCCCAAGGCCCTGGTGGCACATCTGGGGCAGCTGATAGCCAAGTAATGAGTGAGTTCGGGATGCTTCCCGCAGCAAAGGTGGGCAGGGTGAACCTGAGCACAGCCAGCATGGAGAAGGCAGATGGCAGGTCTAGCTTTCTCTCTCTGCACCTTGAGACTATGGATCTAAAACACCAAGCAATTTCTAGAGCACGTAGGGCTATCAGTGGTTTGGTTCCCTCTGCACCTGGGCAAGAGTTGGGGTCACAGGGAGATCCTCAGAGAACTGGGCGATAGGGAGAGAGCGCCCTCTGATGGATTGGCTAGTGATGAATCCACCTCACTTCAAGGCCTGGATGTCCATCTTCAAGGCAGGGTGTTCCCAGACTTTCCTGCCGCAAATGTTGCTTCCGTGTGGTCTGTGTGGTCGGAGCTTTCTCCTTGCCGTGCTCTTTCCGTGTCATGGTCGCTGCGGCACTTTCCCCCAGTGTGGCAGATGTCACATTGGTCTCAGGGACTCTGCACAACAGTGCTTTTCTCATTACCCTAGTAACAGCACAAGGCATTTTGAAGAGAATTGAGATTATTTGCTTCCAAATCATTGAAGTAGTCTACTCTAAAAACATCTCTCCCTTTGCTAAACAAATTCACATAGTTAAATTAATTTCTTTTTATTTTATTGCACTAAATGATGTCTGTTTAAATCCTGCATATATATATGTATGTATATACATATACATACATATATATATGCCAGGAAAAGAAAAAATAGCATGATGTGTTTTCAGCAGATGGTGTTACCCTTATATGGGGGCCCTAGAGGATGCCGTGTATCTCAGAAAACCCTCTGCACTGGCGGCCCTTGGAGAACAAATTGAAAATGCATATGGCAGCAGTCTCAGTGGCCAAGGTCACCAAGCAGCAGTTCACCATGCTAATAAACGTCTGGGAGTGCTTGGCCACCACTGTGAGCACCCCTTGTCATTGCAGAGGCCAAAGAGGTAATGTGTATTAATCTCATCAACTCTCAGTAAATTTAGTATTAAAATACATAGCAAGACCCTGCATGTCTCAAAAAAAAAAATCCTAAAATTCATATAGAACCAGAAGAGGCCCAGAATAGTGAAAGAAATCCTGGGTAACAACAAACAAAGCAGGAGGCATCACAATCTTGGATTTCAAGTTATATTACAGAACTACAATGATTGTGTGTGTGTGTGTGTGTGTGTGTGTGTGTGTGTGTGTGTGTTTAAGCATGGTACTGGCACAAAAGCAGATGTGCAGATCAAAGGGACAGAATAGAAGACACAAACAACTCCAAGCATGTTGTACTATTTGGTGTTTAACAAAGGGACAAAAACACATACTGGAAGAAAGCTAGCCTCTTAATAAATGGTGTTGGAGCACCAGGGATTTAGCTCAGTGGTTCTGCCACCTGCCTCAGAAGCACAATGTCCCGAGTTCCATCCCTGGTACTAAAAAAAAAAAAAAAAAAAAAAAAAAAAAAAGGGAGGTAAAAAAAAAAAAAAAAAAAAAAAAAAAAAAATGGTGTTGGGAAACTGGCTATCCACATGCAGAAGATTGAATCTAGACCCATATTTCTCTCTGTGTAATAAATGTTAAAACAGAAACACCTAATCTGCTGGAAGACAGGATAAGTAAAAGTCTTAAAATCATGGGCATAGGCAAGGACTCTGTGAGCAAAACCCCAGTAGCATAGGAAGTCGTGCTGGGTCAACAAATGGGATCCTATCAAATAAAAAGCTTCTACATGGCAAAAAGAAACCATCAACAGTGAAAAGACAACTACAGTCAGGGCAAAAATTGCCAACTATTCCTCAGAGAGAGGACTAGTATCTAGAATATATAAAGAACTCAAAAAAATTAGACACTCTTCCAAATAAAAAACCCATTCAAAAATTGGGCAAGTGAAATAAACAGACACAGAAGAAGTACAAACGGCCAATAAATACACAAAAGAAATGCTCAACACTGCTGGCCATTACAGAAATGCAAATTTTTTTAAAATGGCACTGAGGTTTCATTTTGCTCCAGAAAGAACGGCCATCATCAAGAAATCAAACAATAACAAACGCTGGTAAGGCTGTGTAGGGGGAAAGGAATGCTTCTGCATTGTTGGTGGGAATGTTAAAACGGTACAACCACTTCAGAAATGAGTACTGAGATGTCTCAAAAAACCAAAACCTGACGTTCTATTCAATGGCGGTATAAAATGCACGGCCATTCACGGTCTCCCTTCTGCAGCCCTGGGTCACCGTTAGCACACCTCTGGGAGGCCTCTGACAAGGGATTTGAAGGTACAGCAGATTCTTCTCCCTTTCTTGGGTTACCCCTTTGACCCGATCATAACTGACAGGCTTAACCTGACACTTTCCCACTACCGCTGAAACACGAGTCATAAGATGCTCCATTCTCTCCGTGTCATTAGAATTTTGGGGGTTCCGTGTGAGGTCTGTGAGGGGCGCTGCTTCCTCAGCAGGCCTGAGCATCACAGTCTGGAGTGTCAGCAGGCTTTGTGAGAATTCGTCTTTGTTCACGCAGCAGTCCTGCCCCTTTGAGTCAGAACAAAATTATGCTCAACTTAATAAACTCATCCCTAAACTTACCAAGATTCTTGGAGAAACTTCCAGCCCTTTCTTTACACTGAGCCATGACTGTTACTGACAAGGGAACAACGTTTCCACCCCACCTGACACCTTCAGTCGTGGGAACAATCAGATTCCCCCAAGCGAAGTGGGCGCTAGCTCGTTTCCTGATCTCAGTGCCATTGGGGATGGGGCTGCTGGGGCAGGAGTTGGTGGGGATGAGGTGAAGAGGCCTCTGTCTTGGATGAGGGAGAGGACTCAATGGTCCACTTCCCTCCTCTCTTTACAGAAGAGATCTGGCTGGAGAACAGGATTAGAATTCAGAGACTCGGTCTTTGGCCAGTATTCTTGGTGTGTTACAGAAGATCAGCCGCTTTTTCTCCAGATCATCCTCCTTAGCACTGTACGTGCACAGCCTGGCCAGCAGCTCCCGGGATGTGCACTGACCAGTGGAGCCTGCCGGCCGGGCGCACTCTTTGGGTGGTGAAACTCCCGCCTCCCTACATCTGCCTTCCTCTCCCCAGTTTGCCCCAGGTTCGGAAAATGGCTTCAGAGATGCAGCCATCGCTTGAGGCTGCTTCCTGGCCAGCTGCACGGTTCAGAGCTAAGAGCCAGCCGTAGTCCCGGCCAGGCTCCCCGGGATGGAACAGCAGACACTTTGGCACACACTGCTGACCTGGAAGCCGATTTGAAGGTGGGCGGGATGACTTTATAAGGTGCTTTCCTTTTCATCTTGGGTTCTTCAAACAGCACAAAACTAGCTAAAAGGGAGAGTTGTAACCTGGGGGGAACTGGTAAACATGGGTTCCGGTACCTCTCCCTCATCCCCAAGTTAGCGGCTTAGTGTCCGATGGAATCAGCCCCTGCGGGATGGTGTTGCGTCCCCAGTTTCTACATGGTCACAGCACGAAAAGCGAGTTGGACACTGAAAAATGTTGTTTGTACCTCAGTGATAAAAAAATTTTTTGACATTTTTACTACAAGTTTATTTTGAATTTAAGATTTTGCACGAGGAGCACGGCACACGCGCATGAAGTTACTGACGTCAATGAACGTAAGCCACGTCCGTTCACGTGACATGCGCGCGTTCACGTGACGTGCGCATTCGCTGACTCGGATCATTTGCAGTTCTTGGTTGTTTTTTTTTCCGTACCGTGGGTCGAACTCTGGTCTTTGCACTTGCGAGGCAGGCAGCAGTACCACTAAGCTAAATCCCCGTTCCATGTCCTTGATAATTTTAGAGGAAATTAAGCCAGAAGATGATTGTATTTTAAAATATTTTAAGAATGCGGGAAACTATCAACATCTCTGGCCATCACAGAAATGTAAACTAAAACAACACAGAGATGCCGTCTTACCCCATCGTGGAGAAATCAAAAAATAACAAATGCTGGAGAGGCTGCAGGGAAAAAAAGAGCCCTTCTCTATTGCTGGTGGGGACGTAAACTAGTACAACCACTATGGAAATCAGTATGGAGATGCCTCAAAAAACCGAAACTTAAAGTTCCATTCAACCGTGCTATTCCTGGTCTAGATATCCCCCCGAAACAGTTAAACCGTTAACACTTCATATTACAGGATCCATGCACACCCATGCTCATAGTAGCACAACTCATAATAGCTAAATCTTGGATGCAGCCTAAATGTCCATCAACAGATGAATGGATAACAAATTGTGTTTAAACATGATGGAGCACTACTCTGAAAGATGAGTCATTCCGGGGGAAATGTTAAGTGAAATAAATCAGACATGCAAGTTTAAATAGCACGCGGTTTCTCTTATATGAGAAACCTGAAATACAAATAAAGAATAAAATAAAAATTAGATAATAGGAAGTAAGAAGATAGATTTTTCTCAAGTGGGAGGCAGATGGAGAGACGAAGGGTGAGGGAGAGTGGGAAGGAAAGCGGATGAAAGACAATGAAGATGTGTTAAGCGCAACTCCACACAAGGAACGGAAACTTTGTGCGCTGCCAACATGGACTAATAAAAAATTGAAAAGTAAATTTAAACAGCATGCGGGAGACCAAGTAAACATGTAATCTAATCTATCTTAGGAGTTTTGTTATAAAAATAAACACAATTTATTAAATAAGCTAATAATCACAATCATTATTCAACTTTAAGTATCAGTTCAAATTGGCTTTACTTGCATTTAGGGAGATTAATCCATTCCTAATCATGCTAGAATCAATATTGTTTTATTTTTATTTAAATAGACATTGATTAGATTTGTATGCATTTTCATAGCAAAGCAGTGAAAGCTGTAGTAATTGTAATTCGTGTGATAGTTTTTTACAGAAGGGAACCTGTTTTTGACTTTTCAAATCATTTTTTAAAGTGGGGGAAGAAAGTTTATAGACTTTTCAAGCACATGTGTTCCTGCAGTACTACATGATGCTTTTAAAAAGTAACTTAACTTTTTCTTTTTATAAAAAGATAGTGATGTCTCCCTTACCATCCATGAAAGGACATATTTGTTCCCTTTAATATTTATTAATTTTTTAAATATTTTACTTCATTTGCAACAACTTGCCATTTTAATTTTTTAGTACATTTTTATTTTTAAAAAGAAGATACACAGGTGAATGGGGGTAAAGCTTTTAGATATATTCAAAAATATTTATAAAACACTTCATTGACTATTAAAAATCACTTCCAGGGCTGGGGATTGAGCTCAGCGGTTCGGAGGCCTGCCTTGCAAGCGCAAGGACCTGAGTTCGATCCCTGGTACCACAAAAAAAATAAAATAAAAATTAAAAATCACCTCCAACAATGGCGACTAGCAAAAAAAAAAACAAAAAAACAAAAAAAACCACATATTTTGTAAATCTGTTCATTTAACTATGACCTTTAATTGGAATACATGAATTTTTGCAAAATCTTAATTTGAGAATGACAAAGGATACTACCCCAGAATCTAATGTAGTTAAATATTAATAACAATGCTTTCTTGAAAGTATATTGCTGAGCCGGGGATTTAGCTCAGTGGTTCTGCAGCCTGCCTTATAAGCCCAAGGACCTGTGTTCGATCCCCAGTGCCAAAAAAAGAAAGAAGGAAAGAAACTATTTTGCTAATAAATGCTTCCTCATGAAATCTAAAGTTAAATAGTTTGTTTGTAGAATAGTGTCACGTTTCCTCCATGAAGTTCAATAAATCATCTTTGCTACAAAAAATAAAAAATAATAACAAATAAGGCATCCTTAAATTTGCCCAGTTAGCTGAAAGGCAGCCCAGAAGTGAGTCCTTCGGAATATTCTTGTGACTCCATGGTTGGTGAGCCCTTTACCAGACAGAAAAACCCAGAATCCACCTCTTGGCACCCCCTGGGATAAGAGAGCTACAGCAACGAATGCCACAATCAAGACCATTTCCTGTAATACACCTTCAGCACCTCGAAGGAAAATAACAGCACTAAACAGAATCACAAGAAAGACAATCACAACAGACGGGACTGCAACAACAGTCGGTCCAACAAAAACACCAGAACCAATATTTTCCCAGACGAATACACAACGCAAAGGAAGTCACAAATCACTCCTACAGATACAAGAGCAATACAGAAGAGATGACAACACAAATCAAACCCAAGGGAGGTTAGAAACCCAGACTCCCTATCCAGAAAACCCATTTCCAACAGTAAAGACTCAGTGCTCTCAAGAACCAGTAAGCCAATGAAGTCCGAGATCTGGGAGCACCCACGCCAAAACACGCCATGTTACCCAGAGAACTGCAGAGAGGCCAACCTGCCCAGCACTCAGTTGACTCTGGGTAACCAGCCAGGTCTGCCCGGCCCTAGTGCCCGCTACTGCAGATGTCTCCAGAACACAGACACAGTTTATGGTCCAACTCACCCTTCCTGCGATATCTTGACACATGAACAGGGCTGAGGGCCTCAACGCAACCTCTGGTGAGTGTGCAACCAAAGCCAGGTTGTTGTCAAACAACAACAGATTTTAGATTAATTTTAGCCAAATTCCAATAGCACGCACTCCAGGAAGTAGGTAAATTTACCGATAGGAAGTAGGTAAAGTTCAAATTAATAAGGGGGAGCCATTAGAAATACCAGGAATCCTTAACCATGAAGCAAACAAACAAAAGTGTCTCATGAGACAAAGAAAAAGAAAGCAGAGGCAGAAACAGAAGTGATGTCACAGGATGGAAGACGGGTGGGTGGGGTGGAGCCGTGTGGTGAGGAGGGCCACACAGCGGGGGACGGCCAAGAAGGGGACCTTACCAGTAGTGCTCAACACCGAAGCACAGGCTCAGGTGGCTGCTTGTCATCCAAGTGGAAGGTCTGTGCTGTTTATCACTATTCTGTCCTCTTCTTGAAGACCCTCAAACAGGAGGTGTCCCATCTGGATCGCCAAAAATGTTGCAAATCAGCTTAGGGTTCTTTTGTTTGATTCAGATAGAAATCGTGAGTGAGCCAAGTGCAGCTCTGCTGGCAGTCCTGATGTCACCAGATGACACCAGGCATGGCACATGCCAGCAGTTGACACAGCCAGCTGCTGGTCTCTGCCACTGCCAGCCACCACCCTCTGGTGCCAGACACTGTAGGTTGACTCTGCCAGGTGCTGGTCTCTGCTGCTGACCTCACTGGTTGCTGGTCCTAGAGCTCTTCTGAAAAGAGAGCTTTCTTTTGAACTGATTGCTTTGTCCACAACGCTCAGCATAAGAATCTCGAGCAGATTTACAGGACTTTTGGAGCCCACACGACCCAAGAAATAAATTGCAAGCTGGTTTCCAGGACCACTAAAACAAGTCTTTACTGGAACAGGGCCTGAGCTGCAACACAAGTCCGTAAACTGGAGCCGGCCCTCTTAGACCAAACTGAGAAGTGGCTGAGGAGTGCTGTTTATATAGCAGCCGCGGGCCTGTGATTGGTCCGAGTACAGGCCCATGATTGGTGCAGGGCTCCAAGACAGCCTCAGCTGCCATGGCAATGATCCAATGAGGGGGCAGAGATGAAACCAGAGAACCTTCTGGAAGGCCAGCTGTGCGAGTTGGGGGTATTAACAACGGGCCTAGATCCCTCCCTCCCCGGTCCTAGGCCCACCAGGGCGCCTCTTGACCCTTCTTCTAAAAGGCAGCAGCAGTGCCTGAAGTGGAGAGAGAGACGGAGAGGAGCCATGCTGACAGTCCAGCTGCATCCACGTTGGAGTGGCGTGCAGGAGTGGCGGCTAGGTAGCCAGGAGAACAGGAAGCAAGATAGGGTGGCGAGGGGAGCAAAGGGGCGTGCAGGGCGTGACAGCCCATGTGGTAAATGGGGAGCCTGGCTCGGCTCCACTGGAGAAACACCAGCAGCTGCTTCTGCAGCTCAGGAAGGTGCGAAGAGCGCTGGGCCGCCATTGCCCTTGTCCCTGCACTGTGGGTGACCAGGCTACAGTAAGATAAGGCCTCAGAGACGGCGTGCGTGCACAGTAGTTTGTACGACTCAAGATGTGACCTACAAGACCTCGGGCACAATTGGGAACACGGTCAAGTAACCAGGGCAACAAAATCGTTCGTCCCAAGGCAGAGGGGACCCAGGCGGAGCTCAGACAGACACAGGCGAGACCAGGAATGAAGAAACAACGGGCGGACATATCTGCTTTTTATTAATCTTTATTTATATGATTGTTTTCTGGGAAGCACCTCATTTTCAAAGCTAAACCTAAGGCAAGGTGCGTAAGGCACACAGGAAAAAATCTGCTGTATCGAAATACTTCTGCGATGTCTCAGAGAGAAGTTCTATTCCTCGAGCTCATTTGATTCGAGGTACTAATAATATAATAATGTCTGTACACGCAGAACAACAACAAAAAAAATTAAGCAAAGGCCAGGAGCACCAGGCCCAGGAAGAGATGCACCTACTGTCTTCACATTTAACCTCTCCTCGACAGGATCTCAGAGCTAACCGAATGCATCCAACCACATCTGCCAGTGAATGGTTCTCGGCAAATGCCCGATGCACGAAGAGAGGTGTGGGCACATCCAGGCAGAGTATTTCACTGGGTTTGTAGGGAAACGCTTGAAATGTTGTTTCACGATTTGAAACGTCGCTTCGTAACTTGAAATACTGCTTCATGGCTTGAAATGTTGCCTCACGACAATTCTAAAAGAAAGGGAAAATATTAGGGAGAAGGCTGTGAAAGACAGGCAGGGAATGTTCACCGCAGTCTTCGCCAGGCAGCATCGATAAGAGACTGCACTGCCTTCAACTCAATAAACCACTGCCTCCCATTGGTTCTGCAGAACACAGAAAGGAAAACAAGTTTTCTCATGGAAAACCGAGCCGGGTGTCTAACCTTTCTCTGTGCCAACAGATACCAAAGACCAGAAGAAAGTCAAGCCCTGCCGTTATAGCTCCTCCCACAAATTTCCGTGGGAGACAGAGAGGCAAAATCTACAGGATGATCCTGGCAGGGGAAATTTCATCAGCCCATGTGGCAGTCTTTGGGAGAGAGGATTTGCACTCTCACCCTACCAGCTTTCTCCTGAGATGGTGTCACCTGAGATTCTGCCCCAATCCCAATACCGGAAATGTGAACTCTCTCACAGGTCATTCACCACCACACGCCCCTAAAATCATCTTTTCAGATGTGTGGCGCCACACGCCTGTAATCCCAGTGCCCAGGAGGCTGAGGCAGGAGAATTGCTGGGAGTTCAAGGCCACCCTGAACTATATAGCGGGACTCTGTCTCGGTGTCACCTGAGATTCTGCCCCAATCCCAATACCGGAAATGTGAACTCTCTCACAGGTCATTCACCACCACACGCCCCTAAAATCATCTTTTCAGATGTGTGGCGCCACACGCCTGTAATCCCAGTGCCCAGGAGGCTGAGGCAGGAGAATTGCTGGGAGTTCAAGGCCACCCTGAACTATATAGCGGGACTCTGTCTCTC
>NW_022900936.1:4755411-4759565 GCF_012274545.1 Fukomys damarensis
CTGAATCTTCCATGAGCTCTGAGACAGGTTTGTCTCTAGAAGCTGAAAGGTCCGCAGAATGCCCGAGGGCGCTGCCATGTGATATTTTCAAGCAGGCGACAGAACCTGTATGGGGCCGGCGGTGGGATTCAGGGCGCGGGCTGGTTCACCCCTTCACTTCCAGGCACTCTGACCTCACAAGCGGCCGCGAAGGACTGGATTCCAAACTGGAGCCCACCCGAGAAACGGACCAAGCGCGCTGTGCAGTCCTTTGCTTTTTGTTGTTGTTGCTGTTCAACCGTAAAGACGTCCGGCAACACAGGGGCTCTACACCCTGCCCAGCAGTCCGCACTTCTGCTCACAACGGCCTAGTTTTCAAAGAGCGCGGCAAGCAGAGGAGCTTCCTTCACCGCGGCTTTTACCGCGATCCATTCTGCTCCGGCAGAAGCCGGCGGCCCGGAGCTTCTGTCTCCCGCCCGGAGCAGGAGGCTTTCGCAGACTGCCAGCCTCCCCTCTCTGCAGACCAGGGTCCCACTTCACTCCTTAGGAACCGAAGGGATCATTCTGAAAGGACCCTCGGTGGGCTTTACAGCAGCGGGGGACGGGGAATAGCAGGCCCTGGCTTGACTCGCTCTGTAATTCAGACGAAGATAGAAGGCTTCTGGCCCACCAGCCCCAAGATGCGCTCAAATGGAGTTAAGGGGGCCTTGTGCCAGCTCGGTGTTTGTAAGCAGGGAGGCTGCTACCGGGGACCCGGGACGTGGCCATGTGTTAGCAATATTCAGAGCTCCGGGAGCTTTTCCTCCTTCCCCACACGCGTCCCGGTGCGGCGGTGGCCGCCGGGACACAGCTCTGTGACAGCCCTTGCTGAAGACCACTGTGTCGCTGGGTAGCACCTCGCCTGCTGCTCGGGTAGCAACCATCTGGGAATCCGTCGAATGTTTTAAGAGCAAGCACGGAATGAGCAGGAAGGAGAGAGAAAATTTGTGTAACTTTAATTTTTAAAGACCTTTGCAGGGCTGCAGCAAAGCTGATTTGGATGTACTGCGAACCCAAGGGCCAAGTCAGTAATATTAGTACTAACCCAACCTTTCATGAGCGTTTGCTGGGGAAGCCGGATCCTTTTCAGCACACAGGGATCTGAAAGTGATTCACAATGCCCTCTGGTCTTTATGGCCACAAAATTTAAGCCTCTCCCCCTTTCCTCAGTAACCCTTACTACCAAAACTACCAGCACATCCAGGCATAGGCAGCACAGGCCCATAATCCCAGCCCTCAGGAGGCTGAGGCAGGAGGATCACCATAAGTCTGAGGCCAGCCTGGACTACAGTGAGTTCAAGGCCAGCTTGGACTATATAGTGAGAAAAAAAGCAACTTAATGCTATAATCATATTAATAATCTGATCCACCTGTTAAGAATTGCATCGTAATTTTTATCATCAATAGAAATTTAAAACTACCAGGCAGCGGAAGTGTGTCAGACTCATAGTGGCATGGCCCTGTCCCCCCCCCACGGGAGGGTTCAGGGCGTGCTGTTGCACACTTGTGACTGAGTTCGGGGCAGCTACTTCCTGGACACGGTAGTGGCCAATCACCCCCCACCCTTGGGACACTGACGTTTCCTCCTAGTGGCGCAGGAGACAGCAGTGGGGACACAGCGCAGCAGAGCACAGCGCCCACCGCGACAGGCTCCTCAGACCCACGGGGCCTGGCCACCAGCCCAGTAAGGGGAGGCTCCGAGCCAGACCCCACTGCCCAGGTGCCCAGGGCTGGATGGGGACGGCGCAGGGCCCAGCTACCTGCGAGGACTGCAGGGCTGTGCTGGGGCCTAGGAGTCCTCAGCCTCATTCCCCGGCTCCTCTTCTCCCTCCTCTGCCTCCTTGTTCCTGGCCTCCTCCGCTGCCGCCTCCTCCCGGGAGTCCTCCGTCTGTTCCAACAAAAGTCACTTCATTATGGAGACACACGTGACAGGGCCACAGACACAGGAGAAACAATGGGAGGTCTGCAGGGAGAGGGGAGGGCCTCCTGATACACACGCCCCACACACCAAACTCAAGCCATGCAGCACACCACATAGACACACACAAAACACACGCAGACACGCTACACACAGCATCTTACGTTACATTACAGAGAATAAATTTGATTCTTCTTAGAATTAATAGCTTTTTAATACTGCTTTATCATTTCTCTTCTGATGTTTTAATTATGCTTTAAAATTATCTCTTATTACCCCTAATTTTTTATACTTTTTCCTTGTTTTACATAATTTGTCACCTCCTATCTTTGTGAGATTTTTTCCCTTTATATCTTAGCTGTTCTTATTCTGCCTTCATTCAGGGTGAGACACCTCTTTCTTGCATTTTTCATCTTGTTGAATCTCTTGTTTCTTTTACACGCCAAACTGAAGCGCTCCATTTTGTAATGTTCTCCCTTGACTTTGTGTGTTCTCTCTCATGGCCACAGGAGGAGCTGCAAAGGGGAGCTGGGGCTGTGTCTCCACAGCCTGGTCACTGGCTGAGGACAGCAATGCTGCGAGTTTAGGTCTCAGCGAGGGGCCCGTGGGACCCCATCTCTCACTGGCCTCCTGTTTGGCAATGGGAGTTTTCTCCCCCATCGTGTTCTCCCACCACTGCTGCCTACCATGAGGTGACACAGCCCACGGGAGCCCCTGCCAGACCCTCTGTCATGCTGTATGGACTTTCAGTTTCTCTAAGTGTGAGCAGCATGAACCTCTTTTCTTCATAAGTGAGGCTATCTTGGGTATTTTGTTACAGGAAAGCAAAACAGACTCATACAGTAGGCTTGGGAAAATTTGGAAATGATAAGCACAGTCCCACCAGAACCTAAAGTTGGGGGGCAGTTTAATGACCCTCCCCAATTCAGCCGTACTCTCCCTAGCTATATCCCTGCTAGAAATCTTGGGAGCAGGTGGTTTCTCAATGTTACGGCCAAGTGTGGCATCAGATTTCCAAACAGCATGCTGTCCAGACACTTGATAAGGGGCCGCTGTTTAACCCTGCAGCTCCAGTTACAAAGGCATCCGAGACACACATCTGAGATATAAGCACTGAAATTATGACTCAGGCCTCTGTGCCTTGGCGTCAGATAAAACAGGATGGCCCTGCACACTGGGTCTCCCGGCTAAACAACCCTCTTTATCAAGGGACCAGGGAGAGCACCTGCTTCTCCTCTGGAACTATTAACAAGCCAGCCACATCCCTGTGGGAGCCAGGGGGCACCACCTCCTGATACCACAATGCCTGGCTCCCAACCCTGCCCATCAGCACTGTTCCTGAGGGTCCCCTTGCACTGTCCCTTCCCCGGGCTGCGTCTGTGTGTAGCTAACAAACTGCTTCCCGGTGTCAGTTCCTCCCTCAGTAGGGTGAGCAGAAAACCCTGGAAACATCACTAGTCGCCATGCGGGCCTCGTACACTGCCTGCTCCTCGGTGGGTGGGCAAGGACAGAAGGAGAAGGCATCCGGCCTGATGCCCCCACCCAGCCTTGCCTGGCTTTGACAAAAACCTCGTGGGAAGCTCAGAAAGGGCCCACAGCTCAGTCCTGTTTTGCTACCCACCTCCCTCACGCAAATTTTCTACACATTTATGTCCCACACATTTCCCTTCTGAGCAGGCTGCAGGGGGCCCTCTGGGTGTGGCCGCGCCAGTTCTCACTTAGGGGGTACCAAGGGGAATGCGGCTGATGCCGTGGTGGGCTCAGTGGATGCTGTTTCCGTTAGGCTGACAAAGTTCAGCTGGCAAAGTGGCAGCCCGTACCTCTTCTGTTGCTCCCTCTGCCTCTTCTTCCTTAGCTCCGCAAATCAGAATGAAAGAAAGAACATAACTTCGAGTCAGTTTAAAGTTGGATCTGAAGATAAGCAAACTATAATAAAGTAGAAGCCCACTGAAGTGAACAGCCCACTCATTAAAGCATAAAGTATATAAAAGGCAAAGCAACACTAATGAGGTGATCTGTACTTTTTTTGTGCATTGTATTTCAAGCTCTTGAAATATTACAAACTTCAAGATAGTGTTTCTAGGGCCCAGGATTTAGCTCAGTGCTGCTGCCACCTGCCTCACAAGTGCAATGTCCTGAGTTCGATCCCTGGTACCAAAAAAAAAAAAAAAAAAAAAAAAAAAAAAAATTTTTTCTATAACGTGAAAACCAAAAAAAA
>NW_022900936.1:4760832-4761233 GCF_012274545.1 Fukomys damarensis
AAAAAAAAAAAAAAAAAAAAAAAAGATATTGTTTCTATCACTGGTACACCTAAGAAAATGTAATTAACTAGTACTGCTGCTGAGTAACACCTGTAGCTCTGTCTCACGCCACCCCTTCCCCAGATGGCCCTATTGGGAGCTTCCCGGGGGGCCCCAGTGCTGCAGAGGCTTCGTTCAACAGCCGTGTGGTTCTTAGGAACCGTCCCTCATCGAGCTCCTGGAATCCCAGACCCAGGTAGGAAAGTGACCTTATAGTCACCTGTCTCCTCTCACCAGCCCCTTCCTTCTGAGGCCACAGAGTTCTGTGCTTTGACAAAGAATCCAAGACAAGAAGGAAGCACAAAACCCGGATCACCCAAGTCTACTAATTACGACTTTAGTGCCCCCTCCTCCCCCCCCCT
>NW_022900936.1:4761257-4777256 GCF_012274545.1 Fukomys damarensis
CCCCTCCCCCTTCCCCTCCTCCTCTGCCAGCTATCTCTCAAGATTAGTAACAAGAAAAGCAAAGTCACAGTAGGCAAGAGGTAGAGGGTCCAAGGCACTGCCATGTCTCCCAGGTCAGCACCACCAGGCCTGGGCCATTCCGGGATCTCAGATCTCAGAGAAGGTCCCAAATGTGCTGCTACATGGCTGGCCAAGTCTGAGGGAGCCCAGGGGACACAGCCCCAGGAAGCATCAAATTGACCTCCCATTGGACATCACTGATGACACAAGTGTCAGTGCCCAAGGAACACCTGGGAGAGAGCCGGGCCCCTGTTACAAAACTCAGGTTCTGTCGTCATGGTGATGCGTGGGTTGGCCTAACCCTGGTGCGACTGCCATCACGCCCCTTTCCTCCCACATTTCCATCCTGCTCTCCACGCCGCAGCCGACAGACAGCTCCAGGAGACAACCAGCCTCGCTGTGCTGCCCACGTGTTTGCAAACTTCCATCTCAGGCTCGCTCTGGACCCCGCCCTACTCATTTCAGCCTTGCTGAGTCGCGTGGGGTTTTCTCCCACGGACCCTCCTCCGGGATTCTGCTCAAAGGGATGTTTGCCAGGAAGGCTTTCCTACCCGTTAGATGGAGCTGGGGACCTCTCCTCTGCTCCCACAACCATCACTCTCTTGTCTCCCAGACTGCCTGGCGCATTTACATGACTGTGGGATTTACATGACTGTGTCTCCCTCATTGTATGGCTCTTCCACCCTGGACCTGAGAGTCCGGGACCAAGGTACGAGCTAAATAAACCTGGGTTCACGACTGGGTGTGTGAAGGGCTGTTAACTCTTCAGCTGCCCAAGAATATTCATTTTCTTCTTGTCTAATAAGATCAGATTGAAATGCACCACACGCAGCATAGAATTATCAGTTACGAATAGTTTTGCGTTTTCTAAGTCCAATTATGTTCATCGTGTCCAGCTTAAACAAGGTACTATTAAAAATGGAGGGCCGGGGATGTAGCTCAGTGGTTCTGCCGCCTGCCTCCCAAGTGCAAGGTCCCAAATTCAATCCCCGGTAACAAAAAAATAAATAAAATAAATAAGTAAGTAAAAATAAAAATGGAGTTAGCCTTAGAGCTAGCCAGGAGGGCAGTAAGGGGTAACTGCGGGTCTCAACGCGTATAGGTCAGCTGGGAATGGTTGCAGAGGGACCTAGCACACTCTATCAGATTGAATTGACCTTCGTTTGTTGATAGATACTTGGGTAGGGAAGGTGTCTTGCAGACTGTCATCATGACTCATTCTGCCAGGACAAAACTCCACGCCCTGGAATTCTGCCTAGCACACAGTATGGCTCAGTCTGTTTATAAAATGTTGAGTAAATGTAGTGAAATTCTTGCCTCAAACAACCCCGGGAATGAGGTGTAGGGCACATTAATTTAAAAAAAAAATCACAAGCTTTCAAATTCACCTCACAAAATTACAAAATACCAGAATTCAGCAGATCCTTAAAAGTCCTCTCTATGCAATCCTTGAACTGACTCTTATGGTTGACAGACAATTATACAGACGAGCGCCTCCGTGTAGACAACTGTAATCTCCGAGGTGATCACTCAGCCTCGCGAGATCTTAGGGCCAGGCGTGACCTGCTCACTGTGCAATGTAAGTAATCGCCCCTCAATGCTGCAACAAAGCCAGAAGCCCAGAGCTCAGCCGAGGGACATCTTGCACAGCAGCTCTTTTTGTGGGGGCCGTGGCCAGGAACACGTGGCCAGCCCCGAGGACAGGTGTCAGTGGAGGTCAGTGTCAGGCCGGGGTGGCGGGGCGGGCCGAGGAGAGGTCAGCTGGCCCGGGAAGGGCAGGAGGACAGCGCTCCGGGCCTCAGGCCCTCCAGGGTGGGAACTTCCCTGCAGACTACTTTTGGAGGGAGCCCAGGAGGTGAGACAAGCCAAGGGCACAAAGATTTTCAGATAGGGCCGTTGGGCGGCAACCAATACAACTCCAGATAACTTTACTACTCTAGTGCCACAATTCACCTTGATAAAAGCCAGATACGAACACGAACACACTGTGATGTTTGCAGCATTTTATACAGTTCCCCCTTCCTTATCCTCAAGTCCCTCCTGGTGCCCTCAGATATACTGCGCTCCCTCGGCTCTCTTTCCCCATGAGCAAGGCTCTTGGGGGCGTGGAGTTGGCCCTTATTCAAGATCACGGCCTAGGGACCTTGGTTTGACCCAGAAGCGAACCTGACCTACCCCTAAGGAGGACAACACATCACCCCAGGCTGGCCAGCAGGGTCCTACTCTGGCTCTGGTCAGTCCTTGCTCCCGGTGGCAATTGAATGAAAAGTGTCAGCGTCCTCCCTACGGAACTCTAGGCTCCTTGCTTGTGAAATTTCTCACCCGAGCGTGCCCTGTCCCAGACATCTCTCAGAAGCCCGGTAATCGAAGAACAGACCCGAAAGCAAAGAAACCACCACACCCAAAGCAGACACTCACGCTCTTCTCCGGGGGCTCGGGGAGGTCGCCCGCGTCGTCACCGCTCCCCTTCTGTGCGTCCTTCTCTCCGGTTTCTTCGGCCTTCTCTGTTCCCTGTCGGGAAAGAAACCCAGGGTGTCAGTAACCTTCGATAAGCTCGGTGGGCAGACCAGGCCGCTCCTGCTGGCAGAGACCTCCTATTGATGAGGCCGCTTGGTTACCAGAGCACAAGCTTGCCGGACCCGGGATCACAGGCGGGGTTATCAGTGTCGGTCCGTAGACTGCTGTGCTCGCGCCAGTAACAAACGGCCTGGGTGAGGAGGTTCAAGTCACCCATTTAAGGCTTGTGGAGGGTACAGATAGATGGATGGGTATAAAGAGAGAAATAAGGCAGGCGGGAGGGTAGGCGTGACGGATGGACAGATGGATGGACGGATGGACAAGCGGACAGATAGAGCAGACCGACAGCAGGCAGAGAAACAGGCCCGAGGAATCACCCTGAGGTGGCGTGGGGCAGTGGCTTGGGCTGCCAGCCTTACCTCGGCAGAGCGCTCTGCTTCTCCTGCTACATCGCCATTGGGAAGGGAAGATGTTTCTTCAGGCGACTTTGTCACCTGCATTGTAGAGATTGAGAATATTTCAGAATGTTCCCGAGGATCAAATGTAACTATTCGAGTTATATTTGTCTTCACCCTTCGGTTCATCAACACCAAAACTCCTTAGCTGGTGGGACGGACCTTACCACGCACAGACAGCGGAGACATGAGAAAGGGCAGAAAGGCAGAAAACGTGGCCTCACAAGTCAGGGTCTGGGATAGGCCTGCCTTTCCTACCTGATGCTTCTATAATGGAGGAAGTTGTCCCCAAACTCTAAAACCGCACTTCGGAGTAACGGGAACAAAGGAAGCCACACGCACAGGCTCCAGCGCCACCCTTCTGTGGTGAGCGGTATTACAAATGTGAAAGTCAGGCACCACATCGCAGGCCTGTAATCCAGCGCTCTGGGAAGCTGAGGCAGGAGAATTGCAAGCTCTGGCCCAGGCTGGACAAAGGCCTTGGGTTCAATCTGGAGGAGGGATAGATAGATAAAATTTTGATGTGTGACCAACTGTATTCTAATATTTAAAGACTATTGGAAAATTGGTTGTTATTTTCCTTTTTTTGTTGTCATTTTTGAAATTGAAAGAAGAACACTGTGAAATAACAATGCTTAATCTTCATATTTCGTGGGTATTTGTCTTGGTTGATTTGTACAGTTCTATATCTTTCTTTTTTGGCGGGGGATGGGGTCTCACTATGCAGTTCAGACCATCCTTGAACTCAGTAAGTAGACTGTGCTGGCCTCAAACTCATGGCAATCCTCACGCCTCAGCCTCCCAAGCGCTGAGATGATAGGCGTGCACCACCATGCCTGGCTTCTACGTCATTCTTTATAACATCTGCTTAATAATAAATAACAGTTTAGGGCCAGGGATTTAAATCAGTGGCACCGCACCTGCCTCGCAAGTGCAAGGTCCTGAGTTCAATCCCTGGGGGTGGGGGGCAAAATAAATAACAATTTATTCAAACATTTCCCAATTGAATGTTCAAAATTTTCACATTGTTTTTGCCTCTACAAATAAAGCTATGTTACACTGAATAAAATGGTGAGGATATTTTTATTAGGTTCTTTTCAAAAAGGTGAGGGCAATTCGTTTTCCCATAATAACATGTTCTTTATCACAATAACTTTTTCTTTATTCTCTCTGTCAGTGAAGAAAGATAAGGACTTTTTAATGTTTGCCAACGTGTTGGAAAGAAAACAGAATTTTTGACTGAAGAATCACAAAGAAATATTTGAGGCAAACCCCAGCCCATGTGAACTAAGGTAGAAGGGTCCCCAGATACTGTTTATAAACTGCCAACATTTCTAGGAACCATGCATATATATATGTATGTGTTTCTACATGGTATACAACAAGCTATAGTATTGATTTTTAGGCTGTGAAAGAGAAAGAATTTAGATTATAGCCACTAGAAACACCACCACAAAAATAACACAAAGACATACAGGTAAAAATTCAGGAATAAATTTAAAAAGAAATGAAGTCAACAGATTTGAACTGTTACTGGAAACACAGAGCTGCCATTTGAATCCAAGAAAGCAAATGCCTGCTGAAATAACAAAAAGCCAATATTCCTCAGAGGAATGTAACAAAATACATACCAGATGCACTATGTCCAAGGCACGATCCAAAATACCTGACAAAGCTGGGCGTGGTGGCACATGTGTGTAATCCCAGCACTCGGGAGGCTGAGGCAGGAAGATCGCTGTGAGTTTGAGACCAGCCTGGACTACACAGTGAGTTCCAGGTCAGTCTCAACTACATAGTGAGACCCTGTCTCACAAAAACAAAAAAACAAAAACAAAATACTTGACATACAAAAAGCCCAGAAAATGTTACTCATCCTCAAGAGAAAAGAACAACCCATGAAGACCAATCCAGAATGCACCCAACATGTTGGAATTAGCAGACAGGGATTTTAAAGCAGCTATTATAACTATGCTCAGAAATATAAAGGAAATATGTTTGCAGTGAATGAAATAATTGCAGATCTCAGTAGAGAAACAGAAACTATAAAAATGACAATACTTGAAAATTTTACTAGACTGGATGCAGAATGAAGATGAAAGAGGAAAAAATTAATAAACTTAGAGGTAAATCAGTAGAAATTATCCAAATTGAAGACCAGACAGAAATAAGACTAAAAAAGTTTTAAGTCCTCGGGGAAATGCAGACTATTAATAAAATGTTTATCATATAGAATTAGAATTACAGAAGAGGAAGTGAGGGCAAAGGGAAGTGAGATGCAAATACTTGAAAATATAATAAGCGAAAATTTCCTACTAGTCACAGATTCAAGGCTCTCCACAGACCCCAGTAAGGATAAGAACAGACAACACCCCGCGTAGGCAGCTTATAACAAACCAAGTAAAAACAGGAAGTTTTACAAGGAGCGAAAGAAACATGACACAAACAAGGATTCGGAGGATTCTCACATCTCATCAGCAGCTATGGAGACAAGGGGACAGAGGGGGAAAACCGCATCTGAAGGTACTAAAAGAAGAAAAAGTTGAGTAAGAATTCTTTGAATGAATGT
Source organism: Fukomys damarensis (assembly GCF_012274545.1). Classification (NCBI taxonomy): domain Eukaryota; kingdom Metazoa; phylum Chordata; class Mammalia; order Rodentia; family Bathyergidae; genus Fukomys; species Fukomys damarensis. The sequence goes on from NW_022900936.1 coordinate 4,766,856, forward strand.
GAAATAAAGACACCAGCCAAAAGGAAACTAAGAGCTCATGGCCAGTGGACCTGTACTACAAAACAAGTCTAAGCACAACTGTATTAATGTCTACTTCTGTGCTAATGGACTAAATACTTCAACTGGTGAGACAGATTGTCAAGCCAGATGCAGTAGCACACACCTGTATTGCCAACACCCTGTGAGGCTGAAGCAGGAAGGTTGCAAGTTCAAGCCCAGCATGGGCAACTTACCAATTTAATGAGACCCTGCTTCAAAATAATAAATAAAAAGGGCTGGAGGTGTAACTCACTGTGAAGCCCCTGGATTCAATCCTCAGTACCACAAAAAAGAAAACGAAGGAAGCGGGAAGGGGGGAGGGGGAGGGAGAGGAGCCGAGGGAGGATGAAAAGGAAACGAAGCAGAAAAAGGAGAAAGGGCAAGAAAGAGACTGTCAAAATGAATAAAATGCAAAAGTCCATCCTATGCTGTTTCCAAAGGACACACTATAAAAATAAAGACATAGATAGGCTGAAACTAAGTGGACAGAAAAAAGGTATACCATGAAACAGTTATCATCAGAAAATCTGGAATGACTTCGCAAATATATAATACGGATATAAAGACAAAGAGGGTTAGCAGAGACAAGGAGACGTGAGAAACGTAAGAGTCCATCCATCAAGAAGTCATAAAAAGCATAAAGATAAATGTGACTAATAACACAGACTTAAGTGAATGCACCATAAATCCATAGGATTAACAGGAGGAACAGAAAATTCACGGTCACAGCACCAATTGTAGGACAATGCAAAAGAACCCAAAACTGTCTTCTGTTTCCCTCCTAGGGATTTTACCTTTTCTCAGCTGTCCTAGAAGAAGGAAAATAGTTCGGCTCCTTCTACCATACTGATTTCTTATAGCTTGTCTGTCTTCTCTTGTATGTTTTTCCTTCCCTTCCTTTTGCTGGCTCAAGAGCCTCTTCATTCTGTTTTCACCGGTTCTGCCCCTGCCTTGTTAACCTAAATGCTCTGAGATGCCTCTGCACCCGCTGTTAACCTCACTGTTCATAGTGGTCATCATTAACCCAGTAACAGCACAGTTACAAGTGACGTACAGCCCCATCGAGACGCTTTTTTCGTCTACCTCAATTGCAAGAAGCCCTTCAGAACCTGACCCAAACAGTGCCCTTACAATGGACATTCCCATGCATCCCCTTTCCCACACTGCCCTCCCACAACCCCCGGATGTCTCGAAGATAGTTAGAAATTCTTGATTTCACTGCTATTCAGTGCTTGCCCCACGAGGGAGTTCTCAGCACCGGCAGAGCCCTGAACTCACCAGGCAGCCCCTGCTGAGGTCTCTCCGACTCCATCTCGGATGCGGCCCTTGCCTTTCCCTGGTCTAACAGCTCCCTGCGTGCTTAGGCGATGCGGCCGGGTGCAGGCTGACGCCAGCGTCCACCCAGCTCTCTGTCCCTCTTGGGTAAGGGCAGCTCCGGGCCTGCTCTGCTGAGGGACAGATGTGTCTGTTGAGCCCTGCTGGGCTAAGGGTGGAGGCGGAGGGAGGGAGGGGGCTGCGGGGAGAACAGCACCCCAGAGCCACCCGGCTTCCTTCTCCATCCAACCCTTTGGGATCCGCCTCTCGGGGATGCTTCCCGGGTCTGGTCCGCAGACAGCGGCCGTGGGATGAGGGGCTGCCGAGGCGGCCGCACCAGCGTCTTCACCGCCCACCATCTGGAGTCTGCGTAGCTATCCGCTCTCCCCCGCTGGGCCTTCTGTTCTTCCTGGAGCTCCTGTTATTCCCATCTCGGGCCTGCCTCTCACGTCTGACTCCGGCCTCTGACCTCTCACGTAGGACTTTTATTTCTGTTATAGTTCGAGTTTGGTGTATTTCTCCCGCGGACCGCAAACCAGTGTGGTGCTCGTCACGTCCCAGAATTCCTTTTTATCCTTCGAATTCTTATCTTCGGTGGTTCTTCGCACGTTTCTCTAAGTCTCCTTTTTCAAATAGGAGTGGATGGGTGTTACGGTTTGGGTCTAGATGTCCCCTAATCTAGACTGTGTGGCACCGTGATTAAGGGTGTGTGATTACTAAATCAGGACACTGGTTCAGCACTGGATAAGGTAAAAGGGGCAAAAGGACACTGTCCAGGTCCCTTGTTGCTGTTGCTACCTTGTGTGTACCGTGCTGCTCCTCCTCTGTGATGCCTGTCTGCCATCCCTGCCTTCGAGCCGGCCTGCGAGGGACTGAACCTCTGTGAACTGTGAGCCAAATAAACCCTTCTCCCTTTAACGTTGGGTGTCAGGTATTTTGTTTGAGCAGAAATAACGTGGTGAGGTAGTACTAGGGATCAAAGCCAGGGCTTTGCAAATGCTAAGAGCCCTCTACTGAACCACATACCCAGTCCAAGTGCATTCTTCCAGCAAGTTTGGGAAGCACTGGCCCAGTTTTGTGAAAGGGCAGGAATAATTCCCTTGGCTGAACTCAAAGATCTCCCCGTCCTAGAGCTTTTCCACTTGGCCAGTTAGAAGCCACTCTGCTTCTCTTAGCTAAAGATGCACTCCTGGGTTTGAACAGCTCCTCTATTTATAAAAATCAGTTCTCTTGGCTCCACTCTGTGAGTCTAAGGCTGTGGCAGATCAGAAATCCCCACTCGGGTGCCTGGACCAACTCTCAGAGTCCACTTCCAGCTCCTGCACCTGCAAGTGACAATGCCAGTGGTGCCCATTAATTGGGGGCAGCAGGAGAAGGCAGGCCCAAGTGCTAGACAAGCCCATGGTCGAGTGCATCGGTGAGAAGAAAGGCCCCATGGGACCAGCCCAGTGCAGGTTCCAAAAGTGCACAGCAACAGGCATGGCGTGGCGTGCCAAACCCTTTCCCATGGCAGACCTGGGGGTCACCAGCAGTATCTTCACAAGGACAGGGTTCCTGGTGAGGACTGCACAATGGTGCTCTGAAGGAAGCCTTGCTGGGGCAAGAATAAGGACAGAAGTCCTATGGGAGGGCCAGCCCCCTTCAGGAAGAAGTTACTAGCCTGTGCAGAACAAAGAAAGCCACCATGCTCCGAGGAGTCTGAAGTGGGAGCAGGGTGGTGAAAGACACTCACCAGAGCACCTCTGCCCACCCCCGTGTGAGGGAGGGGAGGTCCTGTCTGTCCCCACCTGCGTCTTTCCTTCGTGTTCCTCTCTTGGAAGGTACCCAAACTATCCGCTCAGCTTGGTCCTTCTTCATATGACTGGGAATCTGAGCTTACTGAATTAAATATTTTGCCTTTCTCAAATCTGCTTCCAACAGAGATGAACACTCATATCAGAAACAAATATCAGAGCTTGATCCCAAGTCACTTTGGGCCATGAATTACCTTGTCTCGATGTATTACTTGTGCCTATCCATCGGATGAAAATGAGTCCTAAGAGAGAACCAACCAAGAGAGATTTTAAATTTCTCAAGCGGTGTTGGGGTGGCCACTGAAACCTGAGGACTTCATGAGGCGGCTCTGTAAGGACAACACTCATCACTGAATGTAAGCCGGTTCATCTCATCGTGACTGACTTGAGACTCCTGGAGAGGTGGCTGGATCGTGGGGGTGCTATTCTCACCAGTGGATTAATCCACAGTTGTTCAGAGCTCAACTTGCTGTTAGGAGGTGGAGCGTGGTTAGAGAAGGCAAGCTGTCTTTAGAGACCAGATCTCTCTCTCCCTCTCTCTCTCTGGACTGTCTTCCCCTGTGCCCTGCTTCCAAGCACCATAAAGTAAGCAATTTCGCTCCACCACACCCTTCCACCATGACGTTCCTGCCTCGGAACCAGCTGACCATGGACTGAACCTTCTGAAACTGTGAGCCAAATAAACCACTTCCTCCTTCAGTTGCGTGTGTCAGGCACTTTGTCCTGCTGGCCAGGATAGTCACACAGCAGCAGCATTTTGTGATGTGATTCTATAATACTGTTATGAAGGTGCTCACCTCTGCCAACTGGGGGAAACCTGATTACATACATAAATGGACATTTCCCATTACTAACTTAATAATATTTCTTTCACTAAAATAACGCAAAAAAGACATTGATCCTTGTGCTGCTTTGCAGGAATGGTACAGGTCAGCGATCAGAACTTCAGTTGTTTTCAAAACTAACTTCATCACATATGTACTCCTTTCACTTGAGTCTAGCACATTTAAGGACCACACTTTTCAGTGGTGATTCCATATCCTCCTCGTACTTTTTAAAATATATAGATGTTTCGGGCCTACTCTCGGCCTGACTTGTTGCTTGATATTTTCCCCATATGCTCAGTATACAGCTGACACATTGTCTCTGAATAGCTACAGGGATCGTATCAAGATTTATCCTCTGTGTTCACTCCTTCTGGCAAGTTAGATGTAATGGTTCTGTATTCCTTGAAAACAGGCTTTATGATTATATTTACAGATAAGATGGCCAAAGTTTTTTTTTTTGATTGACTTTGTTGTTTTGTCTGCTACAGAAATGACCTGAATTTTATATCTGGTGATTTGTTCTTTTTTTAACTATCATCACATCTTTGACTTCAGAAAATTATCAACAATAAATAAACCACGCCCATCTCAAATTCTCTGTCATCTACAGATATTTTTTTTAGCCTGTTTCACTGAGACATTTCCCTTAAAGTTTTCTACCGTCAGCCACAGGTCGGAATGTTCTGCCGCCCATGAGGAAGACCACGCAGAGCCTCGCAGGAAGGAAGTTCAGCCAGGTGCTTTGGGGTACAGCTGTCTGACAGCATCGCCGAGAACTCTGAGACCGAACCAGGGGCCCAAGTTAAAACTTCTGAGAGAGAAGCAGATGGATTCGTGAGACCACTGATCCGAGAGCCAATGGATTAAGAATTACGGAGCATAACGTGAAATGGTGAAAAATGGTAACAGTTTTGTTAGGAATATTGCTCGTGTCAGTTTAATGTCCTCTTTTCTGGATTTACAAGGAAGCACTTTATCATTCTGTTTTCAACTTTGTATAAATCATAGCAGTGTAATCAACTCTGCTTTTACAAACTGAATTATTTATAAATCACACTTCTTTCTCCCTATCTGATCCCTTAAGAATTCAAAAATTCTTATTGCCTCTACTTATTGCACTGGGATGTGCATTTTACTTTTTATGTCAGTATACTTGTTTGCTTAGATTTAATAAGAATCTGTCTTGCTTCTTGCCAGGAAATAACAAAAAACATCGTAGAAATGTCATATGAAAAATGATGGTTATTTGGGGCTGAGGGTACAGCTCGGTGGCGCTGTGCCCACCCAGCAACAGCAAGGTCCTGAATTCCATCCCTGGCACCAGGAAAAAAAAAAAAAAAAAAAAAAATGACGCTTCAGCTATGACCAGATGCTTTTAAAAAACAAATACCAAATATCAACTTTATGGACCAAACCCTTGTTTACAAAGCCATTTTGAAAACACTACCTTGGTACTGGACCTAGTACATAAAGCCTACCTAAGAAAAGAAACATTTCCTTCCTGTTTTGGCTTTTTTGTGTTTGGAGACAGAGTTTCACTATGTAGCCCCAGCTGGCCTCGAACTCATGGCAATCCTCCTGCCTCAGCCTCCCAAATGCTGGGATTACAGGCACACACCACCATGTCTGGCTAAGAAAAATTTTTAAAGCCATAATGCTGCTTATGATGCTTAATATCATTTAATAAACATATGTATTCTACGTTAAGTGTCAAGGGTCCCTATTTTTAGCTCGAGTGAGATTAACTTTCCTTGCTGACACCTCTCCACAATGTTGTTTACGACAATATGACACTGTGACAAGTCATGTCATCTCCATAGAGCATGCATCTGTCTTCCCGTGGCTACTCACAGCTTCCCGGTGTGCATGCACAAACTCCCCCAAACCCAAGTGACAGCGACAGCACTGATGGTCCTGTGCGTCTGGGGGCAAAGAATCAGACTAGATGAGCTCTCTGGTCTCTCCAGACAGGTTTTACAGCCCCACAGCCATGCCTTTCTTCCCTCTAGGGAGAATTTCATTAATCATGCACAACAGCGGCCCTGTGGATAACAGGGACATTCTGTATGTTCCAAGACACTAGACGATGTTCTCACCATAAAGATGTGACAGCTGTTGGAGGAAATAGATATGTTCGACCTGATTTAAATATTAGGCAGCGTGTACATGATCAAAATAACCACACAGGACCCCCTAAAAATTGTCAAGAAAAAGAAGATGTTAAAAGGAAAATGGAACGAGATAAAACACAACAGAGACTAAAATAGATTTACCTTACTGTGGATAGATAGCAAAACAAGGATTTGGGGGAGAAAAAAAAAAGTTGCAATAAACAAACCTGCCCCGCTTACCTCTAACTTGAAGAACAGTATTTCCTATCTCCAGCTATGTCATCGACCTCGGCTTGTCAAATAACCATTGCTTCCAGCCTCAGAGTCGAATATCTACTATCATTAGGCGCTGTGCTTGGCTCTGAGCTTGTAAATGCCATCCTGGGCCCTGGGTCTGTCGCTATCTTTTCTACATTGCTCTGCACGGTCCTTTTTTGTCTACAGAAGAAGTGAGGGAAGGCTCTTTGCAAGACAGTTCACCTTTCTTGCCCCACCTCTGGTCTTCACCTGTTCTCAAGACTGGGTTCTCAGAAACCTCCCAGCGCTCCCCGAGGGAGGGCCTCTCCAGTGGAGCACACGCTCTCAATTCCACTGCCCCGACGGGCGGTTCCATCTTCCCATAGAACCTCCGCTCTCTCGTTCCACTCGCTTAGTTCTTATTAGATCTCCAAGGGCTGAGCACGACTTCAGCTCTTTGCAGAGACTGCCTTAGTCCATTTTCTGTTGCTAGAACAGAATAGCTGAGACTGGGTAATTTGTAAAGAATACAGGTTTATGTGGGCTAACGGTTTCAGAGTTTGGTAAGTCCCGAAGCGGCCTCACAGATGGCAGAAAGTGGAAGGGCAGGCACGCGTGTGGGAAGAGACACAGCACCGGGCAGCCTCGCTTGGTAACAACCTAAGTGAGGCCACTGATCCAGTCCCGTGAGAACTCATGCTGGAGAGCAAGGCATTAATCCCTCTCAATGATCTCATCCCCTCTTAAGGCCTCCCCTTAACACCACCTTCACTGCAATCAAAATGAGTTTTTCAGAGGAGCCAAACCATAGGGGAGTGGAGGAGACCCAGACCGTCATCTCCATATTCAGCCGACAAATCTTCCATTGCCTGCACACTGTTGGCTGCTCTGCAAAATCCTCTGTCTCAGCTGGTAAAATAAATTTTCCTAAAGGGAGCTGGGCGTGGTGGCACACGCCTATAATCCCAGCACTTGGGAGGCTGAGGCAGGAGGATCACTGTGAGTTCAACACCAGCCTGGGATACATAGTGAGTTCCAGGGAAGTCTGAACTACTTAGTGAGACCCTGTCTCCAAAAAAAAATTTTTTCTTGAAGGAATGAACTTTAAATACGTAGCAAGAATGCTTGAGAGCTGAGGCTGTGTACTTCCTCTTGGTGTCACCCCAGGCAGTACATGGTATCGGCGGTGTTGGGTTTTAGCTGCTTTGTTAAGGTTGTGACAAATTGATCTCTTTGTTATGAAAGTCAGTTTCCCCTTTGAATTTAGCAAGCAATACTGGGGAGAAAGTAGTGATATTTTAGCACAAGAAACCTAACTCTGTTCTCCCAAAACATACCTAATGTCTCTTTTTTTTTTTGGTACTAGGGATCAAACTTGGGTCCTTGCACTTGCGAGGCAGGCAGTGGAACCACTGAGCTAAATCCCCAGCCTGATACCTAACGTCTTCTCCCAACCCTTTTATTATCCATTGATAATGCTGTAGACAGTTATCACAGTGGGGTTTGCAAAAGGACGATTTACTTGAGTCTATAATTTCTTTGACATATGATTTGTGAAAAAATAATTTTCTCTCTACAATAGGTATGAATTATAGATTCTTGTTAAAACGGTGGAAAAATGCTCAGTCTTCTTTTTCATTCATTTCAGAGCAAAATACTAGTGTAACAGTTACCTCCACAAATGGCAAATGATTTTTTTTTCATTTGTAGTAATCTTAATGATAGTTTGTTTCTATAAATGTACTGCCTTTCAACAAAGGGGCATGAAGAAGAGATTGGATTAATACACATCACATGAATCCAGTTATATAAAACACTGGATTCAAATGCTAGGGCTTCAACTTGTGAGCCTTGTGACCCGAAACAATCTACTTAAATTTCTTCAGCCTCATGGTCCATTCACCACGCATTTCTCTTGACAGGTATTAAATGCTATCGTATGAGAAAGGGAGTCTTTAAGGCTAGAATTCTACTGGAGCCTCCAGAAGCTACTAAGTTACAGAGGCTGCTGCTGCTGCTGCTGCTGCTGCTGCTGCTGCTGCTGCTGCTGCTTGAAAGATTCATAAAATCTCCACAGTGGCTTTGTGAAGGAGCAGAGCAGCAAGTTACAGAAAGTCCCATAACATCTGATAACAGTTATGCATTTTAAAAATTACAACACAATATGAGATCTTGTGGGTGGAGATAGACTGGTAGATATAAAGCCAGAGGTGTGCTGGTTGCCTCCAGGAAAGGAGATCTTTTGGGTAGCTTGGTCTCGCTAAAAGAGCTCCTGCAATTTATCCTAAGGAAATATTTCTTTCTTTTTTTCTTTTTTCTTTTTTTTTTTTTTTTTTTTTCTTTTTTCTTTTTTTTTTTCTTTTTTCTTTTTTTTTTTCTTTTTTCTTTTTTTTTTTCTTTTTTCTTTTTTTTTTTCTTTTTTCTTTTTTTTTTTCTTTTTTCTTTTTTTTTTTCTTTTTTCTTTTTTTTTTTCTTTTTTCTTTTTTTTTTTCTTTTTTCTTTTTTTTTTTCTTTTTTCTTTTTTTTTTTCTTTTTTCTTTTTTTTTTTCTTTTTTCTTTTTTTTTTTTTTTTGGTACCAGGGATTGAACTCGGGTCCTTGCGCTTGCAAGGCAGGCCACCGAAACACTGAGCTAAATCCCCGGCCCCATCTGAGGAAATATTTCAAAAGAAAGAATACTTGTTTTTGGCAATAATCACTACAGATAGCTCAGTGGTTCCACTGCCTGCCTCAAGGCAAGGTCCCGAGTGTGATCCCTGGTACCAAAAACAAACAAACAAACAAAATTATAAGCATATTAAAGAAAATTATGGCAACAGCAGCTTGGTGGAACGGTAGCCGAGCCATTTATAAGGCCGTTGTGAGATGGTAACGGCGTGAACAGATGCAAGACACGTTACTAAGTAAAACTTTGTCATGTGGGAATGAGGAAGTCGGCTGTGACTGCTGCGGGGACCGCTAAGCTCGCCCTCCGGGCGGGGACAGACTCCGCAGCCACCTCCCCGCTCCTCCTTCCCGGCCCCCTTCTCCAGCGTGCAGCTCATCAGCAAGCCGTGGCGAGCGACTCTTCCCAAAATCACCCTCTCCTCTCCCCTTCCGTCCCCACCACCCTACCCGAGCTGCAGAGTCTCGTGTGCATTGCAGTCAGCTTGTGCCCCCTTCAGCCCACCCGTCCCACACTGGCCATTTCCTTCTTGGAGAAGGAAGATTACCGTAGTCCTCGCCCGAAAACTCTCACAAGGTCTCCGCTGTACGAAAGACAACTCCGGAGCCTGCCACGGCCCCGGGGGCTGCTGCCTGCGGCTCTGTCCCCTCAGCTCAGCATCGTGGGCCTCTGGGTAGCTCCTGTGCAGGGATGGAGCCCAGGGCCTCACGCAGGCCAAGCAGTTAAGTCGTCTCCGCTGAGCTCCAGCCCCAGCCCTTATATTTGAGTATTGTAAACTTTATTTAAAAAAGAAGAAAAAAAAAAAACCCAGTAAAATTGTGAACATCATAATCTTAAACTGTCTTAGTAAAAACCTGGCATGATCCGAACGTGTAAGAAATCTTAGAGTACACTGGGATGGAAACGACCCAGAGAAGACCAGTGTGGTTCCTGTGGGAGGACGACACACGCGTTCGTGAAGTTTTCCACGTATGTCAACAAAAACCGTGCGAGCTGAAATTACGGTCGGGTCTTCGCCGGCCCAGATGGCCGAGCCACACACAGCAGCTTCATTTCTGGGCTCCAGCCTCACTCCTCGGAGCTCTACAACGGCTTTTGAAGGATAAAGAAACTTTGCACAATGTAAGTGATAACTGTTCTTGAGAGGAACGTGGGAACCGTGGAAACAAACCTAAAAGCGGGACTCATGTGTAGGAAAACAATACGAGGATCCACTGTTCTAAGTTCCTGCAAAAACTAAGAATTTAAAAATCTCTTTTAAAAGCTATTTATAGTATTTTGGATGATTCTTTGCTATTTTAAGAAGTAACTCGGGCCAGGGATGTAGCTCAGTGGTTCTGCCACCCTGCCTTGCAAGCGCAAGGAGCCGAGTTCGATCCCTGGTACCAAAAAAAAAAAAAAAAAAAAAAAAAAACC
>NW_022900936.1:4777422-4786324 GCF_012274545.1 Fukomys damarensis
AAAAAAAAAAAAAAAAAAAAAAAAAAAAGAACTCTGCGGGGGTGGGGGGGCTCCTATTCTTATTAAAGAAATGTTTGCTCTTAAATGCAGGGGAAACCTGCATAGCATGATGGTTAATCAAAGACCTCGGACTCTGACAGTCATGTGAATTCCTCTGTTCTAAAACATGACAACTACTGGCACCAGTTTGAACTGAAAAATGTATAAAGCCTTGGTAACATTCAAACCTTTAATATACAATAAACAGCTGAGCATGGTGGCGCACGCCTGTAATTCCAGCATTTGGGAGGCTGAGGCAGGAGGATCACGGTGAGTTTGAAGCCAGCCTGGGCTACCTCGACCGTGCCTCAAAAAAACAAAAAATAAAAGTAATACACAATAAATTGGGTACTGAAGACAAAAAAAAAAAAAGGATAGTAAACTATGTTGTATGAAAACCATGCTGTCTGGTGTTCATTTATTGCAGCCTGCACAGAGCCCACAGCGGGGCACTCAGCTTACCTTTGAACCTGGAGGGGGAGCCAAACCAAGGAACGAATAAATAATATTCTCTTCTTTGGCAGAGAAGAAAGAGTCAAAATCCTTAAAGGAAAGAAAAAGAATGTTTAGATGCACTGCACGCCCGCGAGCCAGTTCATTTCCCTAAACTGGTTCTCTGCTCTCACTATTCATTACGTTAGGGGCTCACACGTCGATGATTCATTTGCCTGGCCAGAGATGACCAAACCCAAGAGTTAAGAAATCTAACCTAAAGTTTAAGTTAGTTTGATACACTTTCATTGTGCTGTACAGCATCATGAGCACACAGACACACACAGACACACAGACACACACACACACACACACACACACACACACACACGCACGCACTAGTGCTCAGGAATCGCTGGTAAGATCCAAATATTTGCCGTTAAGGGCTTTTTCAAAAGTTCTATGCCTTTAACTAGATGACCAGTTAGTTGGCCCTGTGGATCTGGACCCTGCTCGGCCCTGACTGGGACCACACAGGACAGGATGTACCTACTATAAGGGGAGAGTCATCACAAGATCTTCCGACACTGGCAGCCCCAGGATGATGGAGGGCTCTGACCGTGGGGGACTCAGAGCCAGGACTGTCTTGCAAAGTGGGAAAAACTACAGAGATCCTGAGACCTGGGAGTCTCCGCCCTCACCCCCACCACCCCCCCTCCCCCTCCTCATCCCCCTTACACCCCTCTTCCCCTCGGCCCCACCTCCACACCCACCACCCAGGCCCAGGTCAGCCCTCTGGCACCGGGGTTTTCAAAGCAGGGGAACAGGGTTTGTATATTTAAGATGCCATGGGGTGACCTCCACAGTATTGCAGAAGGCGGGGTGGGGGGCGGCTCTTACTGTGTGTTAAGAAGCTCAGAACCAAACCCAGCCCACAATGAGTGGGAGAACGTGTCATAGATCCCTGCCTGAAGCTGCATTATTTTTCTTTCTGTTCCCTAAGACTCTCACCGATGAATTTTGTCCTTTGGTACCAAGGGCCGTGGAAGAGGACAGAGGGGGAAAGCCTTCCGTGTGTGGCCTCTGACCTGGCCAGGACTGAGGGGGCTGCAGGCAGCAGCGAAAGCCACCGGGGCAGGGGGGATCTGGAGCCACAGCCTGTGACCAGGTGAGGGGGGCAGGAGCTCTGCGCCAAGGAAGAGAGATGGCACCGATCATAACCCATGAACACCTGGCACCGTGCCTGTGTGGGAACGCAAGCAGCAGCACTGAACTCTTGGACTAGAGGCAGTGCCCAGTTAGGTAATTTTTAAAAAGCTGAACATCCTAAATTCTGGCAAGTCTGATTACAAAAAGGTAACTGGATTAGATACAGGGAATGATCAAAATATACAGTAAATGTTTAGTTTTTAAAATCGATTATAATAGACACAGAATAGATCCAATATTAGCCAAGCACAGTGGCGCACACCCGTAATCCCAGCATCACATGAGGCTGAGGCAGGAGGGCTGCAGTTTAAGTCCTGCTTGAGAAACATAGGAGACTCTGTCTCAAAAAAATAAAAATAAAACAAAACAAAACGGTGTTGATATACACAGCAAAGTTGGAGGTGACAGAGCCACTCCTACTCCCCTCCACTCACCTGAACCTGGGCAGCACCCCAGGGCCAACCCCATCATTCTTGTCCTTGGCTTCATGCAGGATGGCAGAGATGAGGGAAACAAAGACCCCCCGGCCCCAAGCTTGCCTGAGAATTCCACAATTCCAAACCAGGAAGGAGCTAGCGGAAGGCTTAGGTGCACAGACTGCGTCTCACACGTCCAGTCACCACAGAGTGAACCATGCGGTGCGCAGCTGACGCAACTCAGCACCCTGTCAGTCACGCACACTGACAGTCAGGCTCTGGCAGCCCAGTGGGGGCAACGTGCTAAACCCCTACGCCCTGCACCATCACGCTTGTGCGGTTTTCCTTCTGCTGCTGCAAGCCTGCTCGCTCCCGGCATACGATCTCCTTGTAAACTGTTGTTTTCTTGCCATTCCGAGCCACATCCAATTCCTTGTTCCTCCCCCACAAAAGCCCAGGAACCCCTCCTGGACCTCATCACCCAGGGCAACAGTCCAGGGTTGTAGCTCAGCGTAGAGCGCCTGTGTTGAATGACGGAGCCCTGGGTTCAATCCCTTGCACAGCAAGGAGAGAGGCACGGGGAGGGATGGAGGAGGAAGGAAGAAAGGAAGAGACAAATAATTGTCCATATTTCTTAAAATTGCAATTACATCTTCACTTTATACCATTCGCAAAAAAAAAATAGTAAGTCTATTAAAGAAGTTATTACAATTATTATAGTTAAGAGTGTAGCAAGGTTGCTTGATACAACTAGTCATTTGAAAATTATTTTTAGCAACAACCAGGAAGAAAATGTAAATTGAAAAAAAGACGTGGCTTCAAAGATGTGAAGGACATAGGACATGTTTGGAAAAAATTTAAACATTCCTGAAGATCTAAATAAATACTACATGGACAAGGGTATACAGACATATCCTTGAATCGGACATCTCTATAAAATAGTATCTTAAAAATACCAGTACTTCCCAAATCTATCTATAGATTTCATACTTTTTCAGTCACAATTTGAACAGAGAGTTTTACACAGCCATGAAAAAAATAATCTAAAATGCCAAGGTGCAGGGCCAAGAATAAGCAATTAGAAGCAGAATAAAAAGGTGGAGAGTCTCATTTAAAGTTGTGCCAGCCGAACAGAGAGCTCGCAGTGCCCCAGGCCTTGATCGGGCCTCTGCAGCATCCTCCACCCACCCCCGTGCTCTCACGCTTCCTGGCTGTGCCGGTGCCTGGATCCACACTGCACAGACACAAGTGGTCATAAAGGCCATCGTGCTGAGCTCCAGAAATAGAATGGAAGTGAACACCTGTAATAAAGGCACATCAGGCCTCCACAGTTGGTACGTCGGAGGGATCACCACCTTCCATCAGAACCTGGACTACCTTCAGGGGAAGGGCGGCTGGAACCTGCAGGAGAACCTTGCAGAGTTCAGCCCTGCAGGAGGTCAGGGAGCTCAACCTGGGCCCTGCAGCCAGAATTCAGCCTGAATCTCAGGGGTCTGCCATTGGCCGGCTGAGACTAATGGGCTTAGATCTGCACACTGCTGCCCACACTGTCTATTGTGACAGCAGAGACGTACCCTGAAAGAGGCTCTTCAAAGTTTTTTCTTTCTTTCCCTCATATTTTTAATTTTTATTTTTAAATTTTTATTTTTTCCCATTCTGCAAATTCGTCCTTTTTTCTTTCTTCTCTTTCCCACTCAATCTCTTGCTCCCCCACATTGTTCTTTGTCTCCCTTTTTGTTCCTGTTCCTGCCCTAATTTGGATTTCTTCTTTCTTTGTATTTTCTTCTCTTCTCTTTTTCCTTCATTCAATTGTAATTAGTTTCAAAGAAAAGTGAGCACAATTTATACCTTCCCTATTACTGTTAGGTTGTTCTACTCTTGCTTATGTTCTTGCACTCTGTCTTTCCCTCTTGTCTTCAACAGTTTCCTAGAGTTTGCGTGATCATCCTGTGTCCTCTGGCTTCACTTGAAACCTCCTCCTATCCTTTACCTATCTATTCCTCTCCTCCCAACTCCTCCTAAGTCCCCATCCTGAAGGGTAAAGTTGCTATATTTAAGAGTTTATTCACTATAAACACAGTTTGGGCTGGTCCTCAATTTTGATTCAATTCACATGGTTAAAGGTGATAGGTTAAAAAACTGCCACAAAAGATCAATTTCTAAACTGTTCTTGATGCTATTGTGTTTCTGATTGTATCAATTGGGCTAAAGAGTTGTGACAGATTTAATGAGTTGTCCTTTCTGATATTATGAAAATGAAAGTGTCTCTGAGTCATTAAAGACTCAGAACCTAAAGAGCAGCTACATCAGGAAGATCAAAGTACTAACCCAGAAATTAAACCAAGGACAGCCCAACAACAAAAATAAAAATGAGAAAACACTTAAGCAAGGCACAAATACAGACTTCCAGTTCACCAATGGCAAATTCTAGGGGAAATGAGGTGGAAAAGCCTGACAATCAACCACCAGGACACCCTGAACTCATAGTACAGGAAATAACAAAACAGATCAGGCTCTAGAAATTCAAAACAGAAATAATTTCCAAGATAACTTCAGCGATAGTGAGCACAATGAAAGACAGGATTAGAGACTCTACAACAGAAACAGACAAAAAATAGATGAGCTCAGGACCATGATAGAAGCCATGGATGCAAAGCATAGGGAAGAAATGGAATCCATGAAACAGATTCAAACAGATATCCAGAAGATTAAAAACTCTACTGAAAGCATTCACAGCAGAATGAACAAATGTGAAGATAGAAATTCAGATATAGAAGATAGGATTGTGGTCAGTGACCATGAAAAAAGAGATCTCTTAAAAACAGTAAGGGACCATGAGAAATCGATCCAACAACTCCTAGATGAAGCAAAGAAGAATAACATAAGACTGATAGGAATCCATGAAGTAGCAGAAGAAAGTATGAGTGACATAAAAAAAAAAACTGTTCACAGAATTAATGACAGAAAACTTCCCAAACAAAGGGGAAAAAATTGACATACAGATAAGTGAGGCATATAGGACTCCAATTAGTCATGATCAAAAAAATCTACACCTAGACACATAATAGTCAAGATCCTGGAAACTCAACAGAACAGAAGAACAAAATACTACAAGCAGTTAGAGAAAGAAACAAATCACATGCAAAAGGAAATCCCATGAGAATCACAGCAGACTTTTCAACACAAATCCTCAGGTCAAGGAGAGCCTGGAGGAAAGTATTTCAAGCCCTAAGAGAAAACAACCTCCAACCTAGACTGACGTATCCTGCAAAACTCTCTTTTAAAATGGATGGGGAAATAAGATACTTCCATGACAAAGAACACCTGAGAAACTTCATGAACACCAAACCACCATTCCAAACAATTCTAAACAATATCCTAGAAAAAGACAGTGAAGGGCACAACACCATGAGGCCCAACAGTGCAAATCAATTAGGCAAGGCAAGAAACTAAAGGTAGAGGGGGAAAAATTAAAAAGAGCCAACAACATGTCAATTCACATCAGTTATAGACGTCCATGTTAATGGCCTCAATTCACCAACAAAAGGCAAAGGCAGGCAGAATGGATTAAGAAGCAAAATCCAGCAATATGTTGTATACAAGAAACACATCTAGTTCAAAAGGAAACTCATAGACTGAAAGTGAAAGGATGGAAAAAAGTTCTACATGCAACAGAAACCCAGAAAAAAGCAGGGGTAGCAATCTCATTCACAGACAAAGTAAATTTCAAGCCAAAACTGATTACGAGAGACAAAGAAGATCACTACATCCTTGTAACGGGAACAATCCAAGAGGAAGAGATGACAATCATTACTATATATGCACCAAATATTTAATGCCCCCAACTATACAAAACAAATATTAAGGGACATGAGAAACCAAATAAGCACTAATACAATTGTAGACCTAAATACTCACTATCACAAACAGACAGATCATCTATACAAAAAAATCAACAACAAAATACTAGAACTGAACCAGGTTTTTGAACAAATAGACTTAATAGATGTCTACAGAGTGTTCCACCCCACAAAATCAGAATATACATTCTTTTTGACTGCATATGGGTCATTCTCCAAAACAGACCACATACTAGCTCATCAAACATGTTTAAATAAATACAAAGGAATTGAAGTTATCCCATGTATGTTAACAGGCCATAGTGCAATTAAGTTGGAGATGAATAGCCTAAGAAACCACAAGAACTTCACAAACACATGGAAATTGAACAACACTCTGCTGAACAATCAATGGGTCACAGAGGAAATTAGTCAGTTTCTACAATTAAATGATAATGCCAATACAACATACAGGAATCTATGGGACACAATGAAAGCAGTTGGAAAATTCATGGCAGTGAATGCCCATACTAGGAAAACAGAGACAGCTCAAACTAACAACCTAATGATGAATCTTAGGCTCCTAGAAAAAGAAGAGCAAGAAAAACCCAAAGCTCATACAAGGGAGGAAATTATAAAGATCAGAGTGGAAATTAATGCAATGGAGACTAAGAGAATGTTACCCCCCAAAAAAAATCAATGAATCAAAGAGTAGGTTTTTCTAAGGAATAAATAAAATCAATAAACCCTTAGCCAACCTTGTCAAAAAAGGAAAGAATAGGCTCAGATCCATGCAATTAGGAATGGAAAAGGTGAAGTCACAACAGATCCAGCAGAAATCCAGCGGATCATCAGTACCTACTTCAAAAACCTGTACTCTAATAAAATGGAAAGCACAGAAGAAATGGACAGAATTCTAGCTACTTATGAATTACCAAAGATGAATAAAGAAGATTTTTTTAAAAATCTAAACACCCCAATTACAATCAGTGAAATTGAAAACATAATTAAAAGTTTACCAACTAAGAAAATCCCAGGTCATGATGGCTTAGCTGCTGAATTCTACAAGATATTTAGAGAAGAATTACTGCTACTACTCTTTAAATTTTTCAGTGAAATTGAAAGGGAAGCAATACTTTCAAATTCATTCCTGGAAGCAAGTGTTACTTTGATTCCAAAACCAGGGAAAGACACAACCATAAAAGAGAACTACAGGCCAATCTCCTTAATGAACACAGATGCAAAAATCCTCAATAAGATACTGGCAAACAGAATACAGAGGGTCATCAAGAAGATCATACACCCTGACCAAGTCAGGTTTATTCCAGGGATGCAAGGATGGTTCAATGTATGTAAATAAATAAATGTAATACACTATATCAACAGAGTCAAGGACGAAAACCATATGATCATCTCAATAGATGCAGAAAAAGCATTCAACAAAATTCAACACCCATTTGTGATAAAAATCCTGCAGAAAATTGGAATAGATGGTCTTTATCTCAACTTGATAAAGGCTATCTATGAAAAACCATTAGCCAACATCATATTAAATATGAAAAACTGAAAACCTTCATGCTAAAATCAGGAACAAGACAAGGATGTCCACTATCACCACTCCTGTTCAATATAGTCTGGAAACACTAGCCACATAATTAGACATGAGAAAGAAATGAAAGCAATAAAGATAGGAAAGGAAGAAGTTAAACTGTTGTTATTTGCTGACAATATGATACTTTACATAGAAGACCCAAAAAACTCCACCAAAAGACTTCTAGACCATGACACTTTCAGCAGAGTAGCTGGATACAAGATCAGCACTCAAAAATCAATAACCTTCTTGTATACAAATAACAGACTCACTGAGAGAGAAACTAGAGAAACAATTCCTTTCACAATAGCATCCAAAACAATGAAGTATCTAGGAATCAATCTAATGATTGAAACAAAAGACTTCTACACTGAAAACTACAGCACTCTGACAAAAGAGATCGAAGAGGATATAAGAAAATGGGGGCCAGGGATTTAGCTCAGTGGTGCCACCACCTGCCTCGTAAGCGCAAAGACCCTGTCTCAAAAAATCAGATAGAAACAGGGAAAATAGTTTTGTTCAGTAACAGAAATCGCCTGGCCTTAAGAGGAGCTCCATTTTGTCTCCCTGGCTTCCTGCACCACCTACCGAATGTTTGAGTTGTCCCGGTTGTGCTCGGCCAGGGGAGACACCCAGCCCTTACCTGGACTGAGACTCACAGATCCAACCTGCCACTTCCAGCAGGGCTCCCCTGCCAGGCCTGGCTTTCCATCTGGTGTCCCCTGCCTCTGTCCCCAGCTGCCCGCCATGCTCTCGGAGGATGTCTTCGTCTGTCCCACACAGGCCATAGGAGCTCGAGCTGCAGGAGTGCACGGCTACTCAGGACCACACCCGACATCCAATCACCACCGCCCAAGCGGCCCTGGCACTTACTTCCCGGCCGTCATCAGGAGGACCTGGTTAACTGTCATCAGGAGGACCTGGTTAACTGCCGCCTCAGAAGCAAGTGAGAGACCTCAGGAGCAGCTGCAGGCTACACTCTGGTCACCTGAGAGGACGCCCCAGGTGACCCTGCTGACCTGAACCGCCTTAACCCGCCATGCCCTTCACAGCTTCCGTGTGCGTCCTCCTACAGCGGAGCCTACGATTCCGGAGACCATTTTCCTCTATTTCCGGGACAGAGCTCTCTGCTTTGTTAACGTGCTCTTGTTAAGAGCATCACAGACTGCAGAAAAGTACATTTATCAAAGCTGCTCATAAGATATCTCTCTGTTACAACAACAAAATACCTGAGATGATAAACTTACAAAAGAAAAATCTTACACTAGCTCGCGATTTAGGGGCATCTCCCAGTTCGTGATATCTTTACGGTTTTATTTTCATAGCAAAATATATACATATATATGTATATATATGTATATATGTATATATATATA
>NW_022900936.1:4786464-4796125 GCF_012274545.1 Fukomys damarensis
TTAGCCTAAATTAAAAGGATGGTTCAAATAAGCAAAAGGAAGAGATGCGAAATCCTATCTTCACTGGAAAAGTATTAGAAGTAAACGTGAAATGATTCTTTTGCTA
Organism: Fukomys damarensis; assembly: GCF_012274545.1. Classification (NCBI taxonomy): domain Eukaryota; kingdom Metazoa; phylum Chordata; class Mammalia; order Rodentia; family Bathyergidae; genus Fukomys; species Fukomys damarensis. The sequence continues at coordinate 4,786,571 of NW_022900936.1, forward strand.
ATCTTTTGGTGTTGAAAGCTTTTCTAAACAAGATTCAGAGTCCAGGAACCAAAAAGAGAAATAATTAACACACTTATCCACACAAAAAATTCAAAAATTCTACATTACCACAAAATATCCCTTTAAAAAGTCAAAAGACGGGCCAGGGATTCAGCTCAGTGGCACCGTGCCTGCCTTGTAAATGTAAGGTCCTGAGTTTGACCCCTGCTACCACAAAAATAAATAAATAGTCAAAAGACACCTAAGAAAGGTTGGGAAAATATCTATAACATCTGTGGTAGTCAAAGGGCTACTTTCTGATATGTAAAAACTCTTAAAAGTGTTAGGAAGGAATTGGCAAGTTATACACAGAGAGAGGCAGCAGAATGGAAATAAAATAACAAAAGTTTACTCCATCGATGGGGATCGATCACACCTAATGGCAGTGCCTTGATCGATCCAGTACTGGGCTACAACTCCCCCTTATATAGGGTTTTACAGCCTTGCTGTCATTGCATTTCACAGTTCACATTGCTGACATTCGAAAAGTGGTGGCCAGGCAATTGAATTTCAACCCGGATGTAGCACTGCTTTGGTAGGGGAGGTTACCTTTAAACTTCATTTGGTTATCTCTTCTAGCCCAGGGGGAGGGGCGTGTCTGGTCAGCAAAGCTCACAGTGGTTCTTTTCATTTACAAAACTTTTGAGAGACACTGGGTGCCTCCCATCCCCGTTAATTCTGAGCTAAACAGAGCAAGGGCAGAAGTTATTTTACGTGGTGATATTTCATAGGGTTTTTGCTATTAAAGTGTTCTCTATCAAAAGCAATACACATCTGTAGCCCCATCGAAAAATGTCAAAGAGCATGCATAGACAAGTCATAGGGGAAGAAACGCTGGTACCTCATAAACAGAATCCGAAAAGATATCTAACTTCACCCAGGGAAAGAAATCCAGTCAAGGCAGTGAGAATCCATTGTCCATTTAACAGGTGGCAAAGGCCCAAATGTGTGCCATGCACAAGTTGTCGATGTCACCAGGAACCGGCCACCCCCAAACCCACCGATGGGAATGTATGGTGTGGCCACACGAGGCCACTCACCAGTCAGTGTCTGGCAAAAGTGCGATGCCTGGGTAATGTGCTTTAATCCCACACATCCCGTAGGAATTCATTTACCCACACTGCACTCACTGCGAAGACCTGCCTTATCAAGAAGACTCCTGGTCTGGCCTGGAGTCAGATATAAACACGACTGCAGCCTAAGGGTGGGAGGCTGAGACTTGAATGCTCTCCTTTAGAGAATGACACTGAAACCTTATGATCTATACAATGGGATGCCCGCACCATTCGAATTGGGAGCACGTGTGCCATGCAGTGGCCCTCAGGATGCAGTTATTTGGGATTTTTTTCTTGTACCCAGTGTAAGAGCCTGACTGAACCAGAGCGACTCCATGTTGACCAGCAAACAACCTAGAGACCGTCGCTCCCCCCACCCCTTATAGAATAACTAATGATTAATTGTGAATTGTTAAGTAACTGCTTTGAAGTAGCTGGGAAACTAAATGGAAACTGTAGTGAACACAGAGACCCAACATAAATCACGCCACTCCTTACTTGCCTGTAGTTGAATGTTCTGAACATTATAATCTAAATTGTAAATGGAATAATGGATAATCGATCTGCTGATCATTAGCATCATTAGCTTGATGACCACTAGCTCAGATCAACTGATTCTTTGCCTTTGTCCCCTTCCTGTAAGTTTTGAGTGTAAACCCTCCCCCCATAGCCCTATATAAAATGGCCTCTGTTTCTGAGCTAGCCGCCTCTCTGAGCTACTTGGCTTGGGGAGTGCCGTCTGGCCAGACTAATAAAGGTCTATTAGCCAACTTGCCTGGTGGGTTCCTTCCTGGGTGACTCTCGCTGTCCGACAAGCTCCTGGAGCCTCGCTGAGCTTCTGAGCCCAGCATCGTGGAGGCCTCTTGGCTGTTCACGCTCCAGGAGTAAAAGTGAGACTTAAGTCTTACACCTAGGATCAAACTCAGGACCTCATGCATACGAGGCAGGTGGTGGAACCACTGAGCTACATCGCTGGCCCTCAAGATGCTTTGGCCAAATGAACAAGATGAGAGTCTATAGCACACACCCATGTTTTGAGTGACACCAGGTCATAAACACGCATAGAAACTCTCTGGAAGCCAAATAAGAAATTGCCTACAATTTGTGGGCCCAATGTGGAATGAAAATGGGTAGGCCAGGGTTTAAAAGCTACTAAAAATTTCAAGACAAGGAGAGTATAAGCCTGGTGCAGTGCCTCCCTGAGCAGGGGCCTGCGTGACATTCCACAGGGTGGACGGGACAGGGTCAGCAATGGGAGCAGAATCCTTTTCCCTGCAGACCCTTTTGAATCATGTCGTTTCCAGTGTGCGAGTCTGTTCGTGTTTCAATTGACAGTAATTATTTACATCAAAAATAAAATCAAAATTCCTCACTACCACCCCCACCCCCACCCTCCCAAGAAAACCTTCTTATCCCTTTCCTTAACCAAGAGGAGGCTCAGTTTGTTAGACATGCAGGTAAGGAGGAAGGAGGGAGGCAGGTAGAGGCTGGGCAGGAGTGGGCTGTGGGAAGGGAGGGCCAGGTTAAAAACCACAGGAAGCGGAATCAAACCACACGTCCCCCTAAACACGAGCTGGTCACAGTAAGATTGTCTGAAGACACCGACACCTACCCGCCTTTCAGCTAAGCAGAAGAGAACTCGGCCAAGTAAATTCATTCAGCCCCATACCATAAATCCGTACAGTGCCCGGTACCCGTGTCCACCCAGAACATCAGAAAGCAACTTCTATGGAAGTGAGATGTTTTCAGACATAATCAGCTAAAGGCACACGGGCACAGGGTGACTCCTGATCCAAGGAGGGCCACAGAGACCATGTGGAGACGGAGGCAGAGTCTGGAGTGGCCAGGCTGCTGGAACAGACTCTCCCCCAGAACCTCCAGCAGGAACCAGTGCTTTTGGCTTCGCCCACGTGTGCAAACTACTGGCCTCTGCCTGCTGTGAAGGAGCCCCAGGCATGGGTAAAAGAATTCCTGTGGCTTTGTCCCAGGCATTTTACTGACTACAGCAGCAGGGGCAGGCTTTGGCCCACACACGCTGATGACAGGTGCGTTAGATAAAAAGTGTAATAATCAATAAAAGCCATGTCAAGGAATACACAGTTCTGTACAATGAGAAAATAACTAGGGCCTGGGGGGTTAGAGTCCTACACCCGGTCCCGGCACTCAACAACGGCCGGCATCGAACTACAGAGACCTTATTCCCCCACCTGAAAAATGACCCCAAAGATAACTTCCGGTCCTCATACTTTAAAGTCCTTTGATGTCTTCATTTCTTTCCAGTATTGCTAGGAGTTGAACCCAGAATCTCATGCATGCTAGGTGAGTGCTTTATCAAGCTCCACCCCGGCCTCCTGAACATTTCTTTCAACAATCTGATTCTAACCACCATCTGTGAACTCTGAGGAAACAGTGGCCTTGTGCTGTAATAAACTATTGAATGTGTAAAACAAAATTGCTGTTGAAATCAAAATATCCTGGAATAGTTTGCAGTAATTAGATAAATTCACACACACTTGTGTTGTGCTAGAATCTCTGTACTCCTTTTTTTTTTTTTTTTTTTTTTTTTTTTTTAATTTTGGTACCGGGGATCGAACTTGGGTCCTTGTGCTTGCGAGGAAGGTGGCGGAACCACTGAGCTAAATCCCCAGCCAGAATCTCCCTTTCTGCAAAGGCAACTTGGCCACAGAGGAAATTGACCGCATGTCCACTCGCATGGCCAAGTGTGCCCGTGACACAGCTGAACAGAATCCCTTTCTAACTGAACGTGAGTTTTGCTGAACAAGAGATTTGATTCTTCAAAATAAAGCAAGGAAAAATAAAAAATAAAGCAAGGAACCAAAGATACCCAAGCTGAACGACTTCTGAATCATTGTGTTCCTGTTTCCGCCCCTCTGCAACTTAAGACTCTGTTACTGAAGACAAGGGAGCCCTAACAGCTGTCTGGACACCCAGAAAGATGGGGACAGTTTCATATGGGGTTTCACGGTTAATCTGCCCCCAAGATTCCCGACACAGGCGCACACACAGGGCTCCCACCAGGCCACTCACCCCGCAGTACTGCTCCTCATTGAAGATCTGGGGCGGCAGCGGGATACCATTCTGAGGCTTATTCGTCCCGGGAACATTCTCTCTCATCCACCTCCTGTTGTCTTCATCACCAGCTATATCTAGCTCCTTGAAGTCGATTTTGTTAGCTTCCAAAAAACCCACCACTTCCTGCTGTTTCTTCCTAATCTGGTCAGGAGCAGAGAAAAAAATAACCGTTAGGATGTTCATGGGGGGGCGTTTTGCACATAAATCCTTCCTCTGGCTATAACACACAGTACCAATAATTCTGTAAAAGATTCAAACAAGGACAGCAATAAAATCACGCTTAGTTATAAATGATGGACAGTGACTTTAAACTCTGAGATTTAATATCACCGGTGTTTAAAACATTTTCCTAAGTAACCTAATCGAAATACAGGTGCCTTCGTTATCTTTTATTTGGGGTATTTAAAAGATTTATAATTCAAAGCTTTAATGGCCAAAAAACCAAGAACTAGTTGGCAAGAGATCTGGTGTACAGAAAAGGGAGAAGAGGGAAAAAAAAGAATTCGCTACAAAATTCGCACACCGAGCACCCCATGCTAAAATGCATTTCGTTCAAAGTTCCAGAAATAGCAGTGTGAGTGACACAGAGCTGAAAGGAGCTGCAGAAATAGCACCGGAGACCCAGAGGCACTGTGTGTGATGCCTTCTGCACTCCGCCTCCAGTACCAGAGATTGAACTCAGGGCCTTCACACTGAGCTACACACCCCGCCCTTTTTTATTTTGAGACAGGTCTCACTAAGTCACCTAGGCCGGGCGCAGACTTGCAATCCTTCTGCCTCAGCCTCCTAGAGTGCTGGGATTGTAGGCCTGTGTCACATGTCCTGGCTCCAGCTTTTCTTTTCTTTCTTTTTTTTTTTGTACCGGGGATCGAACTTGGGACCTTGCACTTGCGAGGAACTTGCACTTGCGGCGGAACCACTGAGCTGAATCCCCAGCTCCAGCTTTTCTCTTAAAAACACTGGTAAACAAATTATAGCAGACTCTCTGGCTTCTGTTTTTTGAAAACTCAGAGAGAAACTTTCAGGAAGTATAATCAATCAGATATTGATCAAAGTTATTTATCAATTCTACACCCTGCAAGAGACATTGTACCAAAGAGTTTAGACTGCTCATGTGATTGAATCAAAGCACAGAACTTATTTGTGTGATGCAGATACAGAACACACTAAGAATGATAGAGGTATAAATATAGTCTTTTTTTTTTTTTTTTTTTTTTTGTAACAGAGATCGAACTCAGGACCTTGAGCTTTCCAGGCAGATGTGGTGCCACTGAGCTAAATCCCCAGCCATGGCCATCTTTTAAAGTAAGATTAAAGACTTAAATAACTTTTTGATTTGACATGAAAAATACCCTCAATCCAATTTTTTTTTAATTGCTCTGAATTGAATATTGTGCCATAATGAAAATAAGTCTTTAAAAATGTCTCACAGGCACGAGGGCCGAGTATCATTTTCATGTGGCCGATTGTCAGCAGAAAGACCGAACTTTGACAGTTTAAAATAAATGCTGCCAAAGTTACAAGCTCGTCCTAGATTTAGTGCTGAGATTCAGACCCTTTTCGGTCTACTTCAAAATTCTTTCTTAGGAGATCTCTGTACAGGAGAGAGGTGGGGAGAGAGAGGGAGAGGAAGAGGGAGAGAGGGAGCGGGGAGGAAGGAGAAAGCAGAATGGAAAAAATCATTAATTCTTGCCAAAATGAATAATCCATCAATAACTCATGGACAACGCAAGGAAAACTACGCGGGCGTGGTGGCGCACACCTGTAGTCCCAGCACTCAGGAGGCTGAGGCAGGAGGATCGCTGTCACACTGAGTTTGACGCCAACCTAGGCTACATAGTAAAATCCTGTCTCCAGAAAAAGAACAAGAAGGAAAAAGAGAAGGGGAAGAAAGGCGGAGGAGAGAGAAAGAGAAAGAGGAAAGAAGGAAAGGAAAAGGGACAGAACAACAGCGAGCAGGCACCTGCCGGTGAGGTAAAGGCCGGCACTGGCAGACGCAGACCACTGACGTAACTGCTTCCCCCACCTCACGAGAAAGAAAAGGCCACATGTGCCCGTGGACTCCCCAGATGCCATTTACACTGGGAGGGGATGAGGGGCCGGTGCCCCAGGCAGGGACCTCCTCCCCAGAGTCCCAGGTTGAGTCCCTTCTCCACACCCCCAGGGACACACACCCCAGGGACCTGTGCACAGCACCCGGGGACGCCCAGGGTCTGGGTCATCCTTCCGAGCCTTGGGACTCTGGGGAGTGTCCCTGGGAGCTAGGCCTTCCTCCCCCGCCACCTTTATGCCTGGTCTCCGCCATCATCAGAATGGCCTGACCGCAGTGCCACTGGCTGGGCACCTCCTGCCTATCCTGCTGTTCAGTTCAGAGCTCTCCCACCGACGTCACCAGGTGTAGTGCAAGGCACACTGGCTCTGGTCACAGGCGATCTGCATTTTCTCCCAGCTCAGAAAGCTGGTGCCTGCCCGGAGAGGCAGGCACTCGTGTAATCCTAGCACTCAGGAGGCTGAAGCAGGAGGATCACCTGAAATCTGAGGCCAGCCTGGGCTATCTAGCAAGACCTTGTCTCAAAAGAGCAGTGGGGGTGCCGCTCAGTGTAAAGCCCCTGAGTTTAATCCTCCGGATTACAGAAATAAATAAATATTTAAAAATAAAATAAAACAACAACCCCAGCGCCCCAGTGAGTGAATTTGCCAGGATTTTGAGTCCAGACCAATCCAATTTAAAAGTCCTGTTTTTCTATTCATTCCAGGATCTTGAAGGAGTCGAGTTATTGTGATCCCTGATGTCCACGGAGACGGACAAGGACCTGAGACATCCGGGCCCCCACCAGGGTCTGCCCTGGTCCCAGCGCTGTGCCCTCTCCCTCTGTCCCACGCCCCACTGTGGCACTGGGCTTCTGGATCATACGAAAAGAAAGGTACCTTAACCCAACCCCTTCAGAGTGGAGACAACCGGTGAAGTAGAACTGTGGTAGGCCACCACGTGGACTCAGCAGCTCCTAGAGGTGACCGTTCACGGCTGCTTTTTCATTTATTTCATTCATCCATAGTGAGTTCAAGACCAGCCTAAACCACATACTACAACCCTGTGTCAAAGAAAGCAAGGAAGGCAGGAAGGGAGGGAGGCAGGAGGGAGACAGGCAGGCTGGCTTTGCTGACCACCACCACGTGGACAGTATTAGCGGTGAGGTTTTTCCGCCCAGGTCTGGAGGAAATTCCCCTGCAGAAAAGCCATCAGCATCGACAGGGGGTACCGACGTCACTCTGGGATGAGACCCGAAGTCGCTTGCACAGTTCCAACACACTGCACTCATGGGTACAGTATTCACTACTAACTCATAGTAACGGGGCATTCTCACCACCGCAGTATTAATTAGCATTAATCATTACCAAAATGCTGGTAGCAACCAAAGCTAATGGACCGCCACTGGTCGTGAGAGCATTAGCTGATGGGTCACAAGGCTTTCCAAGCACTGATCGGGTGTCTGATCCTGTGCCAGGCCCGGGCAGGGGGGGGTGTTATTTCAGAAGTCCTCATGACAGATCTATGAGGCAGGCGCTATTCTTAGCCTCATTTTACAGACACGGCAATTGAGGCTGCCGACAAGGTGAAATACCTTTCCCGAGGTCACACAGTTTTGGGGCGCTGGAACATTTGCCTCAGGCACCCAGTGAGCCTGGCTCTCCAGAGACCCTGGGATGATGGCACCGCTCCAGCTCCTCCAAGCCAGAGCCAAGGATGCTCCCAGAGCTGGGTATGGGGGCGCACGCCTGCCACCCACTGGGAGGCTGAGGCAGGAGGATCCCAGCAAGTTCAAGACCGCCCTCGGCTACACAGTGAGAGACTGTCTCCAGACAAGTGAATATTTTTAAAACAATGCCTCCAAACTTCACGGGTGTAAGATTCGAAGAAACCTAAGAAATCTATAAATGTATCCCTTGCTGTGTGACCGGCCCGATCACACAGACCCAGCCTGCAGAACACACAGAGGATCGGCAAAAAGTGCTGAAAGTTTTCCGTGCTGAGTGTTCACATATAAGCCTAACAGAGCCATTTTCCTCAAAGCAATATTTTGTGATCTCACCAATGGGCTCCTAGGCTGGGGATGTAGTTCAGTGACAGAGCTCTTGCCCCTCATTCATGAGGCCCGGGGTCCAACCCCAGCCTGACAAAAATGAACAAACAAAAACATGCTCATCACAGATCCACCGAAAGATCCGCGGAAAGGCGCCACCAGGGAAGGTTTACGTCTGGGATTTCGCATTTGCAGAGCTGCTCCTTTTTTCCGTCTCAAACCTGCTCCCGGAGCAGCTGTGATCTCAAAGTATCACAAGCTGTTTTCTCCGCCCCCGCCCAAACCCTTTCTGTCTGCTGAGTGATTGCTGAAATCCGAGCAGCAGCAACCCGAGAGCCTCCAGGAACTGGATATAAAAGGAAACAGCCCCTCTCTGGTCTTGAGATTAATAAGGAGCTTTCTATTCACCACTTTCCTGGCGTCTGCTAAAAAGTGAATCAAAACACCAGCCCTAGGCAGCCGCTCCAGCCCAAACCCTAAGCCTGCAGGGCTTCCCAGGAGGAAGGAGAGATGTCACCCTCCCTTCTCCAGGCAGGTCTACCCCGGGGCTGAGGTGGGACGCTGGCTTTTCCTCCCTATTTGGGGGCTGTCTGGATTCCAAAACTCTGAAACTGTGGCCTCAGAAACACTTGCTCTTGTCCCCGTGACATCATTTCCCTCAAATAATAGCGTTACACCTGCCAGCTGCAGGCTTTCTAGCGGGCCCCGGTGGGCACGGAGGGACTTCACCCCAGAGGCATTTCAGCGAGGTCCTTCGTTGCGCTGTCCAAACTGAGTCACGCCAATTTAAAAAAAAAAAAAAACTATTAGCACGTGTGGCGGCACGTAATGATGTTTAGATTCATCGTGGGGAGTCGGCACGTGTACACAACACATCTCGATTCTTCTTCCTCCCCTCCCTCCGTCAACTTTAAATCAGTCTAAGTCTTGCAGAATGAATGGTGGAGACACTAAAAAAGTCCGTGATTCCATAAAACGTGCATGCAACAGCCATGCCACCCAAGTCGCGCGTTAAAAACTCCATCATCAAACCCTCCTCCTCCCTCCAACCCGCTCTCACACCCACCTGTCCGGGTCACACATTTTCTTGCATACTTTTGTCAACACCACGCAAACAGGCCAACCCGCCCCCTTGAGACCCCCGCACCTACCGCTATGGACCCGGAAGACGTGGCCACGAACACTTTGATAACCATGTCGAGGGTCGGAGAGAGGGCTCCCCTAACACACCCCTGCGGGGAACGCGTCGCGGGCCGGGCAGCAGCGAGTGCCAGGTGGCAGCTGGC
>NW_022900936.1:4796508-4800936 GCF_012274545.1 Fukomys damarensis
GTTTGATTGGCTGATAAAAGCAGCTCCCTTGTCACCTGCTGCGCCTGACGACAGTCCCTAAAAGGCCTGGCTTTGCCGCGGGCCAATCATAGGCCCGGGCGCCGAGGGAGCGGGGCCGGGCGGAGGACTCGGAGGAAAAGCCCAGAAAACCGCCGGGGTGACGGGGATCGGGGCCAGGAAGCCCGGTTTCACATTTTTCTGGCAGATTATTAAAAAATCTGAAAAGATGACCCTAGAGTAGAATCCGTCTCCGAGCCGCCTCTGCGCAGCTGTTGCCCCGGGTTAGGGGCGTGACGCCCCGGGACGGAGGCCGCTGCGGTCAAAGACAGGATCTGGCCCTCCTTACTACCTCTGTGGGCGATTTCTTTTTAGTTATTTTGTTTAAGTACTGGGGAATCGAACTAGGGCCCTTGCACTTGCAAGGCAGACGGCGGAACCACTGAGCCAAATCTCCAGCCCTTCTGTAGGTGATTTCAATTGAATTTAAAAACAGAAAAATACAAAAGCATAGCAAAGCTGCCCAAATGTTAGGCCTAGTCTCTCAATCCTTGGGGTGTTTTTTTGGGGGGGGGTCTTTGTTTGAGACAAGGTATCACTATGTACTTCAGGCCGTCCTTGAACTCATTGTGTAGCCCAGGCTGGCCTCAAATCTGCAGCGATCCTCCTGCCTCAGCCTCCCCAGTGCTGGTATTACAGGTGTGTGCAGCCACGCCCGGCTTCCCTCCATTTTTTAAGGCCCCTGGCGCTCACAGTGGAAAAGGTGGCACTGGCACCCTGGTGTGGGAGGGAGCTCTCTGGCGCTGTGCACCTGTCCCCTTCACCAGAGTCCCGGAGCCCACCAGGTGCGCCCCACTGCCCCTGAGAGAGGTGCGGAGATGAGCCAGGCCCTGGGGTCCCTGGTACACGGTACACAGCGCAAACTCACAACACAACAAATGCCAGAAGAGACTACCAGAATTTCATTTTTGGCTTCAACACACAATATCACCCACCCGCCAGATGAGGGCGTTGGTGAAGAGGGTCAGCAGGTTCTCCACATTCTAGACATTCAGTGGAAAAGCCACTGAGGACTCTGGGTCACTTTAATTTTTTTTTCCTGTATTTTCGAGATTTCTACAACTCATACTGTATTTTTCACACAAAATCTTACATATTTTCACTCCTGTAAGTCTCCCGTATGAAGCTGGGTGTGCCGGCACACGTTTGTGATCCCACCACTCCAGCACAGGAGGCTGAGGCAGGAAGATTACAAGTTTGAGCCCAGCCTAGGCAACCAGCAATTTAACGAGACTCCGCCTCAAAATAAAAAATGAAGGGGAAGGAATAGCTCTGGCTTCAATCCCCAGTAGACACTTCCACGTGAGCATGCCATTTTTCTCCAACTATATTATTTAAGAAAGTAATAAACCAGGCTTCTCTCTCCCAGTGGTCCTGTGAAGTAGGAACATGAACTGGGGCTGGATTCTCGAGCTCTCTGGAACCTACGGAGGGGATTAAAACGGCCTTCAATAAAAATGCCTCTCCAGACGCCCTCTGCAGGCCTTGGGAGAAATGTTTCCTACTGAAACAGCCGCTCTCAGTTTTGAGATGCTGAGCCTATGCGGAGCTGCTGCAGGTGCTTCGCATAAACCACACCCACGAGCCCTAAAACGGGGTCCCACTGCTCTCCTGCTGAGGACACAGAAGCTATGGGAACAGGAAACAGTTCATCCACGACTTGAACCCAAGCCCATGTTTTCCGCACCACTCTAAAGACATCCCCGAGTTGCTGCCCGCAAATTCCTAGTGCTCCCTTCTCTCACGGTGAGTTATTTTCCCCAGATTCATCCTTTTGAAATGATTGCGAAAAGGTGCAAGTCGGGAAACCGGAAGGTAGCTTGTGTTACACACACTGATGAACAGGGCTGCATACCTAACACTCCACAGAGTCTTACAATGGCCCTCAATCAGTCTCTGACTGGCACAGCCCACCGAGACAGCGGCTGTGGACTCCAGAAAAGGCGCGGGGCTGAGCCACAGAAACGTCTCCAGCACAGGCTGTAAAAGCCAAATAGCACTTTTTGGTCGAATTGAATTTTGATGATGAGTTAAGAGGCACTGGTGACAGACTTTGCAGAGCTCCTCGGATGAGCTTAAGATAAATGGCAGCGGATGTTACATTTTGATCTACATAACTTCATGCCCAACCTAAAATGTCAAAGCCACATGTTCTCGGCACGTGTGACAATGAACAAGATAACCATTAAAAACTGTACGGGGTTGGACATGTTCCCCAAAATTCACACTGAACCAAAACCTTCACATGTAACGCTGCTTGGAATTGGGGTCTTTCAGATGCAATTTGTCAGGTATCTTGCAGAGAAATTGTCCTGGCTTAAGGGTAGGCCTCAAATCCACTGACAGGTGCCCTAAGGAGACCCTAGGCACAGCGGCACACACCTGTTAATCCCTGCTACGGAGGCAGCAGGTTTGCAAGTTTGAGGCCAGCATGGGCAACTTAGGGACACCCTGAATCAAAATAAAATAAAATAAAATAAAAAGGGCTGGGAACGCAGTTTAGGGGTAGAGGGCTTGCCTGGTGTACACAAGGTACTGGATTCAATCCCCAGTACTGCAAACCAAAAAAGACTCAGGAAGAGAGTGAAGGAGGCAGAAACAGGAGCTATGCTAAGAGCCGTGCGAGAGTGCCCGCCTTCATCAACACTTCTGGGATCCAGAGGTGGGAAATTACAAGTCTCTGTGGGCCTAAGCAACCAAATGTGTGATCGTTACACCATGCCCAGAAAACGAACCCAGGAACGAGGGTGTCTGTTACGTGGCAAGGAGCCGATGATGAGCCCCCAAATACTCAAAAGGGCGCTGCTCCAACCACTGACCCGGGAAGGACCTCTTCCTCTTCCGTAGCACACAGAGAAGATCCCCTCAAAAGCAGAAGTGAAACATACAGACTGTGAGACAGAAGGGCTGGGGACCCACCCGGGTGGGAAGCAGAAACGAGGAAACCATGCATCATTCAGATCCTCCAGTCTGATCATCAGGGTTGCTTATTCCCTTAGCAACAACTGTCATCTGGGCAGGGTCCCGGGGGCCCCATCCGCCACCGCCACCTCTTGGTGACTGTCAAGTCGAAGGCACTTGAGTCTGTCCACTCAGGGCCACGACCTCCACCACCCATCTTCACAGACGACTCTCCACGAAACAATGTGTGGCCTTCCAAGGGGGCGGTGGCACTCTAACAGTGGCCAGATGAAAGGTTGGTGATGTGGAGGCAGACTGTCGCTACCTCTACCAAGGTAGAATTAAACAGAGTCTATTTGAAAAGAAATGCCTACCACTTCTTACACGGCAACCAAAAACCATAAAGGGAAAGTGTGAGCAATTATTGTTTGTTTGTTTGTTTGTTTGGAGACAGGGTCTGGCTATGTAGCCCAGGCTGGCCTCTAACATGCAGCAATCCTCCCGTCTCAAGCTCCCTAGGTGCTGGACTTATAGGCACGAGCCAACACGCCTGGGGTGATCAGTTGAGTCTACACCAACACTAAAATACATTCTAAACAAAAGGTAACTAACAAGCTGGTGTAGGTATTGCGACGTATGTCAAAGACCAAGTTTTCATACATCAAAAGCTCTTCCATATAAATGTTTACAAAGATAGCCAGGTGTGGTAGCGCACACCTGTAATCCCAGCATTGGGGAGGCTGAGGCAGGAGGATCGCTGAGTTCAAGACCAGCCTGGGCTACATAGTTCCAGGGCAACCAAAATAAATAAGTAAATGTTTGCAAAGATGAACATCAAGTTCAAAAAAGGGCAAAAGAGCCAGGTATGGTAGTGTGAGCCGTAGCCCCAGCTACTCGGGAAACTGAGGCAGAAGGATCATATGAGTCCAGGAGTTCTAGACTAGCCTGGAAAACATAGTGAGACACAAAGAAAAAAAGGAGGGGGGAGAATCACAAGACTACAATGGCCACCAAAGATATGGAAAAAGTCTATCCTTCCCAATAACAAGGGAGTGGATTCAAGATGCCAATAAAACGGGCAGTCCTTAAAAATCAACAAGTCCCTCATCGTGGCTTTTGTTTTCCTCTGGCCTTGACTGTACATCTCCCACACCTAACAGGCACAGTGTGATCAGATGTGGGCACGCTACTCTCGACCCAGCTCTTCGCGTCTTTGCCCACCGCCGGGTCACCGCGACCCTCTTTGCCGCGGCTTCTGGGGGCTCCAGTGCGCACGCGCACGCGCACGACCCGTCCGCCGGCCAACCCGAGAGTTCCCGGACCCCGCTTACGTGGTTTCCATAGCTACGCGCCCGCCGGAAGGCCTAGGTTTGGCGCAGCCGCAGGAGCAGCGCGGAGCAGGTAACTGCCCCGCTGCTGTCGCCCTCTCTAGTCGCTGCGGTCCGGCGCCCGCGTGGACCTCCTGCTAGA
>NW_022900936.1:4801191-4818726 GCF_012274545.1 Fukomys damarensis
TGAGCCCTCTGGGGCGGTGGGCAGGCCCGGGCCGGCTGCTCTTCTGTCGAAATCTCCCTCCGTCAGCTTGCTCTTTGGCTTTGGTCTGGTTTTAATTTCGGACTTGAGCGCTGATATTTTTCCATCCCCAGCCTGTAGGAATCAAAGCTTTTCAACTGTAGCCGTTGGCCCTCCCCACCCTGGGCCTTGGGGCGCTTTATCTAATTTCCCCTTGGCGCTTTAGCATTTCCGTTGCCCGCACGCTTAACTCGAGTCAGCTTTTCGTGGCTGAACGTGACCCTGCACCTGTCTTCTGTCCGCACTCCCAGATGGCTGCGTCCTCTCCCGTCTAAATGGCGTGAGCCCAAATGTCTGGGTCCACCCCCGGCCCCTCCTCTGAGGGCCAGGTGTGTCGGTCCTCTCACGGGTACTGCGCCCGCAAAGCCCCAACCTTCTGTCGCTTTATCCCACCCCAAGTGCTGGAAATCTCTTTCCGGTTGCCCAGGCCTCGGTGCCCTCCCTGGCTGTCAGCACATCTTCAAAATGTGCCCAGAACAGAGTCGCGAATCTGGTCCCCACGCTCACCGGCCTGGTTCACGCCACCGCCATCTGGTTATTTCTGGGACCTGATTGGTTTCCCTGCCTCTGCCGGGGTTTCTTTCTGTTAATTCACGTGAATAGCTTTTAAAAGGATAATATGAATGTTATACTTCCTATAAATAAAACTAGATCGTAGTACACATTTTGAGAATTTCAGCCTTTAAATCAAGTAGACAGAACTGAATGTGACACTATTACCAAGCTACGAACTGAAAGATGTCCTTTAGCTTCATTTCCCACTGGGGGAGGCAGAGGACCTGGGTGCTGGGATGGGAGCCCAGGGGTGCTGCATGACTGAGCTGCCTCCCCTAGCTCTCTCCTCCCCCTTTCGTTTGGAGACAAGGCCTCGCTGCCTTGACTGGGAGGGACTCGCTTTCAATTATCCTGCCTCAGCCTCCCAGAGTGCTGGGATTTCAGGCATGCAGCACCTACGGGACCACCCTTTAGTTTTCTTAGGTGTAAACCTGACAGCGTCCCTAGGACAGAACTGGGACTGGAAGGAACAACAGAAGCATCCAGAGCCTTCTTCCGAGTGAGAAAGAGGAGTCATGTAGGAATTGAAGCTTTGTTCCCTGCTGTTTATTTTTAGAGAAGCACCAAAAGAGGAGCCTTGAAATGGAGACAGATTTCCAGCCCTTTGCTGATCACCGCCATAGTAAGTACCTGGGTGCTGACACCCTCGTCACAGAGTGACACGGGTGCGAGTGACGAGTCCCCCCCTTCAGACAAAACCCAGGTCTCCGAAGTAATGGGGTCGGATTGCGGCAGTTTGCTGAGGGCCTAGAGGAGGTTGCAGCTCATAAACCACTGCTCCCTTTTTTGCTGTCACTTCACAGAGAAACAAAGTGGCAGATGGGAAAACCTTCAGTCTCCAGCCATCACAGCGGTGAGCCCTGCCGACCCTTGCTGCCTCCCTGCTCCGACCCAAGGCCGCTCCCTGTCCATGCTTTGGGCCCTGTCCCCTGCACCGCCAGTTGTCCGTTCTCTCTTGGTCCATCTCAAGTGGCTCTGCCATGGCTTTTACTGTGTCCAGTGTCCCACTGCCGAAGATGGAGAAAAACAAATCTCCCTCCACCCCACCTCCGCTGGGAGCCCCAGTCATGTCCCACCCCAGGTCCCCTGGGATGCACCAGCTGTTTACAGAATCCCCTTCAGTTCCTCTGTCCCTGTGCCGCCTTCCTCCACCCCTTCCTGTCCACTTCCAGTCTCCACTCGGTCTAAAGCCAAAACTGCTGCTCGGATGTCCCCAGGCCCTGTCTTGCTCCGTCCCTCAGCTTTGTCCCTCCTTAAATGCTTGGGCTTGTATGTTTGCAGGCCCCTGGTACCTCTCATGTTGCCTAGTAACACCGCATTTACAAGCTAAGGGAAGAGTGTTTCCGTTTCTTCGCCTTCTGCTTAACTCTGTGCCCAGGAGCTCCTGCTCTTAAGGGGCTCTGGCTGATGTTTCCTCCACGCCACATTCACAGACACACCCATGTCCGCCTGTGCCCCACTGCTGGCCACAGGACCTTGACTCCCTGTTCCAGCCAGTGTCTATCAGATCTCCCCAAAGTCCCCCCCTCCCCTGTCTTGTCTTTTGTTTTGTTTTGTTTTTGAGACAGGGTCTCACTATGTGGTTGAGACTGACCTGGAACTCACTATGTAGCCCAGGCTGGTCTCCAACTCACATTGATCCTCCTGCCTCAGCCTCCCGAGTGCTGGGATGACAGGCATGTGCCACCACACCTGCCCCCCCATCTTGTCTTTGTGTTTGATGAGTATTTTGAGGAGAGATAGCCTGATATGATGCCCAGGCCTGCTCTTGACCCACTTACACCCCCTCGTGGTACCATCCACTGCCTTCTACCTTCCTTGGCTTCCCAGTGGAAGTTGTTCATTTGTTATTGTATTTCTGCTCCCACACATTTATTGGTTGTCACTGTAGCATTAGAAAGAGTTTTTTCTTTGTTCTCCTTTTGCGTGTATATCAGTATGGATTCACGGATTTCTGTTTACCCGGCGAGTTGGACTCCTGCTCCATCCACATTTGTTGTGACACTGGAATTGTCCTAGGCTTGGCGGGCGAGAGCTCCTTCAAGGCATCTCCAGTGGCCTCTTGGTGCGCGCCCAGCTGTGTACTGTGCAGCCCGGGCATGGGCCACCCATCTTGGTTTGCAGAGAGCCCTGATCCCTTGCTGTGGAGAATGGTATTTAGGGACAAATGGGGCAGAGTGTTCACTGTCACTGAAGTGTCAGTGTTCCAGAAAGCACACACGCACGCGCGCGCGCACACACACACACACACACAACCTAAATATGCTCGTATATACATGAGTGCAGATATCTGTGTCTGTGTGAGCACTAACCCAGCCCGTGCAGGGCTGATCCAGCGCCCCAAGGTTCTTTTCTCTTTCCCCCTTCCTATGCAAGTAAAATTCTCTCAGGCAGTAAGACGCTTGACTCCCATGATTCTAAATATATGTACTTGTTTCTTTGATTAACTTCATTCCTTCTGTGTAAGTAATTTCCCAACCTTGCCAACTACCGGACACTTTTTTGTCACCCTTATCCCCACACACGCACCTCCAGGTGTCTTCCACTGTGGCCTCCTGCTCCGGGGGTGGGGAGGGAGAGGGAGGGTATGCACGAGCATGAATATCTCCATCCTGAATGCTTATGAGTCTGCCGTTTCCTCTGACCGGTTTTTCCAAAGCCAAAAGCCCCACTACCCCTGGGATTGGTAGCCTTTTTCATAGCTATAGCCCAGATAAGGTAAAGCAAGGAAGCTTCTAGAAGCATTAGAGTAATTTTCCCAAATCACTCGAACCCACCCTCTGTCTTTTTGGAATTTATAATAGTGCATTTAATCCATACTTTAATGGCCTGCTTTTGGTCTCATTTTAATTCGTGGTGTTTTCACAAGTACCTATTCAGTTCCCTTTGGCCACTATAACAAATCACCACAAACTGTGCCTTAAAATAAAAATGTGTCTACAGCCGTGCGGTCAGAAGCCTGAAATAAGTCTTCTGGGCTAATATCAAGATGCTGCAGGTCCCTTCCAGAGGGCCCATTGCCTTTCCCTCTCTAATGTTAGAAAGGCCCGCGTTCTCCAGCCTGAGCACTGCTCCTGCCTGCTGGCCTCACGGTGTCGGTGTCATCGCTCTCTGACACGGCCTCCTGTCTGTCACGTGGCCTTCCAACTCCAACTCCTTCCTCACCCGTCTTACAGAAGCCCAGGTCTTCCCATGAGGCCCACAAGGATGACCTAGGATGATTCAGGAAAGTCTTCCCGCCTCAAGTCCTGGAAACTTACTATGCTGCAAGTGTCTTTTGCTCTGTATAGGAACACAGGTTCTGGGGACGAGCCACAGACACCCTTGGGGGCATTATTTCAGCCTCTCACAGTTTCCAGTGAATATCTTACATCTCAGAAATGGGATTTTAAACCCAGCTTGGTGGCACACACCTGTAATTCTAGCACTCTGGGAGGCTGAGGCAGGAGGATTGAAAGTTCAACCCTGGCGCAGGCAATTCAGCAGTTTAGTGAGACACTGTCTCAAAATAAAACATAAAGAAAGGGTGGAGGGGGCCTGGGATTTAGCTCAGTGGTTTTGCCACCTAACTCACAAGCACAAGTTCCTGAGTTCGATCCCCAGTACCAAAAGAAAGAAAAAGAAAGGGTAGAGGGGGGAATAGTTCAGAGTGAGGCCCTGGGTTCAGTCTCCAGTGCCCCTAAAAAGAGGAGAGAGAGAGAGAGAGATTTTACCTCCTTTCATTGAGGAAGGGTAATGAGCAACATCAGGACCAGTGATGGTGAACTTTTGTTTAGAAAAAACAAGTCTACATTGGCACCTTTTGTCTTAAAAGAGAAACACACACATGCATACCACAGGTTCACTGCCACTGATAGACACTGGCTGGAGACTGACTGATCTTAGAGATCTTGCCCTATATATGTCCGCACACCCAGAAATTCGCCTCATTCTTGTATATCCAAAACCACTAGGGCTGGGGCTTTGGCTCAGTGGTTCCGCCACCTACCTTGTAAGCACAAGGGCTGAGTTCAATCCCTGGTACCACACAAAAAAAGAAAAAAAAAGAAAGAAACAACAAAACCACAAGTATCCCTTAGTATTATTAGTCATGGTTAACGCTGTGTCTCCTCTGGTTCTTTAACGTCTTCCGCGCTGACAGATGAGGCGTGGAATCTGATTGTTTCAATCTGCATTTCACTGTGAGCTTGAGCCTCGTGTTTTTCTCTGTTGTGTGCAGATTGGCACTGTGCCACCTCTGTTATTCGTTGTATCAAATGGATCATTGTAAGAACCCTTTGTAAGGCCAGGGATGTGGCTCGGTGGCACTGCACCTGCCGGGCAAGCACAAGGTCCTGAGTTCAATCCCTGGCACCAGAAAAGAAAAAGATAGTATCTTTTGTCTGTTGCGTAGAAGTTTTATGTTTTTATGCAGCCATTATCATCGGTTGTTTCCTTTATGGTCTGGGCTTGATGTCTTACCACATTTTATATTGCCCTTTACGATGTTTTTCTTAACAGTTCCATCTTTAATCCACATAATTAATTTCAGTTTGCATTTGGAGCCTAGTCTGTGGTTTCTGCTTTTGTTTCTGAATCTAGTTTATCACACTGCTTTGTTACTCGGGCACCAGTATCGGTCTGTTTCAATGACTGTGGCTGTAGCTGTCAGGACCTGATGAAGGCAATCCTGTTTAGTCACTCTTGGTGAAGTTCCTCTGTGTGCTCCCGTGTTCATTTTTCAGTTTAAAAAAAGTGTGAAGGGAATGGGAATTGTGAAGGGCGGATAAGAAGCCAGATGTGGGGGTGCACACCTGTAATACCAGCTATGCGGGAGGCTGAAGCAGGAAGGTTGCAAGTTTGAAACCAGGGTGGACAATTTAGTGAGACCCTGTTTTGAAACAAACAATAAAAAGGGCTGGGGGCATAGCTCTGTGGTGGGTGCTTCCCCAGCGTGTGAGGCCCTAATTTCAATCCACTGTACTCAAACTCTGGGTAGGTAAAGAAGGAAAACGTGTGTGTTAAGCTGTTATTTCGTATGAGGCAGGGTGGGTTGATACAATTGTGTATTGAACCACAGAATAATTTAGGGTGGAAACATTTGTTACCATTGTAACTGAACTGTCCATTTGAGTTAATTATAACTTCACTATAGAATACAGTGCTTACATGTAAGAATGAGGATTTTCTGGTTGTGGTAATAGCCGAGACCCGGGTAAGTCGAGAGACTGATTGTGGGGCCAGAATAAAAACTTTGAGCCAATATCAGTGCTTGGAAATAAGATATAGCCAGGCATGGCGGTGCATCCACGTGGGAGGCTGAGGCAGGAGGATCTCCATGAGTTCAAGGCCAGCCTGGACAGCTGGGGATTTAGCTCAGTGTTTCCGCCGCCTGCCTCATAAGTACAAGGTCCCCAGTTCGATCCCCAGTACTAAAAAAAAAAAAAAAAAAAAAAAAAAAAAAAAAAAAAAGACAATCCTGGACTACACAGTGAGACCCTATAAGAAAAGAAAATAAGATCTGGTAGTCACTGGCAGGACCAGTGAGGTCTCCCACTGGTTATTTTTGTTGTCTACAGACAAGTAAATATACTCCACAGAGTTTATTCAGCTCAGCCCCGGAAAGAAAGAATGGGCTGGGAACCCCAGGGTCTCTGCCCTGCCTGTGATATTTTAAAAGCACCACTTTGTGTGACTGTTTCAAATCTTATCTCAGCATCGCTGTTGGGGCATTCAGGAATCTCCCAGTTAACCATCGGTGGCTGACACAGGAAAAGCCTTAGTGTGTGAAGTGTGCGGCAACCGTCGTGCAAAGGGGCGTGTGCAGTGTAAATCAACGCCGGCTCACAGCTTCTGCACTTGAGTGAATATGTTTCTCTTCAAGACGGTAACGTTTTCCTTTTGTAATATCATTTTAGGTTTTTTGAAATATATTCTTCCCTTAAAAAAGGATCAAAACATGTCAAATAACACTGCCCTGGAAACGTCATAAACCCTGCAGTGTAAAGGACCGTGTACCTAGAGCATAGTTTCTCTACAAGCGCCTTAGAGAAGCTGGATAAACAGCAGGTATGAAAGAACCCATTTGAAGACATTTTAGCTTAACCTATTTTCTGTTTGCCTTATTACAAAAACAGGAGTGAAGACAACTGAGTGTAGTGTTTTAAATGATTCAGATGTTCACCTTGGTCTACAGCATTCTTGTTTCTTATCCTATAATTGGGTGAACATGGTGGTACGCGCCTATAACCCTAATACTCAGGAGGCTGAGGCAGGAGGCTCACCACCTGAGTTCAAGGCCAACCTAGGCTACATAGTGATTTCAGGGCCAATCTGAACTACATAGCAAGACCCTATCTGGGAAAAAAAAATTTGGTGAACACAAT
The DNA here is from genome assembly GCF_012274545.1 of Fukomys damarensis. Taxonomy (NCBI): domain Eukaryota; kingdom Metazoa; phylum Chordata; class Mammalia; order Rodentia; family Bathyergidae; genus Fukomys; species Fukomys damarensis. The sequence continues at coordinate 4,808,169 of NW_022900936.1, forward strand.
TTAGAAGTTTATTGTTCTTGGTGCCTTTCAAGAAAACACACAATCGACCAGGTCCTGTTTCTCCATTAGAACAGTGTCTATCATTGTGGATCGTGGCCCTGAGTCATAACAGCAACGAAACAACTACGAACCCTGTAACAATAGAGATGTAATACAATTATGTCACCTTGGCTCTACGGTGCATAAAACAGGCACCTTTACACTTGTCAGCGCTGATCGTTCAAAGTATAAACACTGCCAAAATGAATCTATAAACTGTATGCTAATCTGATATAGTCAAAGCTAGTGGACATTAATTACATAGTTACTGGCTGCTCGTTTTTAAGGTCTTGAGGACTGGAGTTTGCCTTCATAACCCAGTACCTAGCAGATACTAAGTAAGTGTTTCCTCGTTCATCTTATAAAAGCCTGCTCTTTGAGAACCACAGAGCCACAAAACTCAAACTACAGTGGGTGCTGTGCAGTTCATAATTGGTGTTTGCACAAATAAGCTCAAGTCTTTACCGTGCCTGGCCTTAATGTTTAACACTCTCGGCAGCCAGTTTGGTGGCTTTCTAGTCTTCAGACGGTGACTCACCGCCCTTCCCTGAACTTGCACAGATGTGAGGCCCAGAAGGCTGGGGGATCCTACACAAGGTGCAGACATAGACACTGGAATGCCATCTGTCTGCTCTCTTTGTCGCTCCTTCTCGTGCTGTGCCCGGGCATAAGACAGGGTGTTCAGCTAAACGTTCCCCAGGGGCCCCAAAGGACTTCTTTCTTTTCCCACCTCCACTGATAAATGTAGATAGATGGGAGCTTCCTCCACTGTACAGGATGTGTGTGAAGGAAGCAAAGGCTGGTTGCTCTCCCGCCAAGACCCAAACCAGGACAAGGACATCCACTGTCAGCACCACCGCTGTGCAGCACAATCCCAGACATGCTGGACATGCAATCAGGCAAGAAAAGGAAAGAAAAGAGCCCATGTTAAAAAGAGAATTAATCTCTATTCACAAATGACAAGGTCATTCAGGTAGAAAGTCTGATGGGATCTGCAAAAGACCAATATCTAGTAAATGAGTTTAGCAAGGCTGCCGGATTCAAGATCAATGTGCAAATGTCAATTGTAGCTCTGCCTATGAGCAGCAAACAAACAGAAATTGAAATTAAAAGGCAAGTAAAATACCCTTTGCAACAACAATACCGTTTGCCGTCAAAATATAGGAAATACAATGGCACCTCAGTTCACCAGCTTAATTTGTTTCATGATTCTGGTCATGAACTGAATCAAACTTTTCTATAAGTTTTAAAAGGTTTAGGCCGGGGATTTAGCTCAGCAGTTCGGTGGCCTGCCTCGCAAGCACAAGGACCCAAGTTCAATCCCTGGTACCAAAAAAAAAAGGTTTAATGTCACCCGATGTGGGGTTTGGTAGTGGAAGCAAAACTCTGCAGAATGCTTTTGTTTGCAAACCAAATTGTTTGTGAAACGAAGGTTTGTGAGCTGAGGTATTAGTGTACTTGGGGATAAATCTGACCAAAGTTATAAAGGACTAATATACTGAAAACTGCAAACATTTTCTGCAGCCCAAAGATTTAGGAATTAGCCACTGTGCTGTGTGCAGTTTGGCAGATGAATGAGAAAAGGCTCTGGAAAGCAGAGAAGGTTCCTTAACCACCAGTGACCCACCAGTGTAGAAACTGTTGGCACAGCCTATGCACAGCAGTGGTCCGTATTGAGCGTGATGCCAAATTACTCCTAAAATGGCTCGGGCTGGGATGCTTACTGGCAGCAGATGGACCGTGTAATGTGTTTCATAGCACAGAGGAAGAACGGAGTGGGAAAGATGTACTGGAAGCTGTGCGAACTGCCAGTCCCCTGACCAAGGGCACGGCGGCGGCAGGGTAACAAAAGACAAGACTTCTTCCACGTCAGTGGGGGCCCAGGATGGTCAGCGCTCTTGTCAGGGGAGAGGCCGTCTCCTGAGCTCACCTCTGTTTACTGAACACACAGCCCCTAGAGGGGGTGGGGGCGGTGCAGGGACAGTGCCGTGGGGGGCGCTGACTCGAGCAGGGTCCCAGCAGCAAGGGCACGAGACGTTCTGGCAGGAACGAACCACTCATTAACAGGAACCTGTTTCTTCCCAAGGGTTGATTTCTGCCTCTAGAGGAGCTTTCTGTATGAGTCACGCTGCCCTTAGCTGCACCACCGTCCTGCCCTCCAAGACGTCACGGCGTCGCGGCTCACTGAGACCTCCTCTGTGACCCGTGGGAGTTCTGTTCCCACACCCCGACGGCGGGCTCTTCAGGCGAGCCTTCGCGGGTCCATAGGCAGGCTCAGACTTTTAACATGAAAAGCTGATTTATGAATGTGTAGCTTGCTCAGGGTGGTCTCCACCACAGATGCAGCCAGAAATCAAATCTCCCAGGAGAGAGACGGCGGTGGGGGAGATTCGACCCTGTTGGGAAGGATCTGATACAACTAATTCTTCTTTTCCATTCTTGGTAAAATAAAAGAATTGAGCATTGAGAATGAAATGAAAAAAATAACCCTTTAAAATCCACCTGCAGGAGAGGGTTTGTTTTAATCTGCTGTGGAAGCAGGCTGCTGTGGAAGAGAACTTAGTGTGCTGTAATGCAGTAGCATTAGGAAGGAATGCCAAACCCTCTGCTTTTTAATTTTATCAAGAATATATATTTAGGCTCTCTCTCTCTCTCTCTCTCTCTCTCTCTCTCTCTCTCTCTCTCTCTCTCCCTCTATCTCTCTCTCTCTCCCCTCCCTCTCCTCACCACTTAGTCCAGGCTGGCCTCCAGCTCCCAGGGATCCTCCTGTCTCAGCTTCCTGGGTGCTGGGATTACAGGTGTGCACCAGCACGCCTGGCTTGGGATCCTTCTTGTGTGTGACTTCCTGTTGCTTCCATTTTAAATTCTCCCTTTAGACAGCTAAGAGGGCTTATGGAAAGTACTGGAAGTTTGTGTCCTTCAGAATCTGTTTGTAAATTATCAAGGACGAGGGCTCTGCTGTTTGTTAGCTGTCTTGAACAATCTCGGAGATACAGAGTGATCAACATACGTGATGAATGTTTAAGATTTTTAACATTTTATTGCAGCGAAAAGACACATCGCCCTGTACCCCCCTCACAATATTCCCCCTCACTTCAATCGCCCACATTCTGTCACTCCTGCCACTTTCTACACAGTTCTGAAGTCCTCTTTCCTGGATGTCTTTATGAGGCGTGATAAAAAACACAGTGAATGCTCTGCTGAGCGCCGACAGAAAGGCAGCTCCTAAAAACGCCGCGTCTTCAGCCACCTCGTTGAGCAGACCTGGCTCCGTGTGACTTCGGGCTCTGCCGCACAGTCTAGGTGACCGTGAAAGGGAAACATCGAGGCAGTCAGGACAGCACAGCTACAAACGCTCAGGAAGAAAGGCTCCAGAGCGGCTGCAGGAAGTGGCAAGGGTGATGGGATGTTGGAAGTCTCAGCAGGAGAGTTCTGAAGGCGATTCATGGTGATGTCTTTTACTGTAGTCGGTTTTTAAACTTTTTAACCTCACTGAATTTGTCAAGGACACCATATAACTGTCCTACGAGACTGTAGGGTTCGGGGTTGTATTTAGCAGCCACCCTCTCTCCCAAGGCATCCTCAGGTCAAATGAGAAGCCAGGTCTAACGCCGCAGGCGCCACCTCGGGACAATCTGTGTGGGATGAACAGAAAAGACATTGTCCTTTAGCCTTGCTCGCCACACGGATTATTTCGTTAGACCAGTACTTTAATACTACTGTTCCAGCCCAGTATCAATAAATAAATAACTTAAATAAAGTAGAAGTAAAATGCAGCATTTTTTTCACTGGGTTTAAGATCCTAAGGAGAGGGGCCAGGGATTTAGCTCACTGGTTCCACCGCCAGCCTCACAAGCACAAGGTCCCAAGTTCAATCCCCGGTACAAAAAAAAAAAAAAAAAAAAGATCCTAGGGAGAAAAAACAGGGTAGTTGTTTTAGCCAATGATCTACAAAGAGCTACTGTGTTTAAATTACTTCTAGGGCTGGGGATTTAGCTCAGTGGCAATGCGCCTGCCTTGCAAATGAAAGGTCCTGAGTTCAATCCCCAGTACTAAATAAATAAATAACTTTAAATTGTACTTAACTTAAAGCAAATGAATTAAAGAACTGTGAGACCGTGTGAGTCTTCATTAAGTTAAGTTTTCAGGCAGTCTTTGGTTTCAAGGATCCTCAATTATGTGCTACCCTATGTTCCTGGTTAGAACCTGGGATCTCACTCTCCAAGTTTATTTTCATTTTAGCTGCTAAACATATTTCTTTCACGTCCACTTCGCTGTGATTCAGCCCCCAAATATGACTTTGATTTTTCACCTTGATAGTTAAATCTATAATATTAGACAAAAGCTTTGTTTTGGTTTTTCCAAGCCCAATATTTACAAAAGTTTGTTTTTAGTATAGCTAAAAGCACGGTTATTTATTTTTTAAAAGAAATGCCATTTTCCGGGGCTGGGGATTTAGCTCAGTGGTGCACGCCTGCCTTGCGAGTTCAATCCCTGGTACCAAAAAAAAGAAAAAGAAAAAGAAAAGAAATGTTATTTTCCACGTGGCAGATCCCTTCACGTAAGATGAGCTACCCCAAACACATGAATGTGTACACAGTGCTCAGAATCACTTCTCTGTCAACTTGTGATACCTAACCAGCAGGACCCATTGTCTCTTTTGGTTCTAGAATACTCTTTAAAACTAGATCAGTTGGAACCCCGGTGTGGTGGTGCATGCCTGTAATCCCAGCACTGGGGAGCCTGAGGCAGGAGGATCTCTGTGAGTTCGAGACCAGCCTGGGCTACATAGTGAGTTCCAGGTCAGTCTCAAATACATAGTGAGGCCCTGTCTCAAAAATCCAAAACAAAAATCCCAGCACGGGAGCCTGAGGCAGGAGGATCTCTGTGAGTTCGAGACCAGCCTGGGCTACATAGTGAGTTCCAGGTCAGTCTCAAATACATAGTGAGGCCCTGTCTCAAAAATCCAAAACAAACAAACAAAAGAATTACAAAAGAACTCTGAACAACGCTGTCAGTATTACTAACACGCAATGCCACAGGTCTGAAAGTCTTGCCTTATTTCATGATTCTAAAAGGTAGCTGTGCAGATGTGGATCGACGTTTGATTAAAGTAAAGACGTTTGTTTAAAGTAAAGTATTAATACTTCAAAGTAAAAAAATATAGTATTTACATTCTTTAGGTCCTGGGGGGGTGTGATATTACAAAATAGCAAAAGCAGTGATTTCTTTAATGTTATTTTTCTGATTGGTAATTGTTTTTAACAGTACTTAATTATTGTATGTCGTGAGACACTAAAATCATAAACGGGAATCTCATCTAGACTTTCATTTTTTGAGATTATCAGCAGCACAGTCACTTGTAGAAACTGTAAAAAATAAGTTATCTCCTTAGCCCCTTAATTTTTTCATAAATGTTTCTGGCTTTTGAATAGTTTATTTATATTGCATATCATGGTTCCAACTGTAGACAATTATGATGCTAATTTATTGTACCTCGGTTTCGCCTTTGTATAAGAGATAGCCAAGACTGAAGAAACCAAATGTATGTGTTTGCTGTAGCACGTCTTCAAGTTAGGGAAACATAGTTCAAGGACATAGAAGGGTCTTAATGAGTTAAAATCATCCACTCAAAAAAATAAATAAATAAATAAAACTAGATCGGTTACATTGTATTCTGGGTCTGACCTCAAAAGTAGGGGCCACCATCCTTCCAGAAGGAGAGGGCATATCTCCAAGGAATCAGTATCAATTTCACAAATGTTGCATTTCACACCAGCTGTCCACACCTCTCCCTAATGGAGGCAAAATATCCCAAGCAATAACAGGCCTTTAGAAATGAGAATGTAATCCACTAATTCATAAATTGCTTCAGGGCCTCCCTCTGTAGCCCAAGTTGTTTTTGAACTCACAGCGATCCTCCTGCCTCAGCCTCCCAAGCGCTGGGATCGCTGGTGTGCACTTGTTTTTTAACTTGCTCTTACCAAAGTTTGCTCTCAGAGGTTTTGTATTTCATGTAGAAATAATATGAAAACCAAACTGAAATTCCTCCTGAAAATGCTTCAAGATAATGTGTGGTTTCGCCTTCCTAGTTCTCCATTACAGATAAAGGAAATATAAACAGCATGGGTTTGTTGTAATGTCGGGAGCGGGAAATTCAAAAATATTTTCATAGCAGAAAATGGGGAGATAAATCTTTTGCAAATGGGAAGGGGACCAAGAGATGGTGGAGGAGAGGGCAGGGGAAGGGGACATAAAAAAATGAAGACGTGTAATGTGCATGTACCAATTCCCTACAGGAATGTGGTCTTTGTGTACTATAAATGTGGACTAATAAAATTCTTTTAAAATAAACATGAACTTCTTTAAAAATACTTTTTGGTGAGTTTTTTGTTTGGTTGGTTGGAGGGTTTTTTTTTTGGGGGGGGGTTGTATGGTTGAATGGTTGTTTGGTTTGAGACAGGGACTTGCTGTGTAGCCCAGGCTGAATTTATGGCAATCCTCCTGCCTCAGCCTCCCAAGCGCTGGGATTAGAGGTGTGCGCCACCACGCCTAGCTAAAAATACTTTCCTTTTTTTTTTTTTTCAGGTTGCGTGCTATGTCCATGGCTGATACAACAAAACCCCACACAGATGAGCCCTTCGTGGGAGTGGCCCTGGAGACCGGCGGCCAGCCCCCCAGCAGCAGGCGGTCCAGTGGCAGCGTGGACTACAGCCGGTCCCAGTGCTCCTGCGGGAGCCTACATTCTAACTGCGACTACTCCGAGGATTTCATCTCCCTGTGCTCCCACCCAGCCGCAAACAGAAACTATGTGGAGCAGCTGGGCGTGAAAGAGAAGAAAAAGCCCAACGCTTCCAAACTCGCCCCACCCAAGGGTAAGAAGCAAAAACGTCGGAGCTGAAGCTCAGTTCCTGGGCCCATGAGGCTGTCGTTTAAGGTGCTCATACTTTGCGACGGTCTGCATTTGGTTTTACTGATTCTCCATATTGCAGCTGTGCACTGTAGGTGAGCTTGCGCGGGGGGAATTCGGGGATAGAGAAGACTAAGGACAAATGCACCGCAACAGGAAGACCTGCAACGGGGGGCCAGGTCCTCGCGGGGCTCCTTTGCCGTCCACAGGTGGCCGCCCCACAGAGTGGCGACCGGAGCCTGGAACCTGCAGGCTTCTGGCCTCTCCTCGCGGCTGAGGAACCCGGACTTGAGGTGTCGGGGAGATGCAAACGCCCCTCGACTGCCCGAGGGGATGGTCTTCAATCCGGGGAGGCCCGCAGCAGAGACAGCAGAGATGGTTCCAAAGGCTGTCCGTGGTGTCACCAGACTGGCCGCTGCTGGGGACGCCCCTGACGGCCACCCCCACCCAGCAGGAGTCCTCTGCACCCCCGGCAGCCACGGGACACGGTACAGCCTGCTCTCTTAGGGCCGGCCCTGTCACAGTTACCCAGTGGCTTTGTCCCCGTGCCAGGCGGCCCAGGACGCTCTGTGTCTCTGCGTACCACTGCAGGGATCTGCAGACTCCATCCCCCTGCTCCTATCTGTGGAGCAGGCTTCTTCTAAGACAAGTGTCTGTGACCCCGTGAAAATGTATGTGTTTTTCTTTTATTTACTCTATTTGGATTTTGCTTTTTTTCTTTTTTTGAGGCAGGGTCTCACTGTGCAGCCCAGGCTGCCCTTGAACTTGCAGCAATCCTCCTGCCTCAGCCTCCAGAGTGATGGAATTACAGCCCTGCACCACCAAACCCATTTTTTGTTGTTGTTTTGGGTTGTTTTGTTTTGTTTTGTTTTATTTTTCTGTCTCTTCATTTGTTAACTTTTCTAGGGGGAAAACCCATAGCTATGGCCAGACTCTCAAAAGGTTTTCTAGAGAGGAGAGAGTGGGCCCCCGACCCCCTTGCAGGGTCCCAGGCAGAGGATGAAAGCGTGCTTTCCTGACCCCATCGAGGGGTCTCAGCACAGCAGCGTCATGGCCAGGCCCTGAGATCGCATCGTCCCCGTCCACAGCTGAAACTCATGACTCTGAAAACCCAACCTCGGGAGCCAGCATTGATGGGAGGGGCAGCGGCCTCATTTCGATGGATATGAGCCTGGTCTTCACTTAGTTTTACTTAGCGTGAGCAGTTGCACGCTTCACCACAGAAGTATTCTTTGATTGAAGCGCACTGTCTTAGACCGTACTGGGAAAACTATGGAACACACTAACTATATGTATTATAAAGCAGAGGGCCGGGTGTACTTGTGCAGACCTATCAACCAGCTTCTTGGGAGGCTAAAGCAGGAGGATTTCTTGAGCCCCGGAACTCAAGACCAGCCTGGGCCACATAGCAAGATCTCTCAGAGAGAGAGAGAGAGAGATAAAAAAAGTCTAGAACCACCTGGCCCAGCGACATAGGTCTATAAACCATTCTAAGCTTTCATGAGATTATTGAAGAAGGCAATTAGCATTTATAAAACTAACCCTACAAGAAACGAAGTGCATTTTGAGCTCTGAGTGCCTTACAGTTTAGCTGTTGTAAATCGATTCCTAATTTATCTTTTCTGCAAATACGTCCCGAGCCCCTTATGTGATATACCAGTTTGTAAACCAAGAGCAACCTGTGAACTGGGTCACTCAGCAGCAGACGGCTCCGTAAGAACAAGCGCAGCGCGTGGCTCCCTCCACCTCCTTGTGTGCTGATTCTCAGAAATCGTTTTCAGTAAGTCTGTGTGCGTGGCTAACTCGGGCCTTCCCTGCCCAGCCTGTGACACACTGGACAGTTTGCAGTCTCAGCTGCGTCCCTGAATGACCAGCGCTCCTCGCTGGTCTCTTCCGTGCTTTGTCCCCACGCGGTGGTTTGCCCAGGGGTGTCGTTCTGCCCCAGGCGGAGAGGCGCCATCCCTCCGTGTCCACTGGGCGGTGACCCCGGATGAGAACAGCCAGAGTAGAGCCGGGACCCACCAGAGAACAGGAGCTTAGAAAGGCAACAGGGCAAATTTCATGGCAGCAGAACTTTTCATGGAGAAAGAGCAGGAGAATGAACCGAGGACTTCGGTGTGATGGGATTTTCTTTATTTCATCCAATTCTAGAGATTTGTTTAAATCTTGGTAGAGAGCGAGTAATAGATTTCTGGAGTTTGCTTTTGGAGCACTATTTCCTTCTTTTGTAGAAAATGTACTTTCAGAATTTTTTCAACTACATAGTCTGTGGATTAGAAAACTGCTTCCTTTGATATGTTTTCTTTGTCAAGGCAGAGCCCACACAAATGAGCACCACCCAGAACTTCCGATGACTGCGTTCGGTGTCTTGGGACCCCTTTGGCCCTGCTGTCCTTGGCCAGGCAGAGGTGGAAGCCCAGAGGTGGTGTGGCAGCAACACCTTCTCCAACAGGGGACACGGACACTGCAGGGGACACACTGGGACAGGCTTGTCCTCAACCTCTTCCTCTAGTCCATGGAGGAAGTGAGGCCACAGAGAAGCAGATCCACAGAGGAAGTGGGTCATGGAGGAAGTGGGGCCGTGGAGGAAGTAGGTCCACGGAGGAAGTGGGTCCGTGGAGGAAGTGGGTCCGTGGAGGAAGTAGGTCCGTGGAGGAAGTGGGTCCGTGGAGGATGTGGGTTCACAGAGGAAGTGGGTCCACGGAGGAAGTGGGGCCACAGAGAAGCAGATCCACAGAGGAAGTGGGTCATGGAGGAAGTAGGTCCACGGAGGAAGTGGGTCCATGGAGGAAGTGGGTTTGTGGAGGAAGTAGGTCCACGGAGGAAGTGGGTCCGTGGAGGAAGTAGGTCCGTGAAGGAAGTGGGTCCGTGGAGGATGTGGGCCACAGAGAAGCAGATCCACAGAGGAAGTGGGTCATGGAGGATGTGGGTCCATGGAGGAAGTGGCTCCACAGAGGAAGTGGGTCCACGGACGAAGTGGGTCCGTGGAGGAAGTGGGTCCATGGAGGAAGTGGGTCGACAGAGGAAGTGGGTCATGGAGGAAGTGGGTCCGTGGAGGAAGTAGGACCACAGAGGAATTGGGCCCCACTCTTTTAAGAGCAAAGAAAGTATAGACCTGGAAGAGAGGGAAGCACCTAGCCAACAGACAAGTGGAGAACATGGCTCAGAACCAAGGCAGGGACATAGAAAATGGGGTGGGACAGTGAAACCAAAGTGACAGGGACCAGAAAAAGAGGCCAGGAAGGAAGGTAGAAGGAAAGATATAGGGCCCAAAGGAATATAGCAACAGAGCTTTACAGAGGAGGGACCAGGCTGCGCTGAACCTGAGAGGGAAGCTGCGAGCCGCCGAGCTGGTGATGACTCGGACTCACAGCACGCACTTCCTTTGCAAGGGCTGTGCCTAACTGTGTGTGTCCGTGGTGGATTAATGTGGGCAAGTGTTTTAGCTCAGTAGTTTAAGAATTAGGAATTGAAGCCAGGCATGGTGGCGCACGCCTGTGATCCCAGCACTCGGGAGGCTGAGGCAGGAGGATCACTGTGAGTTCGAGACCAGCCTGGGCTACATAGTGAGTTCCAGTTCAGTCTCAACTACACAGTGAGACCCTGTCT
>NW_022900936.1:4818988-4835181 GCF_012274545.1 Fukomys damarensis
AAAAAAAAAAAAAAAAAACACACACACACACAAAAAAAGCCAAGAATTAGGAATTGAAGCATAAAGCATAGTGTAATCATTCAGGTAACTCTGCCCTGCTGTGTGAGATGGGACGGAGACCATAGTTCCTTGTACACCAGTGCTGTTATGGGTAGTTAAGGATAGTGCTATAAAAGCACTAAGGACTGACCCTAGTCCTTACCCCATTCCACAAGTGCCAGCATGCACGATGTGGACAGCGTGAACTTGTCTTACACCCCCAGGCTGAGGCCATCCTGGCCTTTCCTCCTGCACACTGCGAGGGTAGGCAAGAAATTCATTCCCAGATAGGTTTGGGGCGGGGGTTACACAGACCCCTGGGGAAAGCCCTCTGGCCCTCCGTGCATGCCACCTCACCTCCTGGGGCCACAGGGTTTTGTCTCCACCGCCCTTGGAATCCACCAGGTACCGTCCTTCTCACCTCAGAGCCAGGCCATCCACGGTGGGGGGGCTACAAGGTGCTGGGCTTGGTGCGGTCAGCCTGGCCCTGGCGGGATGACTCCTTGTCTTGTCCAGCCTGCTCCACACTGCCTGGTCCCTGAGTGGTGCCCAAGGTCCTAACACATCTGACCTCGGTGCAGGCAGAGCCACCCTCCGGGTGGGGTCCCGAGGCTTGGTGTCATCACTGTCACTTGTGGAATCTGCAGCAGGTGCTTTAGCCCACACATGGGCAGTCACTGAAGGTCAGGGCTCCAGGGATGCCAGCCGCCGAGATTGCTCCTTGCAGAATGAGACCCACGCTCTAGGTTTTCGAATCCAGTCCCCAACCTGCCTTTCCCAAAATCTAGATACACTAACACGTACCCATGCCCCACACGTCTCTGCATGCAAGGATGCACCACGTATGCAACACACGCACGCACACCCCAGGCTCGGTCCCAACACCTCCTCGCTGTGTGCCCAGGACAGGTGCATCGTTAAGGCTCAGTGCATTTAACAAAGTAGACAAACAGCACCGTGATGCCACACACACCTTTCAAACTCACATTCACTTATGAAAACGTGGTGCTGGGTATATTTTCAGGTGCTTTTTGTTTGTTTACATAAATACATATCAACTACTAGTGTCTGAAGGAACAAAGAAAAAAATTGTGTTGGGTTTATGGGCGTGGAGTGCAGTTCCCGTATACGTACATAGTTTAAACAGTTTTAATTGCTTTCTAAGGGTCATTTTAATATGAGATCTTCATGCTGGGCTCCCACGCCCCACTCTGTGGGAAGGACTGAGTCAGACACTGGGTACAAAGTGCCTGGTTCAATGCCTAACCCTCTAAGAAGCGTTGAGCCTGGGCAGGGGATTTAGCTCAGTGGCGCCGCCGCCTGCCTCGGAAGTGCAAGGACCTGAGTTCGATCCTGGTACTGAAAAAGAAGAGAAGCGCTAACCCCGTGTCTTATAATAGAAATCTAAGTGCAAGTACTGGTTTTCAGTGCATCCTGTGTCATTTCGTAGCTGTGTAACCTTGGACAGATGACTTAAATTTACAGCTATAAAATAGCTGGGCCTCCAAGTGCCGGCGTGTGAATGCCCGGCCTAGCGCAAGTGCGCGCATGGCGTCGGCTCCTTCCCACCCTGGTGACACGTCATGCTCGCCCGTGGCTGTGTTGCTAGTAACGGCCGGCTCTCTGCCCGCACAGGTCAGAAGGGAATCTCCATTGGCAAAAAGCACCCCTGGGACGCGCCGTGCCTGCATTCCCAGCTCGGCCTGCTCGCCCACCGGAGAGATGCCACGGCCCACCGGATCCTCTCCGCGCGGCTCCACAAGATCAAAGAGCTGAAGAACGAACTGGCTGACATCCGCCGGGAGCTGGAGGCCGTCCTCGCGGAAAACCAGTTTTTGAAACAACTCCAGTTCAGGCACTTGAAAGTGATAGGAAAATACGAGAACTCGCAAAGCAACTTGCCTCAGGTGATGATTAAACATCAGAATGAAGTGAAGACTTTAAGGCAGCTTCTTAGGAAATCCCAAGAGAAGGAAAGATCGGTCTCTAGGAAACTCAGAGAGACCGACATCGAGTTGCTGAAGACCAAAGACGCCCTGAAGGCGCTGCAGAAGCTCTCCGAGGACAAAGACCTTGCAGAAAGGGAAGAACTGACCCAGAAACTGTCTGCTCTGACGGCAAAAATGGAGGCGAATGACAAGAAAATACAGGTGTGTATTTCCTAGGCGTAGACACTTTAAGGCCACTCACCTGTAACCCGGCTCGTTAAACCACTTGGGGCCAAATTGGGGCCAGCAGTGAAGTTATAAGGGCGGGGGAATGGAGGGGCTCAGAGAAAAAAAGCTCAGAACCAGAGGTGCCTGTCTGTAGGGGTCACTTCATAGCTAGACCCAGGTCTGACAATAGCTGTTCTCTTAATGCAGCACAGCTTGCAGCAGTAGGGAAGCTTCCTCAGGTGCCAAAAAGGCTGCACCGTGTTGTGCGAAGTCTCCCTTGGAATCAGCACTGCTGAAAACTGTTACAAAAAGGCTGCTTCCCCTACTCCGACTCTACCTGTGTGCAGCCCTTCTCTTGATCCCTGGTCATCAGCATGACCCCCGTTATTGCCACACAGACCATTGATTGTTATTCTGGAGTATGAATCACTCCCAAACTAACCCTAGAAGCGGGGAAGGAAGAGGAATTGAAACAGAAGCTGTGAATGGGCTGCCTCTCCTCCGCGGTCCGTGGCTGTCCGCAGCGGGGGATGGCGCCGGCTCGGAGGATCTAGGAGATGGTGCTGGCCAGTTGGAGAAGGCCCTGCCCACTTTGCCTCATAGTAGAAAAGTCTCAGTGGACACAAACATCAATGGAATTCTTTCACTGTTTAATTATTTTATACTTGATGGTAAAAGTGTTTTCTATGATCTTGAAAATAAGCAAATATCAAGCTCATTGGGTCATACTTCTTATTTCTTCTGTTAGTAAGATTCCCTACTTTCAAAGAGAAAAGTACATAGCCAGTTGTAGTGGCACACACCTGTGATCCTAGCACTTGGGAGGCTGAGGCAGGAGGATCTCCATGAGGCAGGAGGCTAGCCTGAACTACATAGAGATAGAGACCCTATCAGAATAGAAAAAGTCTCACAGAAAATGGATACATGACACATATAAAATACTGAGCTCCCTCCTGGTCACCTTGTGTGCTGTCTACATTATTTGGGTTTGGGGTGACTTTGGATCTATATTCACATACTCTGTCATGGCAAAGTAAATGTATTTTTCTCTCTCCTATACGTTTTTACATCTACAGACAAAACAAATGAATTCCAGAACTAAGGAAACATTTCCTTGCTAGTGAGCCCTTGGTAGTACGGGGGATTTCGGCCCGGTTGTCAGGGAGAGATGTTGTGTGGGTGAACATAAGGTGGGTTATTTTAAACTGATATTTTAAGAAGTCAGACTTTCAGCAATTGTTTCAACCTTTTAGATTTCTCTTCCCACTCTGTAATGGAAAGTATTACTACTAAGATAAGCAGGGCCCACTTTGTGAGTCATGACCGACAAACAGGGTGTGTGTTTTCACACACACTTGCCCTTCCTCCTGGCCACTGCCAAGTAATTCTGCAGGCCCTCTTTCCTGAGTGTCTCCAGTTGCGCTGCCCTGGCTGCATCAGTGTCCTGAATGGATTCAAAGCTGTTTCCCTTTGGTGACCCTGCCCTTGGGGAAGAGCCGGGAGTCGCATACCACCCTGGTGATAAGGTGGGGTGAGCGCCCAGCGCTATGTACGCACAAGGCCGTACTTTTGATCGTGCCTCGTGGAGACCCTCATGAAAGAGTCCGTGCTTCTGCAGAGGGGTGGGGCAGTGCTGTGAGAGGGGTCCATGGCACTGTGCTCTTACTGTAGTAAACTGATTAAGATATAAAGTCACCATGTGTTTCCATCATGCGATGTGGGGCCGGAAAAGTCCTTTGGGCCAAGCTTTCCGTCCAAGTCCAGAGCCGACATTCTGCAATCGGACAGTCCCTCTGCCAAGCAGGTGAGCTTGCGTCAGATGGTGACCAGGCTACTTCACGAGCCCCTCCCGGCTTGCAGTGTCTGTTCTCAGGGAGTCCCAGTCACCCGGGTCTGCAATGGGGCCGGGCGTGCTGGCGCAGGACTGTAATCCCAGCACTCGGAGGCTGAGGGAGGAGGATCACTGTGAGTTCGAGACCAGCCTGGGCTACATAGTGAGTTCCGGGTCAGTCTCAACTACATAGTGAGACCCTGTCTCAAAAAAAGAAAAAAAAAAAAAAAAAAAAAAAGAGACGGAGAGAGAGGGAACCTACTGAGGAGGAAGAGGAGTCCCCTGGGCAGAACAGCTGAGGTCTCTGTTTAAAGTGTGCGCTTGGGTGTATTTTGTTTATTGACCTTAAGGATGTGTTCAAATTCTTTCTTATCATATCCCAAAGAATGTAAAAAACATGGTAGAAACAGTGTGAAAAATATGTCCTCTCGGCGAGCCAGTCACCAATTCTGTACCGCCATCCTGCATTCCTAAGTGTGCTTAGTCCCACTGTCACTGAAGGTTTCCACGGTCCAACCAGCTGCTGAGTAGTCCAACTGTGTCCTGTTTGCAGAGCCTGGAAAGACAGCTGAGGCTGAATACTCGGGCCTTCAGCCGCCAGCTGGCCACGGAAAACCGGAAGACGCAGGCAGCTCAGACAGCCACGAAGTCCCTGCAGGCGGAGGTCAGGCACCTGCAGCAGAAGCTCAAGGTACTGCTTTCAAAACAAAACGGGAGAAAACGCGATCCTGTGTCCCCAACCGGAGCTGTTTGTGCACATTGTAGCTCAAATTCTCTGAGTTCAGGAATCTGTTTCTCACGTTGTTTCTTCCCTACAGTCCTGAACAGACAGAAGGCCTGCAGTGAACTAGAATGAGGGAATATGTACTGTAAACTAGAAAAATTAAAGCTCTATTCATTCATGAGACTTCTTATCATTTTATTTCATCACATTAATATTCTGTTTATATTTTAATGTAATTCTAAATCAATTTCAAATATAAAGCTAACTTTAACACTGTAATATCAAGGGCATATTTTAGTGTATATGCTGCCAAAGCAGTTCTTTTTTTTAACAAGGACAAATTTTAACGGCCCATCATTTATTTAAAGTTTCATTACAAATACATTTTCAAAACTGTCTTTTAAACCAGGCATGGTGGCACACACCCATCATCCCAGCTCTTGGGAGGCTGAAGCAGGAGGATCGCTGTGAGTTTGAGGCCAGCCTGGGCTACATAGTGAGACCCTGTCTTAGGGGGGAAATTTTTTTTTTCTAAAATTTCCAACATTGTGAGAAAGCTGGATAAGACAAGTGAGAAATAAACACTTTTGAATCTCAACTAATCTTCAGCTTGACTCTGGAGACAAAAATCTTCATCTTTTCTGGGACGAGTAGGAAATTTGGTTTCCAGGGAGTCTTTGAAACAGACCACTAGGGCCTGAGGAAAGGGAGGACCAGGAGGAAGCTGGAAACCCTCCTTGCATAAGGCAGGGAAAGAGCTCTGGGCAGGTTTTCTTTGGAGCTTCAGGAAACCAAGAAAGAATTCACCAGAAATGGGCAAGGCTAAAACAAACGGCTTAGAAGTCTGAGAGAAGAGGCTTCGGGATCCCCTGGACCAGACAAAGGAGGCACAGTCAGTAAACTTTAAAACAATTTTGTGTTTCCTTATTTCATATAAGCAGACACTGTATTCAACCACTAAAAACACATTTACTTTGGCCATTAGATATGCTTAATATTCCGTGAAATGCTTAGCTACAGATACAAAATTCTATATATACTAAGATATAAATGCAAGCAAAAAGATAACAAGAAGATTGCAAATATAAATATTTAGAAAATTTGAGGTGTAGTTCAATGGTAGAGCACTTGCCCAGCACATGCGAGATCCTGGGTTCTATCCCCAGCCCTACACAACAAACAAAACTCCCTCAAAACTTCTTTGATAAAAACAAAAGTAAATGCACCCCTGCACAATGTATTTCTGAGCTGCTGTAAAAAGAAACTGGGCAGCTGGGGGTACGACTCAGCGCTGGAGCGCCTCCTGGTGGTTGGGAGGCCCTGGGTTCCATACCCTGCACCGCTAAAGAAAAAAATGAAATAAGAATAAGGAATTTTCATGAACCCCATGGAGTAATCCCAGGATTTACTGGTAATTGGGAAAAGGAAGGTTGAGGGCAGCAATACAAATTTTCCTTTTTTTAAATATATATTTTAAACAATCGGTAAGATATTCACAGAAAGGGGAAGAAAATAAAGCAAAAGGGACAGTTATAGAACATACATTTGTTGAATCTCTTCTTGCTTGATTTGGCTTTGAAATCACATATCTTGTGTAATCATAAGGCAGAATTGAAAAGCTAAAATGCTATACCAAAAAAAATCCAGAGTAAAGAAAAATACAGGAACCCAACTATGTATTCCACGGGTGGCAGAATGTCACACAAAGAAACCATTCCAAAAGACTCAAACACATTGATTTTATCGCATATGCTAGTGAGATACAAGGTGAGAACTTCACACACATACACCTTAAACTGCTGTTAGTTTAGTAATGATTTTCGTGGTGGCGGGGTTGACACTGGTATTTTAACACTGGTATGTGCGTTCTTTGTAACATGGCGAATAATGTTTATATCACTGAGGACTGGGATTTGGGAGACAGAAGGAAAAAACATAAGAATAAATAAGAACCCTATACTCCTGATTTTGATTGGAAGTGAAAGTATTAATTCATGACATATTTATGTTTAAAACTGTTTCTAAAGTGACTGACAGTGGCAGTACACCCCTGGCGCTCTCTAATGGCCTCCCAGTTCTGTTTCCCACCAACAAGAGCCAAGGTGTCTCAAAAAATTTTAAGTCTGCTGCACAAAGTCTACTTGACAAGCCTGGGATTCCTGTCATACAAAAAAGGGGCAAGAGGATGACAGGCACAGGGCTCGGGAGCCATCGAGAGTGGACTCAGACTGGCCAGGGGTGGGACAATGTGAGATCAAAAAAGATGTCCACATGGGCTGCATGTTATCCACCGAATCCAAGGGTTCACAGTGACGCTTAATAAACAAAACCCTTCAGCGATGACTCACCGTTGGAGGGCTCCAGTACACCACCGGGGAGCCAGTACGCTATTTTGAAAACTTATATATAAAGAAAAAGAAACAATCATTTATGTTTCTTTTCTTTTTACTTTTTTGATCTGAAGTATTCTTCAGAGTAACCACATCCTGTAATGAGGTTCTAGCCGCCTTATAACAGCACTTCAGCTGATAATGAAGAAGGGACAGTCTGATAAAACTCAATATTTTAGAATTCCTAACAAATACTGGCTCTAGTCAATGATCATCAGTTAATACTAAAATCACAAAAGAGAAAGCATGAGGTGGTCCCTCCTGATGGCTCTGCAACCTCCACCCTGACTCTGGCTGCCCCTGAGCTTAGCAGCTGACTTAGTGGAACACGGGACAGTGGAACACGGGACAGAGGAACCGGGGAGATGACACCACCGGGACGCAGCCAGCGGCATCAGACTCAGGGGGACCCCACAAACAAAAAGCACAGTTTCTTGACAAACAGCAAAGTGGGGAAGGCTAGACGGTGTGGGGACCTGCGGATTAAAGGACGCCGAGAGACCTATTCATCGATCACAAGGTTTCGGACCTTGTTTGGATCCTAGCTCAAACCAACTTTAAAAATACTGTTGGACCCTTGGGGGGAACAAAGAGAAACACGCTGGATATTTGATGCCAGTAGGGTTTATCATTGATCTGAGGGAGCAGAATGGTGATTATTGTGGCTGGGTTTGAAAAACCACAGCTTCGTCGGTTGTCTATACAGGAATGCGGGTAGATTACGTTATGATGCCTAGGATTTGGTTAAACTAATCCAGAGTGGGAGAGAGGGTCGGAGAGGCTGGTACGTAGAGAGAAAGGAGTGAGTCATGAGTTGTTCGTCATGAAACCGGCGTGTGGGTTCATGGTCACCCTAGTATGGTCTCTACTTTTTTCTTTTTACCTGCTTTTTTTATATATATATATATTTTGATACTGGGGATTGAACTCAGGTCCTTGCGCTTGCAAGGCAGGCCACCAAACCACTGAGCTAAATCCCCGGCCCTACTTTTTTATATTTATTATGTTTCCTTTTCCAAAAGAAAAAAGTAAGAAAATTATATATTTTATGTATTTAAGAAACAGTAAAAACAGATCAAAAAGCTGAGCTGAACCTAGACACGGTGCTGCACACCTGTAATCCCAGCACCCTTGCAGGCTGAGGCAGGAGGATCACAAGTTGGAGCCCAGCCTGGGCAATTTAGTGACTTTGCAAAAACTTGTCATAAAAAAAAAAAAAAAAAAGCGGGGGACCTAGGTCAATGTGAAAGCCCGGGGTTCATTCCCCAGTACCACAAAAAAAAAAAAAAAAAAAGTGGGCTGAACAAGAGTTTTTCATTCTTGCCTACCAAAACTTGCTGAAAATGACAGAAAACATACTTTTTAAATTAGAATCCATAATCCCTGTGCATAACGTGGCTGTACCTGATTACTAAATGGCTTCTGGTACAAATGCAGGCACGTTCAGGCTGAGAGCGAAACCAGGCAGATAATCACAACTGAAGCCATGCAGAGCTCCGCTCCTGGAGGGCTGTGGCTCAGGGTCGGCAGAGGGAGCAAGGGGCTCCCAGGCCACTGCCAGGTCCCCCATCCCTACCACACAGGCTCTGGACAGTGGTGACTGACTTGGGACCGGTCCCTGAGCCACATTCACCAGCAGGGAAACGTAGTCCAGACTGTGCATGTTTGTCATCCCAGCACTCAGGAGGCTGAGGCAGGAAGATTGCAGCAAGTTCCAGGCCAGCCTGAACTACATAGTGAAACCCTGACTCAAAAAAAACTAAAACTTAAAAACCAAAAAAGACCACGCTCACCTGGCCCTAGGAGGTGACAGTTCTACATGGTCTTTAATTCCCTTCTCCCAAGACCCCAGAAAAATACCAACAGGGACCACGGGCCCTGCCTGGCTCCAGCTTGGAGCACAGGCGCAGGCTCCTCCCTAGGGCCAGGGTGAAAATGCTGTCTGGAAACAGAAAGCAAATTCCGGAGGTGCTCAGGGTGAAGCAGTGGGTCAGCCAGAGAAGGAGCCTGGAGAGGGCCCCAGGGCCACACAGAACAGCAGGACAGCGAGACGCAGAGCGCAGCCTCCATCCCCACCTGTGTTCAGGCCCCCTGATTATATGTGACCATAGGCAGGCATGAGAGAAAGCACAAGAAAAGGCAGGGCGTAACAGCACAGGCCAGTAGTCCCAGCACTCTGGGAGGCTGAGGCAGGAGGGTGGCAAGTTCAAGCCCAGTCTGGGCAACTAGTGACAGTGAGACCCAGTCTCAAAATTTAAAAAATAAATTTTTTTAAGGGCTGGGGATGTAGCTCCATGCAAAGGTCCCTGGTCCCATCCCTAGTACCGGAGAGACAGAGAGTGGGAAAAGAGGAGGAGGGAAAAGGGGAAAAGGAAAGAAGGAAGGAAGCAGAACAGCTGATGCAGTTTAATATCCAGGAAAGAAGACGCTGTGGCCACAGACTACGATGTTAAAAATGGAAAAATCAGAACACAGTGTGGGAAAAGTCAGTAAAGAGCGAGACGATGATCTAGGACAGAGGCGGCGAACAAGCTCTCCAAGGTTCACCATCACTGACCGAGGATACCGAGAAAATCTCCCTAAACAAGGAGCCGAAGACAAAGGCTGAGAAAGGAGACCCCAGAGAATGCGTGAGCAAATCACTCCAAACAGTCACTCTGGCCATTTCTCACCACGGTCATCAACCCATGGCCTGTCCCCCTCTGTGGGGCGCTCCCCAGCTCCCCCCGTTCTCGGCCCCAGCAGGGACCCCCGCGGGAGGGCCCAGAACCTGTTCGCGTCATGTGCTGCATAGCATGTGGCAAGGAACTCGAGGACTGGCCCGAATTCTGTCCTTGAAGCTACAGTCCAGGCAGAGCTTTGCCACGACGGCATCGGCCAGGGCGCTCACAGGCTGGAGGACCGCTGAAGTCTTAGCTGGACCGCGGGCAGGAAGCCCACACACAGGCTCTCGGTGAGGGGTGGGCGCCCGGGGCCCCACGAAGGAGGAGGAGGTGGAGCTGGAGGTGGAGGCAGAGTCGGACACAGAGCAGGCGGCACCAGCAGGAGGAAGCCACAGTTCCCTTGATGACCGCATCATCTCTGCCCCAGTCCAGGCAGCACACAGCACCTCCTGCGGAGGGGTCACAAGGAAGAGTACGGGGACAAGAATCACCACTGCGGCAGTGTTAGGGACCTGCAGTCTGCCGCGTGCATGTCAGTAGCTGTGTGAGCTCAGGACGTCTGGCCCAAGGACCCAAATGTCTGTTTCTCTACCCTGAAACTCAGCATCGAAGTCACCCTCCGGTGCCGCCTGTTTCTGGAGTTTGGGCCGTGACAGGAGACGGAGGCCAGCCCTCCGCCACTCCCCGAGGAGGTACCGCAGCCTGCTGTGTCAGCTTAAGGTCCTGGGCTCACTACAGGGTGGCCTCTCCTAGGAATGTGCTTCCTAGGTAATTTGGGGTTTCTTTGTTTTTGATGAGACACGATCTCGTTACATAGTTCGGGCTGGCCTCGAACTCTCAGTGATCCTTCTGCCTCAGCCTTCCAAGTGCTGAGACTACAGGCGTGCAGCACTGCACCCTGCTACCTAGCTAATTTTTGGAACTGATTTTTGGAATTTATTTACACTGACCACATCATGATTCCACACGATCAGCCAACTTCCTTTCTGGGTGGAAGGGATACTGGGGACTGAACCCCGAGCCTGTGTGCGGAGCCACAACCCCAGCCTGTTTTTTTACTTGTTGTTGAGAGAGGGTCTCACTAAATCACTGAACTGCCCAGATCCTCCTGCCTCAGCCGCCCAGAGTTCTGGGACTATGGGTGTCCCCACCATGCCCCACTTGACTGTGGCCCGACTTCCCTTTGAGCTCCTGGGTGCCCTTTCGTCTGGGCTTCTCACAAAGAATCGTCGAGCATTCCTGGCTACCCATGGGTTCTCTTACTCCCTGATCAACCACACAAGTGCCCTGAATGGACTGGGGACCAGCTCTGGGGTGAGGGTGCCCACCTTGTACCTGTTCACATGGGAGGGGACTGTGCTTCATGAAGCTTCCCTCCACCCCAGCCCGTGACTTCGGCAGCCACCTCCTTCCTGTCTGCTGCCCCCAAGCTGCACACCGCCCGGCCCATGCCAAAAGAACTTTCCAGAGAACCAAAACCTGATCCCCCACACTGAAATCTTTTCTTAAGCAGTGTGAGTGAAGAAAACTCTCCGAACAGTTTTGTCCCCTATGCCTTCTCTTCGAGCTAATACCCAGAATCCCCCTGCTCAGCGGCCCAAGCATTTCTGGTCCTTGGGCTGTGTTACGGCCGTGAGAAGGGAGACCAGGGGAGGTGGACTCTAGCATTTCTGTATCTGGAAACAAATTCTAGAAAAGATGAATAGTCTAGTTTTATCCATTTTCTAGAGCAATTGTAAACTTTTTTATGATTAAAATGAGCACAAAACCTTCACTGTCCAATTGATATTACAAAGCACATAATGTTGTCTTCTATAACTGACCTCTACTTCCTCGCCAGCCCCATTCACAGAACACAAGGATGCTGCCTGGGTCTGCCCTAGTCCAAAGCGTTCTCCTCTTAGGCGGCTCCTGGACTGACAGCGTTCTCCCCTCTCCTCACGTGTGTGTCACTTGGTGATGGGAGAAAGGGCCTCTAACCATGTCCATCCCCCCACCCGCTCCCTCCACACCTTCTCCCCAGAGTGTCACGTTCCCTGGCCCTGTCTGTGGCCCCGACTGTGACCAGGAGCACTTGATGGCCTCCTGTCACATCTTGGCCCTCTTCCCTCGGTAGGTGCTGGGGCAAAGGCTCATGTAGTCTGTGGCCACTACAGTGAACGGTGAGGGACAATAAACCTCAAGGCGCCCAGAATCCTGTGAAAGAGGCTCACTTGCACGATCTAGTCCCCATCCCAGAATGTGTCACTCTGTCAGAAAGCTAGTGCTATCTGGAGTGGGGCAAACACTAAGACTCATTTCTGTTCCTTCTGGATTCTACAGATTGTATTAGTATCATACAGAGCTCACTTAAATTGTTGTTTTGTTTTTTTTAAGAAATCCAGGTTAACAAAAGTAAACATTCATAGAAAAATCAATATTGTTATTCTTTTTTAGGAAAAGGAGCGAGAGCTTGAAATTAAAAACATCTATACTAATCGAATACTTAGAAATATACGGGAACTAGAAGATTATCCAAAAGGTATATTTGTATTACTTTTACTCAAAATCTATTTTTAAGTACCCAGTCATATTTTTCTTAATTTACATAGCCGAAGTAATGGATTATTTTATTTTGATTTTTTTGAGAGAAGTTCTCACTATGTAGTCCAGGCTGATCTTGAATTCACAGTGATCCTCCTGCCTCAGCCTCCTGAGTGCTAGGATTACAGGTGTGTGGCACCACACCCTGCCAAAAATGCATATTTTAAAAAATAATTTTACTAGGCATTAAAATACACTATGCTATCCTAGAAAGATAATGAAGGTGTGAGATAACTTTTCAGCCAGAAGCAAAATACCTTTCAAAAATTGAACCTTCTAACTATACTTGCTGGCACTGTGTGGCTTTTGAAAATGAACTTTCTTGAGATATACTTAACCCTAACAAGATGCCCCTGTAAGCCAGTCGTGGTGACACACACCTGTCATCCCAGCACTTGGGAGGCTGAGGCAGGAGGATCACCACAAGTTTGAGGTCAGCCTGGACTGCGTAGTGAGAGATTGTTTCAGGAAAAAAAAAAATGCCCCTGGTTTTTGTTGTTTTCAAATTGCCATCTGTCTTATTTCAGAAATTATTTTCTGCTGAAAGAAACATTTTTCAACTTTGAGGTCCTTAGAAGTTACTTTTTGGCATAATTTATCCACTATATCCCAAGTGGCCTTGAAAGGCAAATAATTCAGTTCTGTTGATGATCTTTCATGGCTTTTTTTGAAGCAAAACAATTATTGGCTCATTTTAGGCTGACATAATGATAGCACTCATCACAGGGAATTCGCGCCCGTCACAGCACCTCCTGCCTCCTTTTTCCACCCCCTTCCCTCCCTATGTACAAAAGCTTTGTTTCCATTTTCCCTTCCATTTTCACTTGTTTTCCTGTCCCTTCCTTTTCTCCTCCCTCCTCCCTTATTCCCCTCCCCATTTAAACATCTTCCCATCTCCCAGTATCTACTATACATTTCCGCTTGCAGCTTCTCACACCAGAGAAACAGTGCAGTATTTAAACATGTGTGTCCGACTTATTCCAAATATGGTCTCAAGGTCCATCCATTTAGCTATCAATGTCTCAAGTTCATCCTTCTTTATAAGATGCCCCTGTTTTAGCTTTTCAGTTCAGTGGATCCCCCACCGGCACCCCCGCCGGTAAAGGGGATCGAACTCAGGACCTTGCACTCACAAGGCAGGCGTGGCACCACTGAGTAAATCCCCAGCCCAGCTCAGTGGACTTTTCAGTGTTTTCACCCAAGTAACTGCCACCTCATCAAGGCCTCATCACCCAGGAAAGGTCCCTCATGCCTACGGGCAGTCAGTAGTTGTGAGCCTTGGTAGGATTCACCCGGGGGCGCTCTGCGTTCCTGACACTGGAAGTCCTGGTGACCCCACCTCCCCACGGCAAGTCTGCAGATCCGAATCCCACCTGTAGGGGCCGCCCTCGTCCTCACACAGCAATCTTGTCCTCTCCCAACACGTGATTCCCCTCTCGCCAGACAAAGTAAGACAAGTCAGGGGAGAGGGCAGGAAAAATGCACAAAGCAACCGGCAGATGTCAGACGTGTAACAAATATCCAGAAAGCAGTATACTTTGTTTTATTACATTCCATACGTCAATGGTATTTTGTTTCAAAATCAATATTGCTTCCTCATGTAAATATGATTCTCACTTGCCATCTACCTATTCTGCAGTTTCTTCAACAAAATCAGTACAAGCGGACAGAAAAAGCTTGTCATTTATAAGTGTAAGACACCAGGAAACCCAGAAGTCAGAGGACGTTCCGTCTTTGACAACTAAGGTATGCCAAGAGTGAAATCTGCAACAACAGCTACGCCCCAGACCATCACTCATTCTACACAAACAGTATTTGTGTTCATTAGAATAAATCACAAGTTAAAATCAAGACACCAAAAAATGTATTTGTTCTGCTTTTCTGAATTATAGGGTAAAAAGGTAACAAGAAACATTCGTCCCAAAGAGAAATCGAGAGAAATAAACAGTGAAGTTCCTTACTATATCAGTAAACTGCCAAAGCAAGACGATTCTAAGAGAAAATTTGAAGGTAATTAGAGCAAGCTTTAAAAAAATCTCTAGGGGGCTGCCGGGGATTCAGCTCAGTGATTCTGCCGCCTGCCTTGTGAGTGCAAGGTCCCAAGTTAAGATCCCTGGTACCAAATGAAAATCTCTAGGGGGTGGGCACAGCTCAATGGGCGAGTGCTCACCTAGCATACCTGAAGCCGAGTGTGACCGCTCCCAGCTCTGAAGAAAAATCTCCTGTCTTATTAGATTTTTAAAACTTTGCATTATATACATGTGTATAAAAACACACATAAAGCATAAACAGTTGATAGAATCACAATAAAAGGAGCACCCGGACAGGCGTGGTGGTGCACACCTATAATCCCAGCACTCTGGGAAGCTGAGGCAGGAGGGTCACACAGTTGAGCCCAACTTGGGCAACTTAGTGATTCAGAGAGACCCTGTTGCAAAATGAAAAAATTGGAAAGGTCAGGGGATGTAGCATAGTGCAAGGCCTTGGGATCAATGCCCTGTGCCATTATTACACAGATGATTGACTGATTGACTGACAGATGCCTGGAAAGGTCACACCTCAACAAGGGCAACTAAGCTATTGCAATAGCTCAGCAATTTGGTAGAACTCACCGAATGTATAGCCACCCTGTGTGCGGCAGACTCGTGGAAACTGATGGTTGCTTGCAGTTTTGCTGTGGTCACTGAGCCTATATAAGTTTCTAGTCACTTTTCAGTCCATTTGGGTAACTGATACTGTCCTGAAGGTTAATGCACTTGAAAATTTCTTCCTGCACCTATCCTGTGTCAGGCGCTGCTCTGGCACTGGGAGATGGCAGTGAACAAGTGCAAAACACCCTGTGCTGAGCTGAAATGGGCTGCGAGGTGGGCACTGGCCTGGCATTTAAGAGGCCCTCCTGCCTCAGCTGTCCCCATGCTGGGATTTTTGCAGACATCTGTCTCACTGTTTCTAAAGGACTCTACAGTGAACGTCCTTATACTGATCTTTGTCTATTTCTGTGGGCTTGGTCCCAGAAATGAGGTTGTTGGCCTGGGGACGTCCTCTTGAAATTTTTATAGATACTGCCAAACTGCCATCCAAAAACCTCTACCAACGCATACGCCCACCAGCGGGGCGCAATCCCTGCGGTGTCCCCATATTCTCCTCAGCTCTGGAAGTAATTGGCTGAATGGATGGGTGAAAAATGTTCTCATTGTTTTCCCTGGCACTGTATCCTGCTAGGGATGCGAGAATCTGTTAATAACCTTGTTGGCAAATTTTATTTCTTTGCCTGTGAATATCCTTTTCCTTCGGTTTGGAAACCCCACGGCCTGGGGTAGTCTAGGCAGATGGCACCTTGCTGTCATTCTGTGTTGTGTGCACTGTTCTCCCCGCTCGCGCCCCGGCCGCACCATCCTGAAGGAGAAGCCCGACCTGACAGGCCCTGAGCTGTACTTTTTCTCACACAGATGTGTCCAAGGAACAGGGATACCTGGAAGTGCACGCCCCTCTGGAGAATACCGGGAGACATAAAGAGAAGGACGATCAAGAAAAGAAACCCCTTTTGCACGATCAGGAGCTGCTCCCCAAACACATGCCAGCCGCCCCCACCGATGGGGAGAGCGGTCAGGACGAGGACGCAGCTGCCGGAAAAGAAAAGTTTAACAGAAGCGTCCAGCCGCGCGAGGCGGAGGAGAGCTCGGATCCGGGCGCCGGCCCCAACGCCAAGCCACCCTGCAGGCAGAGGAAGCTGTACTCGTTCACCGAAGCCACAGAAAACCTGCACCACGGGCTTTCCGCGTGCGGGGGGCACGGCACCCATAGGCA
>NW_022900936.1:4835848-4851651 GCF_012274545.1 Fukomys damarensis
CCGCCGGGCCGGGCCTCAGCCAGCAACGCCTTCGGGGACTCCAAGGCCACCGTGGGCAGCGCCGCGCAGTCCCCACCCACGGAAGAGAAAGGAGTCCTTTGAATACAAGCCACGGCCTGATGCACCCGGCTGGACAGCCCGCCTTTGATCGTGCACTAGTGTGCAAGAGGGTGTGTCTCTGGGTGTGCCCCGGCATGCATATCAGACTCTGGAAAGGCCACTTTCAAAATCCATTGTGTTCTAGCCAATGATAACATTTTAAATACAAATTTGCACCATTTTTTGAAAAGTGAACCACGTCCATTATTAGATGCTTTTGTAGGACTGATTTATTATAATGGCTTTAGTATTCGGTGGGACCAGGCAACATACACATCTACGGGCTAAAATCGGGCCAGCAATAAATAGAGTTGTAACTTCAAAACACAGAAGCAGCTTTAAGACAGCACCACCATCACAAGACTCTCTTCCTATGGGGGAAAAGTGCACTGGTTACCAAGCGTGGCTTTATGAAAATAGATTTTGGGAATACTCTTATTCAGCTAAACTGGCATCTAATATGCTGTGTCTTTCCTTATGGACATACCTAAGATTTGGTATTTTTTAAATTGAGCTTTATTGCACAGTGTGCCGTGACCTTTTTCCCCTTAATTTTGTTCTGAACAGAAAGCACATGGTGTAGTGTTCACTAGAGCCGCCCAGACCTAAGCTATTTATTACTCAGCGTATTTAAGTTGGGACGAAAGGTCTACCTCCAGACTCCCAGGGCTGAACCTCCGTTCACTAGTTCTAAAGGTAATTTATAATCCAGAACACTGTGAGAGACTCAGACTGTAGGAGTGACTGAAATGACTGCCGAGATGAAGGGATCCCCTGCAGCAATGGTCCAGGCTCCCTAGAATGCATGGCTATAGAGTAAAACCTGCGGAGGAAACAGCAAAGCAGGATCGAAAACAGATTATCCTCAGGTAGAGTTGCTTCTGCCACTGTTCTCTCCATCCCCACTGGCTTGCTTAGATCAGGGAAACATGAGCCCCTGCACCACCTCCTTTCCCTGTCCCCTACATACATTTCTACACAAACGTTCTTCTTTTGTCCCATATGCTTGCTTCTTGGTTCTATCAGTAAAAAGCCACAAAGGCTTCAGATGGGGCTGTTTCCTGAGACTCTCATACCGAGGGGTCTTGAATAAACAGTTTGTCCCTCTGGGCCTTCTTGGAGATTAAACCGGACATGGACCCTGAGTAATCTCGCATCCTTTGCACCACCATGGTCACAACGGGCTCTACTATTCTGTATCTAAAGGTGTCTCCAGGTTGGTGTGTGGTGTTAGCACACTTTAGTGACATGAACTGTTTAAAGGTGGTGAAAGTCAGGGTGGAAAGAGAACTGTACTTAAAACCGAGGATGGGATAAATGCTACAAGTGGCATAAAATGTGAAAACAGGAAAGGAGGGAAGGGAGTTCCTGGTCTGTCTCAGCGGCTCAATAAGGAACAGGAAATGAATGAGTTGCTAAATCCTTTTTTTTAAAGCCAAATATTTATTGGTACATTTTATATAATTATAATGATAACACTCATCAAAGGAAATTTGTACTGGTACATGACATATCTTGCTTTTTTCCTGCTCTCCTTCCCTTCCTTTGACCCTTCTTCCTCTCCATGTTCACAAAAGCCTTTTCCAGTTTTTCCTTTATACATTTTTTTTCTTGTCCCTTCTTTCCTTTCCCCCTCCTCCCTCTCATTTCCCTTCTCATGGACATTTTCTTCCCATTTCTCAATCTCCATTATTCATTTTGGTCCTCATTTCCAGTTTTGGTTTCTGATGACAGAAAAACAATGCAGTATTTAAACATGTGTCTGATTTATCTCACTTAAGAATACGATCTCGGGCCGGGGATTTTGCTCTGTGGTTCCACCTCACAGGCACAAGGACCCAAGTTCAATCCCCGGTACCAAAAAAGAGAAAAGAGTATGGTCTCAAGATGGATCCACTCAGTGGAAATGCCTCAAGCTTATCCTTCTTTATGAGTTGCTGAAATTCTGGAGAAGTTTTCTAAAAACCAACTTGAAATGATGTCCTGTGTTCAGTGTCTGTCCCTGCTTCCTGTGAGATGAAGGATTTTTCAAATATTTTCCTGTGCCTCCCCACAATAAAAGCATAAATCCTACATTAATCAGGGCTACCTAGATATGCTTCTTTAGCAAGCTAATTTAATACTTAGGGAAAGTTACAAGATCATATATATCAGGATGCTAACTCTTCACCTCTGAGGAATGAAGACTGTGGCCAATTTTTAAATTTTAGTGTTTTCTATTTTGGCTTTCTTCTATGTTTTAATGAACATAACTATAATCAAGAGAAATGATTTTGAAACAAAAACAGGATCTCCTAAGGTCCAGCAGAGGAGCACTGTGGCTTGTCGTAAAATACAAAAGGCTGAAAATGTAGCACCAAGTCTACAAAACATGTCTTTTTCTTTCCAATTTTTACTTCTTTTAGCCTGTTTGCAGGATACAGTGATTACACCCACTGGGAGCTGGCATGCGGGTGTAACGCAGTATAACCCTTCTGCCCCTTTCCCTCCCCCATCTCAGGGTCCCTCTTTGCTATTTTATTTTGCTCTTTAAGTTATCTATGTTTTGTGTGGCTGGTAAACTGAGTGTGCATATGGTGACAGAGAACAAGATGGTAGAGAAAACCAAGTTTAACATTTTCATTTTGTTAGTCCACGTGTGCAGTGCACGATGATCACATCCCTGCACCTAACACCTCAATTCTTTCTACATCCCCTCCCCCTCCCCTTCCTCTTAGTCTCCTTTTGCCTCTGCAAAAGATCTCTTTGTTACAAAGTGTGCAGTGAGTCAGGCTGTCGCGGGGAAGCCAGCAGAGCTGTGAACTCACTGATGGTCTCAAACAGTGGCAACCGCGCAAGCCCCATCGCCCTGCATGGCCCTGGCAGCAGCCAGCACTGAGGTTTAAGTAAGTGGGTTTGGGGCTGTGTTTGGGCCCTCATCTCTAAGAGTTTCACCATCAATGGCCTAAAGGATATTTGCAAAACAAGCAGAACTGAACAGAAGCAGAAAAACCCAGGATAAAACCCAGGCAGCCCAAGTAGAAGGTCCTTTCCCATCCAGTACAGAGATCCTTCGCTGCCGCTTGAGGGCTCCAGCCTCAATGAACCAAAGGCACAAAAATCTGAGACTCAGACCCCTCGGTCAGCCCTCATCTCGTTGGACAGCCTGAAAGTGGATCGCTCCAGTGTCTACCTGTCCTAAAGGTGAATTTTGAAGAGGTCCAGGCTGGTAGTCCAAGGCAGTAGAAATGTAAATCTCAACCCAGGCCTCCAGAAACCACCCCCAGATAGTTTTAAAAATGAATAAAAACATGGGCCGGGGATTTAGCTCAGCGGTTCGGTGGCCTGCCTTGCAAGCACAAGGACCCTGGTTCAATCCCGGTGCCAAAAAAAAAAAAAAAAAAAAAATGAATAAAAACAAATGTGCAGTACAAAAACATGGTGCTAAAGAACCAACAGAACGGAGGTTTCAAATAAAATAGATGAAGGGCCAGGGATTTAGCTCAGTGGTTCCGCTGCTTGCCTCACAAGCACAAGGTCCTGAGTTTGATCCCCAGTACCAAAAACAAAACAAGAAAAAAAATCAAATAGATATTTTATTAGCATCTATAAAAGTTTAAAGAAATTAGTTTGAAAATATAAAAAAGTTCTATAATAAATGGCCAAGTATTTAATAATTCAGAAAACATGTAATAATTTAAATTAACTAAAAAATAAAATATTTAATAAATGAGACTATCATGAAGAGAGTACAGAACACAAATCTAAAGAAATTGTCAATATTAAAGCATAGAGAGACAAAGAGAAAACATGACCGTGAGGTTAATGTCACAAAGATTAGTATGAAAGGTCTGCCGTGTATCTACTCAGTTTCCAAAGAAGGGGGAGCAAACAGAGCAGGGCTGGAGAAAAAGATGGAAAGCTTTCCAAAGCTGACAAAAGATACCACAAAGCCCAATGGCTTCCAAGCACAATAGAAACATACTCAAATTCAGAAATTCCAACTACACAGCTTGTGGGCGAAGTTCGAGCCTGGCTGGGACAGGTGCGCCGCACTCTGTCTCCTGAGCTAACTCACCTCAGTGTGCAGATGCTCAGTGCAACAGGCTACAGCTCCGCCCCTAGTCCCTGACTCCTTGGCCTCGCCCAAGAGAAATCACTCCACCGAGCCTCCAATAAGGTATCACGTTAACTGCTCCTCCCCTACGGTTGTCCCTATACAAGCCTGTGCATTTCCTGAATAAAGAGAGGAGCATTCCAGGAACCTCCCTGCGGTCTGCCTGGTGATTCCATGCCTTACCCTCCCAGTCCGAGCTCCCGAACCTTGTTCCACGAGGCTAGACCCCATTGCAACTGCAAGGCACCAAGGACGAAGTCTTAATTCCCAGCACCACAAGAAAGGGGGTAGTAAAAAGAACTAAGCTGTGATACACATGCACCAACTCCTCACAGTGAAAGTAATTATTATGTACTGCAAACACCGACTCATGAGAAGAAAAAAACACAAAGAGCAAAGTTCAAAGGCACAACTGGGCTTCCAAACAGTCATGATGGGAAATAATCCAGAAAACAGCAGGAGAGTACCAACAGTACACTGATAGCTGCTTCCCCAGAAGTGTAAGCCCTCCGGAGCTACTGTATATAAAACACAGTAGAAACACATTTTCAAGAAAACAAAAACTTGGATGAGCATGGTGGTGCACACCTGTAGTCCCAGCACTCAGGAGGCTCAGGCAGGGGGATGGGGGATTTGTGAGTTTGAGGCCAGCCAGTGCCAAACAAGGAATCCCAGGCCAGCTTGAACTACATAGCATAACCTTTTCTCTAAATAAATAAGAAAACAAAAAGTCAAAAGTTCACCACCATCAGTATCTCATGAGGGGAAATTCTGAGGAAGATCAGCCAATGTCTTCTGGGAAAGACCAGACAGTGAGTATTTCCAGCCTCATGGAGCTATACAGTCTGTCACTTCCACCACTGCAAGCTGCAAATAGCCAGGGCCCTACACAAACAGGTGGCTTGGCTGTTTGCACAAGAGAGCAGCAGGCTGGACGTGGCCACCAGGACCCAATTATGTCCTTCTAGTCTATTGTTTTATATTTTTGGGTCTCACTATGTAGTTGACTGGCC
This sequence comes from Fukomys damarensis, assembly GCF_012274545.1. Lineage (NCBI taxonomy): Eukaryota > Metazoa > Chordata > Mammalia > Rodentia > Bathyergidae > Fukomys > Fukomys damarensis. The sequence goes on from NW_022900936.1 coordinate 4,841,057, forward strand.
TTGAACTTGCTGTGATCCTCCTGCCTCAGCCTCCTCAGTGGGAAATATTAGTGTTGTATCACATTCTTATTATATAAAACATATATTTTAGTATTCTTTCAAACCTCCCAAAACTTAATAAAAATAATTTTTTTTTAAGTGAACCTAATGGCTACTTCACTTTTTTTCATGGGGGGTACCAGGGATTGAACTCAGGACCTTGCGCTTGCAAGGCAGGCAGCGGAAACACTGAGTTAAATCCCCAGCCTTACTTCACCTTTTAGAGTCCAATATCCTTAACCAACCTCGAGGCAAAAAGACACGACTGTCATTCAATGAGCCCGAGCTCTGAGAGAAAGCACTGGAGAGCTGAGAAGGGCTGCCGCGAACAGACATAAACCCAGGCATGCAAGGCCAGCCCAGCTCAAAGCCTGGAAACCCATCACGCAGCCCAGCCACGGCGCCACCACACGGCCCTGTAGGACAATGGCTCCCAGAAGTCCTCCGAACTGTCCAGTGGCAACCCCGGGACTGTAGAACAGTGCCGTGGAAGGGACACCAGCCCCGGCAGGAAACCACTGTGCAACTTGACAGCTCGGAAGGGTACGAGAGCCTAGCAGGTGGACAGCGTGGTGCTAAAGACACTGGGGCACCCGGAGAGAGAAAACTTTCAATGACCCCCAAAACAGGGTCCTAAAGCAGCGGCAACCAAAGCCTACAACTGCAGACACCGGAAGTCAACACCAAACTGACTGCTGAGTCACGCAGACTGCTTCAGAGGTCCAGCAGAGGCAGGGAAGGGACATCTGGTCCCTTGGATGGAAGGGAGCCTGTGAGGCCTGCAGTGCGGCACCCAAGGCAGTCACTCCTCAGCCACGCCACAGCCCGGATGCACGGGGAGGGACCAGCCCCGGGGGAACCACGAGCGCAACCCCGCATCCACTACACATCGAGGTCCCAAGGTGCAGCCACTTTCCTACAAATTACATGAGAAATCCAAAATACAAGTCATTTAAGAGAAAATAGAAAAGAGATGATGGGACAGGGAGACAGACTCTGGAGATGAGGAGCTCAGGAGAGGGAAAGAGGGCTGGGGGTGGAAGGGTTAAGATGTGAAATGCGTGTGAATATACCATGCCTACAGATCACACACACACCAATAAAATTAAACAGGAGCCAGGCATGGTGGCGCACGCCTGTAATCCCAGCACTCGGGAGGCTGAGGCAGGAGGATCGCTGCGAGTTCAAGACCAGCCTGGGCTACATAGTGGTTTCCAGGTCAGCCTCAACCACACAGTGAGACCCTGTCTCAAAAAACCAAAAAAAAAAAATTTTTTTTAATTAAACAGTAAAAGAAAGAAGTCTGGTGTCTTGCACACACAGGTAATCCCAGCACTCTGGAGGCTGAGGCAGGAGGGGCACCTAGAGTGAAGGCAAATCTGACCTACACAGCAAGATCCTGTCTCAAGGAAAAAAAAAATGCCAGGGATGGTAGCGCACTCCTGTGATCCCGCCACTCAGGACACTGAGGCAGGGGGATTGCTGCAAGTTCAAGGCCAGCTTGGACTACACAGTGAGTTCAAGGCCAGCCTAAAGTATATAATGAGACCCCCCACCAGAACAAAAACAAAATAAAAGGCCCAGGACCCATCCAAAGGTGATCATGAATTTGTAAGAGTACTATGTTAAGTATATTTTAAATCAAATGTGTGTTTTTACATAAAGCCATAAAATGTACATTTTATATATACGCGTATCTTCAAATATAGATAAAACATATTAAAATTAAAAACCGCTGTTGTCACTAAGCATGATGCACCCCATGGGTAAAGAAAATTACAAACCCTGGCACCCGCAGGCCTGGTCCCGCGCAGTGGCAGGCAGCGGCACTTTCTTGCTCTTTTCTGTACTTTTCATGCTAGACTTTTAACAAATTACTTTCATTTTTCAGGTTTTACTTTTATAATTTTTTGGGGGTACTGGGGATCAAACTCAGGCCCTTGCGCTTATGAGCGGTGGAACCACTGAGCTAAATCCCCAGCCCTTTTACTTCGATAATTAAAGAAAAAAAGCTATTACACTTCTGCAGATGGGAAGGGGACCAAGAGACGGGGAATCAGGAAAATGCCGCTGTGTTCTGTGCAGGCACCGCTCCCCACGAACGCGGTCATTATGTTCCACACACATGGACCGATGAACATTTTCTAATTAAAACAAATATTCAAAAACTTACTTCAAAAGCACACAGAGCAGTGTTCACAAACACGTGGACTATCGCACAGGAATCACTGGAGCTGGCAACAGTGGCATGCTGGGAATTTGCAGATAGGACAACTAGGGGTCAGAGGTCGTGTTTTCTTTTCGGGGTGGGTGTTTTTGAGATAGGTCTCACTATGTAGCACAGGCTGGCCTTGAACTTGTGGCAATTGTCCTGCCTCAGCCTCCCAAGTACTGGGATTACAGGTGTGTGCCACCAGGACCCACCCAGAAGTCACACTTCCTGTACCCCTTTCTGTGTCTTTTGAAACCAGTACCGTGTTTATTACCTATTCTTAAACGAGCACAACTTTGTAAAACCACAGTGATGTGACACGTAACGGGCACTTGTTTCCCGACTTCATCCTCACAAGCCACCAACATGCACGAGAAGCTCCCCGTCTTCTGGCGTGGGGAGTGAGGGTGTGCCACAGCTCCTGCCGCACCGCCTGAGAGCACACACGGGGCGACAGAGGTCGGTCGGGGCTGCTCCGCTCCTCTCCTCCAAGGCCACCGGGTGCCCGGGGGAGGAGGAGACACGGAGGCCGGTGGGCCAGGGCCTGCAACACCCAAGTTCTGAACCCTGAAGCGGCGGGGAGCTCGGCCCGGCGAGTCTGAGTTTAAACACTGGGACCAAAAGCCCTGGCATCTTCAGTCCACCCTGAAACTGCAGGACCGCAGCGCCGTCCCTGAGCAGCGGGCTACGTGTCCTGTCATCAGGGAACACAGGACACACATGCAACCTCTCAACGGCGAGTCACACAACCCGGCTCAACTGAGCGTGGCCAGAGTCTAGAATCAGCGACAGGCGGCTCACAGAAAGGGTCGGGGAGGAGGAAGAAGTCGCACAGACTCGCACGTACTATAGTTAGAAAAAGTGCTTCAAAAATAGGCTCAGCGGTAGGACCCTTTACAGCCCACACCAGAACCAGTTCAGGCGGCTTTAATCAGCCCTCCCGCTTGGCTTGTTTCCGCAGACCACATACGCTAAATCGTGTAAAATGCACTTCATCTGAAAAGGCTGAAATACAAGACACGACGTGAGCACAAAACGACGTGGCTTCGTGGCTGCATTTATAAAACACTGTAATGAAAAAGCAACGGCTTCAAATAAGTAAATAACACACTATCCAAACGCGTGTCCAACAGGTAACATTTTAAACATAAACGATGTCAACTGGTGTTATTCTTTCAGCAGTGCGGCATGAGATTAAGAACCCAACGTTCCAGGCTGGTCGGGCAGGACCTCGGTCCTGACTGTTCACTGGTTCAGGGGCCCAAGCTCCCGAAATGACAAGGGTTGAGCCAAGCAGGTCCTGAGCAGTCACGTCGGCGACCCTGAGCTTGGCGCCGCGCACCCAACGGAAAGCTGGGCCCTGGGCAGAATTTCTGCATCAAAAAGCATCAAGCACTGAATCGGACGAGTTTGAAGGCCAGGTAAGACAGCAGTGGTATTAAGATGAAGTTACTTTCTCGACTGGTTTAAAAATAGCATGGTCTTCAAATTACCTGACTTGTTAGACAATGTTGACTTTCCAGTCGGCAAGAGGACCAAGCTGGGGCAACAGTGCCAATCAGCAGGCAGACACCGCCGAAGCTTCCACGGATTACAAACCTGGGCTGCCGGCCGGTACACACATCACAGAGGGCTTTCTGGCTCAACAGCAGGCAGAGAAAACGACAGTTCTTGGAAGAGTCTCATAAACTGTAAGAACAAACATATTCAACAGAAAATCTAGCCCGTATAACGTTTGACTGCAAAAGTGTCAACCAGATTTTTAACCCGAGAAGAGGAAATCGTTGTTGAAGTCTCGTGTCTGTATTCGTTTTCCTTTTCAGCTGAAAGGATGAAGCACAACAGCCACGACTTTGTTACAGACTAAAATCCAACAGGTGATTCCAACACCGCCTGAAAATAAAGAGACGCAGTCAGAGACCAGCAGCTCCTCCAGCCGCCTCCACACGGCCCTCGATTTCCGCCACGGCCTCCCTCAGCACTTTCCAGAAAGTTCCTACCTGCCACTCGGGTAGGAAAGGCCACCAGGCGGTCCAGCGGGGTTATCCATTTGCTCGGCACCACGGCCACGGGGACAGAATAGTACTTCCAGATGAGCGAGATCATCAGCGTGGCCTGCGAAGGCCGGGCCGGTGAGCAAGGCCCCTGCAGTGGCACAGGGCCTGGCTGGGGTCCCCGAGAGGTCTCACCGCCCACGCTGCCCTGCCAACCACAGCGCTGCGATCTCCCAGCTGTTACCTCCGCATCTGGCCAGGAAGGCCAACTCTACCAACTCTGACCACAAGAAGGGGTCTGTTCACCTAACCTGGAATCTCCCCACTCCCCGGGGAAGGGAGGGAGGAGGACAGGAGCGGTAGGCAGGGAGCAGGGGCTAATTCCGTGGTGCCCCAAGTCACGCACCAGTAGGACCCCGGCCCGGCCCAGCCCCTGCAGCGCACTCACCTGCAGGATGTAGAAGGCCACGCTGACGACCCACTTTATCTTGGCTAGCTGAGCCGTCCGAGCTTTCACTGAGGGGGAAAACAGGACGGGACAGCGGGTCAGTGCCCCAACCGAGAAATACCCACACACACAGAAATGCTGCTTCCTCTTAGAAGACTCTGCCTAATTAAAAATGCAACAACCACTCAATGTTCTCAATTCTTTTGTGTGTGTGGTACTGGGGATCGAACTCAGGACCTTCCGCTCCCAAGGCAGTCAGCAGATCCACTGAGCCAAATCCCCCGCCCACCACTCAATGTTTAGAAAATACAAACTGGAGCTTTTATGAAGTTACCCTCCATCTTATTCTATCATTATTTAAGAGAATCCCACTCAAACAGTGAGATCTGAAGAGCTTTAATTCTGAAAACCTTTAACGTTACTCGTCAAAATCAGAGACGCGTCCTACAACGCAGGTGCCGCTTGTCAGCGGAACTGCGTTTCCACTCAGCCGGCGAATGGTCCCTTCCCTTCACACAGGAGACAGCACCATGAAGACAGTCAGGGAAGGTCGGCACTGCACACGGCCCAGAGAGAGGGATGAAAGGCCCCGGGAAGCCACGTGAGGTCATTTCTGGGCTTCCCTGAAAATAGTGCTGAATTTAAACCAGGTGTGGGGCACAAGCCTGTAATCCCAACACTCAGGAGGCTGAGGCGGGAGGATTGCCAGAAGTTTGAGGCCAGACTGGACTACATAGTGAGTTCAAGACCAGCCTGGACCTCAGAGAGAGAGACCCTGTCTCAAAAAGCCAAACAAAACAAAAACAAAGAAATAATGCAAAAGTGTTGGGTCTGAAAACAAAACCTACAATGACAGGCTGGTTCTGCAGAAAACCCCAGAGGGTTCCTGGATGTCCGTGTTTAGAAAAGAGGTTCCCCAGCCAAACAGAGGGAGCACCTCTGGCCGGGTTTCTTCTGCAGAATTCACATTCTACCACACCTGGAAGCCGAAGAGCAGAGCAGAGTAGCCACACTCTTAAGTGAATCGTAAGTGAAATGAACAGGACACACGTGTGTAAATACCAAAGTCTGGTGTGAGAAACGGAAAGTGTAAGGATCGAAATGTATAACAGATAGCGTGACACAGCAAGAAAAGGTCCGAAGGGGAAGGGGAAGTGGGAGGAGTAGGGGAAAGGAAAGAAGGGAATGGAATTAACCTGAGAAAAGGAAACATGGAAACAGTCTTTGTAAACAGGAGGGTGGAGGGGTGAAGGGAGGGCAGGGGTATGGGGAAGAAAGAGCGCCGAGATGGTCACGTAAAGGACCAATCTCCGATGATGAACGTCATCATACCGGACCCCCAAAATGTACCAAGAAAATTCAATTTTAAATCACCCAAAAGCAGCAGCACTGGCCCACCCACCGTGAGTCTTGAGCCTGTCTGTCATCTTGTTGATCTTCCGCTCCAGGCGTGCGTAGCGGGCGAACTCGTCCATCATGTTGACTGAGGTGAGCTCCTGCTTCATGTCCTGGATCTCGGCTCGCATCTGCGACTCCTGCTCCGCGTCCTTCTGCAGCAGCCGGGACATCTGGGCGGGAGGTGGTGAGTGGTTCCCATTCCGGCCCAGCACACACTTTCCCCGGCTGTCGTCCCATGGGTGGTGGCCGCACCTTCTCCCCGCATCCTGCCTCCCTCCCCTCCAAGCGGGGCTGTGCGCCTCGGCCTGCTCCCTACTGTACCACAAAGCCCAAGATGTCCCTGGGATTTGAATCCCAACCCAAGGCACACTTTCCCTTCACAGCTGTGCGTGGACAGCGACAGCACACGCGTGTGTCCTGCATGCGGGATAGTAAGTGAACCAACTCCACCGCGAGTGACACCGCCCCACATCCTCAGCCAGAGGGGCCAGTGAGGAGGGGTAGCCCGGTGAGGGCTGGGGCAGGAGATCCTGGCATGCAGGTCCTGGCAAGGGGCCACACTGGTGCACAGTGGCAAACTTGACACACTGGACCTTGAGCCAGGGTGCTGGAGCCCAGCTGTGATCCCACTGCTAGAAACTAGATCTCGATAAACGTTTTTTTTTTTGGTACCGAGGATCAAATTCAGGTTCTTGCGCTTTTGAAGCAGGAGGTGGCACTGCTGAGCTAAACCCCCAGCCCTAAACCTGACTTTTAAAACTGTATTTTAAAAAGGAAAAAGTAAGTCTTTCACGGCAGCAGGAGCCTGAGGTCCCGGCTAATCAGGAGGCTGACGCAGGAGTTCTGGGCCAGCTTGGGCAACACAGCAAAGATAAGTCCCAAACAAACAAACAAACAAACGCTCAGTGGCAGAACGCTTGCGTAGTATGTGCAAGTCCCTGGATTCAATCCCCAGAGCTGCAAGTACAAGTAAATAAAATTAAATCCGAGGCACAGGTGTGCAGAAACCCACGGTAGGTGCATAGGCAGAAGGGAGGCGATACACCGAACGGAGGCAGTGTTTGCACAACATGTTTCTTTCAGAGGTTGACTGCAGGATAAACAAAACCTCAGCCAGGCGCACACCCGTCACGTCAGCTCCGGGAGGCTGAGGCAGGAGGACCGCAGGTTCAAACCCAACATGGGCAACTGGTGACTTGACAAGACCCTGCTCCAAAATTAAAAATAAGAAAGGGCTGAGGATGTCACTCGGTGTGGAGGCCCTGGGTTCACAGACTGCCTCTGTGATACCAACAGGAGCTGGGATTCCTCCCCACCAGCAGCCAGGTGGTCGATCATCACAGGGCAGCTGAGCGATCCAATGCTGACACAGTCTACCTGGAGACGCTGTGGCAGCTCCCACACCGGTCACCTGGTCTCTGGAATTTGTCTCCAACTGTTCCCACAACAGCTTGTAGGCCAGCTCACAGGCCCAGGGAAACACTTCCATTCTCTTGCATATTACAGAGGAAGTGTAAAGGGAAAGGCCGAGGGTCCATAGGGGACACACAGGGCCAGATCGGCACCATGCCCGCTCCAGCACCCGGGAGTCCTTGCTCCCCTCCCTCTCAGTCCAACCGTGCTGGGCCGGCCAGAGCTCCCTCCTTACGCGGTGACCAGAGCAGGAGGAGTGCAGACGTGCGGCCGCACGGAAGGGTGTGACTGCGGCTGCCACATCCCGGTTCCTCCTGGACTCGGGGAGGACTTTTAGTTCCTATGAGCTGCCCTGGGGAAGAGACCTTCAAGGCTCCCTGGCCTGACCTGGGGAGAAAGGAGCCGGCGGCAGATCACAGGGCCAGAGGAAATCAAAGACTGCTTTCCCAGACCCCTCTGACACCTGGCATGCTCCACTGTTACCCCAAGACTGTCTTCCCCCGCCGCTCGCTCTGAGGCTATTCCGGAGGAGCAGGAGCCACAGCAGGTAAGAAGACCTCATCCAGAGAGCCAGAAGCACAGGAGATACTTGTTATCAAGGGAATGCAAATGAAATGACAACGAGATGCCACTTTGCACCCAACAGGACGGCTGTTTAAAAAGGGGGAAAAGGCCGGGATTTAGCTCAGTGGTTCCACCGCCTGCCTCTGTAAGCACAAGGAGTTCGATCCCTGGTACCCAGGGGGAAAAAAAAACACCAAGTGTTAACGAGTGGAAAGCAACTGAACAAGGGTTCACTGCTGTGGCCAGTGTACAAAACAGAACTGCAGCTGCTGAAAAAAACTGAATACAGAATTAGCGTGTGACCCAGCAATTCTACTTCTGAGGATATACCCAAAAGAATTAAAGTCAAGAACTCTTATCTGTACATCAATTTCTGTCAGCCACACTCAAAAGGTGGAAATGGCCCAAGGGTCCATGCACAGATGCATGGGTAGACAAAATGTGGTAAATACAGACAATGGAATATTATTCAACCTTAAAAAGAAAGGAAGCCAAGCACAATGGCACACACTGAGAAAGCTGAGGCAGGAGTACCTCAAGTTTGGGCTAGCCTGGCCAACTTTGGGAGAGCCTCTCTCAAAAAAAAAAAACAAAAGGGATGAGGATTATAGCTCAGTGGTACAGTACTTCTGGCTTTGACCGCAGTAGGGGAAAAGAAAGATTCTGACATAAGCTACAACATAAACCTTGAAGACATAGTGAAATAAGTGACACAAAACAGCAAAAAAGTATGATTCTACTTGCATGGAGTCTGGTGGCCCAGGGACCGCAGGAGGAAGAGGAACTGCGCAATGGGTACAGAGTCTTCGTGGGGAAGATTAAATTCTGGGATGGAGATGGGTTGCACAAGGAGGTTCTTAAGACACCAAACTCCACACTTAAAAGCTGTTCGAATGAGTGTTGTGGCTTATATTTAATGTCCTCAGAGAGCCTCCTGGGCTGACAGGTGGGGTTCTGGAATATGACTGGGTGATGGGGGATTACACCGACTTCCTCTTAGGAAGCAGGGTCTGGGGGCGGGGGGTGGGGAGGTGCTCACTGGGGGCGTGGCCTGGAAGGGTGCATCTCCCTCCCCAGCTTCTGCCTTTGCTCTCTGCTACCCCCACCATGCCCTGAGCCTCGCTGTTCTCCTCCAGGCCCCTCTGCCAGGCCGCCCTGCCTTGGAGAGCCGTGGACTAAATAAAACGTGAGCCAAGGTAAACCTCCTCTTTAAGTTTCAAGTGCCAACTATTGTGTCTCAGTGATAAAGTTACTAACACAATGATATTTTACGTTATGGGCATTTTACAGATCAAAAGGAAAAAAGAGCATAGGCCAGCTCTTCAAGAGTCTTCAGCACCATGTTAAATACCCAGGAGATCATCTTAAAGATGAAGCAGCAGCAGGGAAGATTCTGAAACAGAATGAGCCCTAGGAAAAAACCTCTAGTGCAGAAGCCAAGGAAGGAAAAGCCCTAAAACAGTTTTGCCAAACGATTGGTCAATAAATACTGGTGGAATAAAACAGGAGAGAAGCAGAAGATCTGCCTAGTCTTAAATATGCACCCTCAACACCACTTTATATTAGGGAGAAAAAAGCAAGACCCGTTTTCCTTCCGAAGTCTGTCTGAGCCAGACAGCCCCTTGCTTCCACTCCAGAGGGTGGGCTCCCGCTACCCCATCCTACCCTGCCCTGTACAATCGGCCACCCGATCCCTATTCAAGCTCCAACAGAACCCGGAGAGACAAAGCAAGGACGGAATATCCACTCAGCAGTCACTTTAGATGACTTGGTGCTGCTGTGAAATTCCGAGCCTGACTCTTCCTCCGGGAGGAAAGGGAAGAGCAGATGATGACCGTCCCCTCTCCCTGCAGTCAGGACAAGAGGACACGGGGAAGGCACTCCCTGCCGGGACAGGATGCAGGCAGGAAGAGCGCTCCCCAACGCTCCACGGACGTTTTCTCTCTACCCAGCCTCCCCGCCCCACCGTCCGGAATGGGAGCGCCTGCACCCTGACCTCGATCGCTCGGGGACCTGGCACCAGTGACCACGGACTCAAGGCCTCCAGGAAACCCTGCGAAGCACGCATGAGGCCCGTCAGACGAGCCGGATTGACGGGAAGCAGAGGCTGGCGTCCCGGCACCGGCACCGAGGACGCCCAGCCTGAGCTCGCCGCCGCGCCCACCCACGTGAAAGCCTGGCCAGGTGTCGCCTGGTGTCTTCCACCCCCCAAGGAATCCAGCGAGAGGAACTGTGGGGAAGCCTCGCAACTTTTAGGCGCGTGGAATCATCTCCGAAAAACACAAAGCCTGGCGTGGTGGCGCACGCCTGTAAGCGCAGCACTGGGGAGGCTGCGGCGGCGGGACCGCTGCGAGCTCAAGGCCAGTCTGGGCTACGTAAGGAGCCCCTGTCTCAAAATTTAAAAAAAAGAAAAGAAAAGAGAAAGAAAGCATAAATCTTTTTTTCTTAAATACTAAAGCACAGACGGACCGCGGAGGCGCTCCTGCGACCGAACCTGGCCCTCGCGGCCGGGCAGACGCGCCCCTGC